>NC_139572.1:7529752-7638180 GCF_965112155.1 Podarcis liolepis | reverse complement strand
TGACACAATGGCCCCTTTCGGGGAGAAAGACACTTCCTCCAACTCAAAGAGAAAGCTCTGGCTGCGGGTGTGATTTTTGGAGGCAGGGTGGCGAAAGCGAGTAGTAAGGAGACACTTGGCCCTGTCAGAGAGATTCAGGGGGGAACGGTGCTCATCGGAGATGCCATAATTGCAGTCTGCAACTCAGTGTGGCTTGTTTTAGACCTATCCGGCAGCTTGCTTGTTTGGGGGGAGCGCTGTAGCCCAACAGGAGGGCACCCATGCTTTGCAGGGACATAAGAACAGCCTGTTTGGTCAGATGGCCTTGGGAAACCAGCAAGCAGCCCTTGGCCACAAGAGCTCCACCTGGGGTTTCCAGCAGCTGCTAATTCAGAACCATTGCTACCATCTGTGGAGGTTGGAACAGGAAGAAGAAGAAGAAGTATGTGGGAATGTTCAGGGATGCAAGAGAGGATATATTGTTTGATTATAGCCTTTCCAACTTGTGTTAACAAGTTCGCAATTTTAGCAGAGTAACATTCCCCTTTTTAAACTCACAGCGGATGCGTTTGCTCAGGCTCGCTAAAGCCTCTTTAATAACTGTTCTGGTATTTTCCCCCTTATTCCCTCATAAAAGATAAGACTTGACACAGTCTTCTGTAAAAGTATAAAAAGAGTTTACTCACATTCTGTTCACAATCGGGTCCCAGAAGGCAGACTTAGCTTAGAAAAGTAACATATACCTGGAAACTATCCCATAAAGAGACAGTCCCCTTTGTCCTCCCTTGGCTGGAAGCCAATTGTGAACAGAATGTGAGTGAGTAAACTCTTTTTATACTTTTATAGAAGTATAAAACCCTAAGGGTTTTTCGGAGGCATTCTACCAATGGGGTTTCCTCCCCGCACCCTCACAATATCCTTAAAACTTTCTTGCTTCCTTTCAGAATTCCTCAGATCTTCTTTCTGCAGTCTTCAAATGTTCCCATTTCAGATGGAATTTGGTGGCAAAAACTCTCTGTCTCTCTCTCACACACACAAAACTCCAGGCAATGAAAAAAATCAGCATCCATGCTTATTAAATCTCCCATCTGGTATCTCCTTTATGAGGGGATGGTGTTTTCATGTATCCAGCAGTGGGGAAATCTGTTCCGAGCACAGAGAAACAGAACATTTTGTGTGAGACCAGGGTTGTACTAGGTTTAGCAGTAATAGGAAATTCAGACTTTCTTTCTTTTTTTAAGGCGAAGTGGGGGGGGGGAGATCCTTATGTAACAGTAACCAGGTGTATTTTTTATATGATTTCCTTTAAAAATGATTCTCTTTTATTCGAGAGGAGAGGAAGCGCTAGCAAGCAAGCCTGGCGCAGAGGGATTCTGCATGACATTTCAGAGATTTAAAAATCAGGTCCAGTGTTCTGAACTGAGAGACACTTACAAAATGATTTATTATTCCCCTTTTCCCCGGATCTATACGTGTGCGCTCTCTCTCACACACAAAAAAAATCACAGTAAGAATTTAAAGCGAAGGGTCTGCAAAATATTCATATTCAGTTGAGAAATATTTGCAAATGAATCCCTTTTCAGATTTATAAGCACACACGTGCACACAAAAGCCCTCGAGCAAATGCTAATAATTGCCGTATTTTTTGCTCTATAAGACTCACTTTTTCCCTCCTAAAAAGTAAGGGGAAATGTGTGTGCGTCTTATGGAGCGAATGCAGGCTGCACAGCTATCCCAGAAGCCAGAACAGCGAGAGGGATTGCTGCTTTCACTGCGCAGCCATCCCTCTTGCTGTTCCGGCTTCTGAGATTCAGAATATTTTTTTCTTGTTTTCCTCCTCCAAAAACTAGGTGCGTCTTGTGGTCTGGTGCGTCTTATAGAGCGAAAAATACGGTACACAATGAAATAAAATACAAAATGTTGGTTAACTGGAAGGGAAAGGGAGGAAAGGGTGGACTCAAATCCTACTCACCGTAGACCCAGTGAAAATAATGGGTCTAAGTTTGTCCATTTCAGTGGGTCCTGAGGGTTAATTCAGTCTACTGAATAAGACTCTGAATCTCTCTTTTTTATAATAATTTTTATTGAGTTTTCCATATTTAACATAATCACAATTTTTTTACATACAACAATAACCTTAAACATTGCTCAACTGAACACCGACCTCCTTCGTTCCCTCTTTCTGACTTCCAAACATCTTTACTTCTTAGCATCTCTATAATCCCCTTTTTACTTTCTATCTTCCTTTAACATTTCACCTCATTATATGTAAATCAGCTCCTTATATTCACATTACAAAACATTTCAACTCAAACCTACAGACGTTTTCAAACGTTTGCAATTTCCTTTCATATAAAATATAAATTTGCTCCAGTCCTTTCGAAACAGTTCGTCACGCCGATTCCTGATCTTCCCCGTCAGCTTTGCCAATTCTACATATTCCACCATCTTTATCTGCCATTCTGCCAATGCTGGAAGTTCCTGCTGTTTCCATAAGACTCTTAATCTCAGGGTTGTGGGTGAAACATTTCAGGGGGCTGGACTAGATGACTCTTGTGGTCCCTCTAAAATTCCACGTCTCTACTCAGAGTAGGACTCACATTCAACGCAACCCCTCAAAAAGAGGGAGATACCACTTCAGGCTGCATAAACAGGAAAGACATGGGGTTTTTTTGCTCATAAAGGGTTATACGATGACAACAACAACAACAACAACAACAACAACAACAACAACAACAACAACAACAACAACAACAATAATAATAATAATAATAATAATAATAATAATTTATAATTTATACCCCGCCCATCTGGCTGGGCTTCCCCGGCCACTCTGGGCGGCTTCCAAAAGAATATTAAAATACTGTGATACATCAAACATTAAAAGCTTCCCTAAACAGAGCTGCCTTCAGATGTCTTCTAAAAGCCTGGTAGTTGTTGTTCTCTTTGACATCTGGTGGGAGGGTGTTCCACAGGGAAGGCGCCACTACCGAGAAGGCCCTCTGCCTGGTTCCCTGTAACTTGGCTTCTCGCAGTGAGGGAACCGCCAGAAGGCCCTCGGCGTTGGACCTCAGCGTCCGGGCAGAACGATGGGGGTGGAGACGCTACTTCAGGTATACTGAACCGAGGCCGTTTAGGGCTTTAAAGGTCAGCACCAACACTTTGAATTGTGCTCGGAAACGTACTGAGAGCCAATGTAGGTCTTTCAAGACCGGTGTTATATGGTCTCGGCGGCCGCTCCCAGTCACCAGTCTAGCTGCCGCGTTCTGGATTAGTTGTAGTTTCCGGGTCACCTTCAAAGGTAGCCCCACGTAGAGCGCATTGCAGTAATCCAAGCGGGAGATAACCAGAGCATGCACCACTCTGGTGAGGCCGTCAACAAGCAGATAGGGTCTCAGCCTGTGTACCAGATGGAGCTGGTAAACAGCTGCCCTGGACACAGATTTGACCTGTGCCTCCATGGACAGCTGTGAGTCCAAAATGACTGAACATATAGCTCAAGTTCAGAAGCAGAGGGACGGCTTTGGAATGGTCATAGGCCTTGCCTGAATGCAGAAAGTCCCAAATTAGATCCCCATCGTCTCCAACCATGTCATGCCCACTGCCTTCTCTGCATCAGGTTGCCCTCCCCCTGCAGGAGCAGGTCCCCAGTTTGGGGGCGTTTCTGGATCCAGTCACTGACAGCTCTGGTGGCCTCCGTGGCTGGAAGTCAACTGCAACTGCCTCAGCAGCTATAGCCGTTCCTGGACCGAGAGAGCCTTGCCCGAGTCATTCATGTGTTGATTCTTGCATTGCAGAGGGTTGGACTTAATGATTCTATGACCTAGGACTCATCTACACAGCTGCAAATAAAACGTTTTAAATGTGTTGTAAAGTGCAAAATACAAATGTGACACTAGGTGGCGACAGAAAGTCTTCTTCTTTCTTTGGCGGTCATTGTCTTCCATGAACATGGTCTTAACAGTGAGTCCATAAGTGACTGTGGAGGCCAATTCTGGATCCACACGTCCTTCCACAGTGGGGACATAGGTTTCCGGGTGGGAGTTGATCCTGGTGAGGGTTTGCCAAGCTTGCCTCCCTCTTAGCTGCATTATGCAGCTGACCTATAGATTGAACCTTCTTCTTCTTCTTCTTCTTCTTCTTCTTCTTCTTCTTCTTCTTCTTCTTCTTCTTCTTCGGCGATCCCTCGTAGCTGAGTAAGATTGTCTTCCATAAACATGGTTTTAACAATGAGTCCGTAGGTGACTGTGGAGGCCAATTCTGGATCCACAAGTCCTTCCACAGTGGGGGACATTGGTTTCTGGGCGGGAGTTGATCATGGTGTGGATTTGCCAAGCGTGCCTTCCTCTTAGCATGTTTCTCCCTTGCGTCCCGAGTTTGAGTGTCTTCAAAGCCCAGGATGCCTTTGGTAAAGGCTGCTCTCCAATTGGAGCACTCGGAGACCAGTGTTTCCCAGTTGTCGGTGTTCATAGTACATTTTTTAAGATTTCCTTTGAGAGAGTCTTCAAACCTCTTTTGTTGACCATCAGCATTACACTTTCCATTTTTAAGTTCGGAATAGAGGAGTTGCTTTGGAAGACAATAATCAGGGGCATCCGAACAACATGACCAGTCCAACGAAGCTGATGTTGAAGAATCATGGCTTCCACACTGGTCCAAGCAATGACACTGGTTCTGCGACAGGAAGTATTGCCCTTGAGCAGGTATCCCCAAACTCGGCCCTCCAGATGTTTTGGGACTACAATTCCCATCATCCCTAGCTAACAGGACCAGTGGTCAGGGATGATGGGAATTGTAGTTCCCAAACATCTGGAAGGATGAGTTTGGAGATGCCTGCCCTTGGGGATATCCAAATGTTATCAAGGGGACCACCAGAAACATACCCTCCCTCCAAGATTTCTCAAGTGACATAGGGAAACCTTGAGCCAATCGCAACCTCCCCACCTCACCTAACTCGCAGGATTGTTGCGAAGGGAAAGTGTGTGAGGGAAAGGATCAATATTTTCCCACATATAAATGGAACGAAATGAAATTTTAGCTGTAGGCTGCCTTGAGTCCGTGTCAGGGGAAAAGGTGAAGAAGGAGGAGAATGGAAACTGTGAGAATGATCAGGGACATACCAGAGTAAATCCTATTGAACTCAATGGGACTTACTTCTGAGTAGGCAGTGTAAGACTCACTTGGAGAGTATGCAGAATGAGGCCTATTGGCTCTGGCTGGCAGCAGCTGTATGGGACTCCTCTCTTCCTTAGGTCCCAATCCCTCTTGCCCACAAAAGACTCCCCATGATAACCTCCTGCATCTTATATGTTTATATAGAAAACGGATTTCTTCTTTTCTTAAGTGACGCCACATTGTTCCACAGCCCTTCTTTAAATTTTTTAACAACCCAAACGCCGATTTCGAGTGGTGGTGGTGGGAAAAGTCGCATTTAGCATGCAAAGTGGTGAAATTAGGAAATTCCAAATGTTTGCAAATACGTTCACTCTGGCTCTGTGAAATGTAAAGAAATTAGACTGCATAGCAAGGTTCCATCTGGCTCCGGGAAGAAGGATGACTAAACTACAGCTGTCAAAAATCTTTCCCTTTCCTTTTTTAAAAGAATCCATACAATTACCCTGCAAATTCTGACGCTCTCTCGCTCTGCTCTGATCCTTTGGTGGATTCTTTGTGTGTGTCCTGCCCCCCCCCCCCCATGCCAGGGGAATGTGGCCACAGATCATAGGGAGATGATCAATTCATTAGCAGGTTCAGTTCATAATGGCTTATCTCTCAGCAGTCAGACAGCTAACCCAAAATCTAGCAGAGAGAGAGGAGAGAGAGGTTCAAGGCTATCCCAGCTTCGAAAACAGCCAGAGTGCAACTGATTGGGGCTGTTTCAGTCTGCGTCCAATTCCAGCCGACACTTATTTCCCAAAGCAATGGGAAAGTTGGACAGCCTTTCTGACAAAAACAGCATTGGGGGAGAACTGATTTGACTCGCTGTTTGCGGAAGGATTTTACAGCGGAATCCGAAGTCAAAAAAGCAAAACACCGCCTCCTCTCTTTTTCTGGACAAATTCTCAGCAGTGCTTGCGGATACTTTTTGCTCATGTTGTGTGTGAGCATTTATATTATATGTGAGTGTTTATATAGTTGTTGGCATTTGTCTGTTACTAAAGACAAACCTAGACAGCATCTTGAAAAGCAGAGACATCACCTTGCCGACAAAGGTCCCTATAGTTAAAGCTATGTTTTTCCCAGTAGTGATGTACGGAAGTGAAAGCTGGACCATAAAGAAGGCTGATCGCCGAAGAATGGATGGAAGTGGATGGAAGTGATGTCTGAAAGTGAGAGCTGGACCATAAAGAAGGCTGATCGCCGAAGAATGGATGCTTTTGAATTCTGGTGCTGGAGGAGACTCTTGAGAGTCCCATGGACTGCAAGAAGATCAAACCTCTCCATTCTGAAGGAAATCAGCCCTGAGTGCTCACTGGAAGGACAGATCCTGAAGCTGAGGCTCCAGTACTTTGGCCACCTCATGAGAAGAGAAGACTCCCTGGAAAAGACCCTGATGCTGGGAAAGATGGAGGGCACAAGGAGAAGGGAACGACAGAGGACGAGATGGTGGGACAGTGTTCTTGAAGAAACCAACATGAGTTTGACCAAACTGCGGGAGGCAGTGGAAGACAGGAGTGGCTGGCGTGCTCTGGTCCAGGGGGTCACGAGGAGTCGGACACGACTAAACGACTAAACAATAACAAAGAGAATACGGCCTGGGCAGTGTGTCTGGGGTCCTGGTTGCCCAGACATTGAGACTCCCCTCTCGGTCCCACTGAGGTTGTCCAAAGGAAAGCAGAGCAAGACATCTGGCACCGGCTTGGCTACAGGAGTTGCCAGAAGGAGGTTTACAAGGCGCCATCCAACCGTTTTAGGGGACTTCAATCTGGATTTGTTTACAACTTAGCCTTTTCTTCTCCTGGGAATTTACCTTAGTGGGCCTTTTTGCTTTCGTCTCTCTCTCTGTCGAAGACACTGTCGCAGGCAGTCATGTCTTTCTTTGTTCTGATCAACGCTGAATAAAAGCTTGTAAATAATGCTCTCCTGAGTGCGACTTCTGGCTGTGCATTATCTGCTGATAAGAGTGTGCACGAGCCCTGGAATGTGGCATGGTATTTTCAGGAAACTCGTGTCGCTAATCGCTCATACTGCGTGACTACGGGAGATCGATGGATCGTCCGGCAGGAGCTTGGGGGCCATGATGGACTTTATCTCCCTGGCAGTATCCCAACACTCACTTGAAAAATCAGCATAGCTCAGGTGGTCAGAAAGGCCCAACAGAGACTTCATTTCCTCGGGGTCTTGCGAAAGAATAATGTTAAACAACAACTGATGAACTCCTTTTACCGGTCCACAATAGAAAGTGTCCTTTCATATTGTATCACAGTGTGGTATGTTGACCTGACAGCCACGGACAGAAAGTCTCTACATAGGGTGGTGAATACAGCACAGGATATCGTGGGCTGTCCTTTGAGTCGGCTAGATGACATCGCAAGGGATCGGTGCCTTAGGAGAGCGTGGAAAAATTCTCTGGGTTGACTCACACCCAGAACAGAAAATAACATAGCGCAACTGACTTGTGAGGTGGTGTGTGATGTGATAAGCACAGAGTGCAATGAGATTGAGTGTTTGGATAAAGGTAATGGACTATATGGAACTGGCAGAAATGACCGGCAGAATCCGAGATCAGGGAGAAAAGGTGTTGGAAGAAGATTGGAAGAAATTTAAAGACTATTTGCAGAAATACTGCAAAATTAATGAATGTTGAAGGGATGTTGGATTGAAAATAAGTGGTATTGGTAAAGAGATTAATAAGAATATGTAAATATGGACTGACAACGGCTGGAAATATATAGTTATAATAGATTAAGACAATAAGTAAAGATAAATGATAGAGGGTAAGGATTTGCTGAACTAACTGTGTGAATTGGAATACAAAAAAGGGGGGTGTGAGGAGGTCAGGAAATAAGTAAATGAAATATAAGACATGAAAATACTGATTTCTTGTTAATTTTGTTGGTTTTTTTTTTACTTTTTATGTATTTTGTTTTTGTATTTTTGTATTTTTTTGTTTTCTATTATTGTTAAGTTTTTCTTATTTTCTATTTTTAATTTGGTAATTTTTTATTGTCTGAAAAATTTAATAAATATCATTTTTTTAAAAAAAAGAGTTGAGTGTTTGGGGGGAGGCTTGTTTAATTTCATTGTACACAGGTTGTACATTGACAATAAAGGCATTATTATTATTATTATTATTATTATTATTATTATTATTATTATCTTGAGGATGTCTTGCAAGGCAGCGGACGTTTAGGATCACAGTTTTCCATCACCTAGATAGGCTCCTTTCCCAGGTGGACAAGCCACACTTGCCCCCTCTACAGCACATGCAGAAACTGTTTTCTTGACGGTCGGACTGACTTCTGCCACTTTCAAAGATCTGAAGGGCCGTCACACAGAAGATGGACCTGAGCCAATGGATTCGAATGACAAGAAAAGAGACACTTTATCGAAATATCAGGAAGAACTTTCTGGTGGGAAGAGGTGTTTGACCGTGGAACAGACTTCCCTGGGAAGTAGTGGGCTCTCCTTCTTTGGATGTTTCCAAACAGAGGTCACATGGCCTTTTATTAGCTGTGGTCCTTTCCAACTCCAATGTTTTATGATCTCATGATTCTACCATCCTACAGCTGAAGCCCCGGGACAAACCCACAAGCAACGTTAGAAGCTTTTAAAGACCTAAAGGTAAAGGTAAAGGTACCCCTGCCCGTACGGGCCAGTCGTGACCGACTCTAGGGTTGCGCGCTCATCTCGCTCAAGAGGCCGGGAGCCGGTGCCGTCCGAAGACACTTCCGGGTCACGTGGCCAGCGTGACAAAGCTGCTCTGGCGAACCGGCACCAGAGCAGCACACGGAAACGCCGTTTACCTTCCCGCTAGAAAGTGGTCCCTATTTATCTACTTGCACTTAGGGGTGCTTTCGAACTGCTAGGTGGGCAGGAGCTGGGACCGAACGACGGGAGCAGGGATTCGAACCACCGACCATACGATCGGCAAGTCCTAGGCACTGAGGTTTTACCCACAGCGCCACCCGTGTCCCATTTTAAAGACCTGCAGGAGTCTAAAACTGAGTCAGAGATGAGAGGCATAAATCTCTCCTGCCCGCCCCCAGCCCTGGGCTCCTTTCCTTCCTCGCTGAGCCGACGGCTTTTTGCAGCGAGCGAAACAGACCCAGAGCGGGTGCCGAGACGCCTGGTCCTGGCTGCTCCTCGGATGATCTTGCAATGTTATGACAAAATCGAGAGCCATTATTCCAGATGCCTGCCAGTCACCAGGCCTCTGCCATTCTGTCTCAAATGAAGCGTCTCCGCGTCTGTCAGATTAAATCCTGGAGCTCCTTCATTCAGGGCAGAGCAGTTTGTTTATTTATTTCTGGCACAGGCAGGTTTCATCCTCCCTCCCTCCTGCCCAGCCCTATACTGAGGCTGCTGAGGCTGCCACACTTCAAAAAAATATGATACAGAGCTGTGGGTTTGCACCACCCAGTGAGCAGAGGGGCAGCCGACGTCTCCGCTACAGAAATGTTGGGGGAAAGTTGTGGGGAAAAGAGACCTGGAATTCTGCCTAGCCCAAAGCAGTCACTGCAGCCACACGAGGACCTTTACGGTTCCATCCAGCTTCTCATTGATCTATGCAGTAAAGGTAAAGGGACCCCTGACCATTAGGTCCAGTCGTGACCGACTCTGGGGTTGCAGCGCTCATCTCGCTTTATTGGCTGAGGGAGCCGGCGTACAGCTTCTGGGTCATGTGGCCAGCATGACTACGCCGCTTCTGGCGAACCAGAGCAGCGCACAGAAACGCCATTTACCTTCCCGCCGGAGTGGTACCTATTTATCTACTTGCACTTTGACGTGCTTTCGAACTGCTAGGTTGGCAGGAGCAGGGACCGAGCAAGAGGAGCTCACCCCGTCGCAGGGATTTGAACCGCCGACCTTCTGATCAGCAAGTCCTAGGCTCTGTGGTTTAACCCACAGCGCCACCCACGTCCTCCTCTCTCCTGCGGGTGAGGGAAGCACCCTGTTGCAACAGTTCAATAAAGATCAAGCTTACTAGCTGCTTTGCTTCTCAATATTCTCTGGGTTGGCCTCTGTTATTCTCTCCTACCAATAGGGAACCTATGTAAGGACTCTATATGGGCTCTTGGATACCCCATAAGGGAAAAGGGCAATTTTTGTTTACAACAGATGGTGTGCATACACACTTCTTCAGATACCTTCAGATATCTGAAGATACCTTCAGATATGTGAAGATACCTTCAGATATCTGAAGATACCTTCAGATATCTGAAGAACTGTGCGTGCACACGAAAGCTCATACCAATAACAAACTTAGTTGGTCTCTAACGTGCTACTGGAAGGATTTTTTATATATATATTTTTTGACTACAGCAGACCAGCACTGCTACCTACCTGTAACTAGAACCTTGGTCAAAAGATCCCTGCCCCGAGGAGCTTACAATCTTTAGTATGACACAGGGAGGTCCAGGGTAGATCCTGAGTCCTCCTGCGAGACATAAGCCGGAGTCTCTGAGCTTAGACTTTGGGATTCCTGGACATTTCCCAATCAGCCCCCCCCCTTCCTCTGTTTCTGCAATATGGCAATGGAGGTGATGCTATTACAGTTCCAAAGGGAATGTCAAGCAGGGAGGGGGGGAAGAGAGAGAGTGGAATTCTGGTAGAGACGGAAGATGGAAGGAGGCTTGGAAAGGGAGTTTGAAGGGGGGGCAGGTGAGAGTCAGTTGAGAGCGATGGGTTCTAGAAGGCGGAACAGGGGGGGGGGCTTGAAGCTGAGCTGGACTGAGAAGCAGCAGCACAGCCGCCATCACTCTCAGGATGTGGCCGTTCAGTGATGAAAGAAGGGGGTCTCTCCCAACTTGGTGGCAGGAGGATTCCCTTGGTTCAGGTGAGCCATGGAGCCAGGGCTTGGCTTCTACAGAAATAGTACCTCAGGTTAAGAACTTTGCTTCAGGATGAGGACAGAAATCGTGCTTTGGCGGTGCGGCGGCAGCGGGAGGCCCCATTAGCTAAAGTGGTACCTCAGGTTAAGACCAGTTTCAGGTTAAGAACAGACCTCCGGAACGAATTAAGTTCTTAACCCGAGGTACCACTGTACTGCTAAAGCCCAGATGCCTCACCCCCCCCCCTCCAAGCTTCACAGAACTGGGCTATGCCTGATTATCGTCTCCCAAAGCAACTTGTTGTTGTTTAGTCGTTTAGTTATGTCTGCCTCTTCGTGACCCCAGTGAGCAGTGAGAAAAGGTGCAGGCCTCGGCAAAGGGTTAGAACCATGGAATTGCAGAGTTGGAAGGGATCCCAAGGGTCATCTAGACCAACCCCCTGCAACGCAGGGATCTCAAGCTGAAGGATTCCTGACATAGGGCCGCCCAACCTCTGCTTTAAAACTTCCAAAGAAGGCACCTTTTATCATATGTGGTGGACGTGTAAGGTAACAAAAGCATTCTGGGAAATGATATATAATGAATTGGAAAAAAAAATGTTTAAAATAACTTTTGTTAAAAAAAACCAGAAGCTTATTTACTAGGAATTCAAGTTACCAAGATCCCAAAGGAGCAGAAAAGACTTTTTATGTACGCAGTGACACCCAGACGGATGTTACTAGCCCAGAGATGGAAAGGAGACAAAGTCCCTACAAGAGAAGAATGGCAAACTAAGCTGTTGGACTAAGCTGAAATGGCAAAACTGACTGGAAAACTCAGGAACCAAGAAGACCAAAGCTTTAATACACTGGTAGCTCTGGATGCGAATGGAATCCGTTCCAGAGCCCTGTTTGCATCCTGAAGCGAACGTAACACGCGACTGCATGTCTGCGCATGCGCGGGTCGCGTTTCGCCGCTTCCACGCATGCGTGTGATGTCGTTTTGAGCACCTGCGCATGCGCGAGCGGCGAAGCCTGGAAGTAATGCGTTCCATTACTTCCGTGTCGCCGCAGAACACAACCCGAAAACGCTTAACCTGAAGCGTCTTCATCCCGAGGTATGACTGTAAAGAATCGGAAAAAAATTATAACTTACTTGAGAGACCACTGTAAGAAGATGAAAACACCAGGAGGATTGCAATAACACTTGTAACACAGAAGATACTTCGGATAAAATGGAGAGACGTAAAATTTGGATGATGAAATAATATGCAGTTGAAAAAGTTTATAATAGGACCCGTGGAGGGGAAGGTGTGAAGTCTAGAGATTCGGAGAAATCTCCAAATATGGATATGCATTTTGCATTGTTATAACTCTACACTTGCAAAACCAAATACAAATTATTTCCCCAAAAAAGGACTTCCACGGAAGGAGACTTCACCGCCTCTCGTGGGAGTCCATTCCCCTGTCAAACAGCTCTTGCTGCCAGAAAGTTCTTATTGGCATTGAGTTGGAAACTCCTTTCTTGTAGCTTGAAGAGCGTCAGGATTCTGGCCTTCCAAGAGATCAGACTGGCAGCATTGACGAAGAAGAGCGATGCCAATCTGCCCGGGGAATGGGCATTCTGTCATTACTGCAGGGACCAAATCGGACTCCTCTGAGCTGTGTGACAGTAAGTGGAAACTCGAGACAAATTCGCTTGTCTCCATGGAGACCGCACACTTACAAAACCGAGTGCGATCAAACAGCTGCTACCCAGACAGCCTTGCAGGAGGAAGCGAAAAGTTTCAAACTGCGTGTGTGTTGCTTGAGAAGACTCCACTGGGCATTGCGAAAGTCTCTCGCCTTCCCAGAAGCGAACACCCGTTTCATTTCCCTAAAACCAAGCAAAATCCCCGATACACTGATTAAGTTTGCTTGAGAAAATGGAATTGTTGTTAATTTTTAAGACAGGGTGCCTAGAAATATCTTTAAATATCCTTCCATCCTTTATGGGGGGGGGGAGTTGTAGGTTCAGACTGAAACCCAATCCATCTAGGGCATATCGTCAAGTTAGCATTTGTAAACACAGCAAATTAGACGTTTGCATTAGGAGGCGTGAAGCCAGCTTTCAGAGCGAAGCAGTGCAATCGCGCACTGAGCCAACCTGGTAGAATTAAGGGTTTTATTTACAGATTTTAGGTCCGTATAGTTAAAACCATGGTTTTCCCCGTAGTGATGTATGGAAGTGAGAGCTGGACCATAAAGAAGGCTGATCGCTGAAGAATGGATGCTTTTGAATTCTGGTGCTGGAGGAGACTCTGGAGAGTCCCATGGACTGCAAGAAGATCAAACCGATCCATTCTGAAGGAAATCAGCCCTGAGTGCTCACTGGAAGGACAGATCCTGAAGCTGAGGCTCCAATACTTTGGCCACCTCATGAGAAGAGAAGACTCCCTGGGAAAGACCCTGATGTTGGGAAAGATGGAGGGCACAAGGAGAAGGGGACGACAGAGGACGAGGTGGTGGGACAGTGTTCTCCAAGACTTTGGCCACCTCATGAGAAGAAGAGACTCCCTGGAAAAGACCCTGATGTTGGGAAAGATGGAGTGCACAAGGAGAAGGGGACGACGGAGGACGAGGTGGTTGTTAAGTGTTCTCGAAGCTACAAACATGAGTCTGACCAAACTGCGGGAGGCAGTGGAAGACAGGAGTGCCTGGCGTGCTCTGGTCCAGGGGGTCACAAAGAGTCGAACATGACTAAACGACTAAACAACAACAATTTACAGATTTATGTCAAGAACAGAATTGTACAGTCAGGAAGGGACCCCGAGGTTCATCAAGTCCATCCCTCTGCAAGTCCCAAGATCGCAACACTCTTCGCGAAATCCTGCATTAAGAAAATGCCGCCGTTGATTTGAATTGGTGTCAAAATGGAACAGATTGATTGACAGCCTCTGTGGCTATGGTCAAGTGATTTCCCAAGAGCCAGAAATAAATGTAAAGATGCCATGTTGATTGAAATAAGGCCCTTCTAGTATCTTCCTCATCATTTAGTGGCTCTCTCCATTCTTGCCTATAATCCGATTAAAAATATTCATGCTTGTTCCCTTATGGTGCTACTCCGTGCTAGCTTACTCAAGAGCAAGTCCCATCAAGTTCAAGCGAGCTTTTTCTTGCGTGAGTCTGTACAGATTTGCAGCCGAACACCCATCATACTTTTTACAAAGCAGTTTTACAATCAATTTAACATTTCGAAGTTTGACTTCCTTCTGCAGTTCCTTAAATTTACTTTTTAATATCTTCTGTATATCCAAATTCATTTAATTTGCTCATTTAATTATCCACTTTAAATATATACTCTCGTTAAACTGCAGGTTATTACAATAATCCTGCCAATGTTTTTACCTGTTTGCAATTTATCTGTCAATATTCAAGAAACCATTTCCATTCTTTTATAAAAAGTTTGTTATCATGGTTTCTTATTCTTCCGGGATGTTTTGCCATTTCTGCATCGTCCATAAGTTTTTGTATCCATTCTTCCTTTGCTGGGACTTCTTTTTCTTTCCAATTTTGGGCAAGTAGCATTCTTGCCGCTGTAGTAGCATGTTGTTGTTTAGTCGCTTAGTCGTGTCCGACTCTTTGTGACCCCCTGGACCAGAGCACACCAGGCAATTCTGTCTTCCACTGCCTCCCATGGTTTGGTCAAACTCATGCTGGTAGCTTCGAGAACACTGTCCCACCATCTCGTCCTCTGTCGTCCCCTTCTCCTTGTGCCCTCCATCTTTCCCAACATCAGGGTCTTTTCCAGGGAGTCTTCTCTTCTCATGAGGTGGCCAAAGTCTTGGAGCCTCAGCTTCAGGATCTGTCCTTCCAGGGAGCACTCAGGGCTGATTTCCTTCAGAATGGATTGGTTTGATCTTCTTGCAGTCCATGGGACTCTCCAGAGTCTTCTCCAGCACCAGAATTCAAAAGCATCCATTCTTTGGCGATCAGCCTTCTTTATGGTCCAGGTCTCACTTCCATACATCACTACCGGGAAAACCATAGCTGTAACTATACGGACCTTTGTTGGCAAGGTGATGTCTCTACTTCTTAAGATGCTGTCTAAAAAAGTAGAGACATCACCTTGCCAACATGAATAAATTTCCATACAATTTAGTTAGTTCTGTCCTTGTAATTCCCAAAAGAAAAGCTTCTGGTTGTTGTTGTTTTACAAAAGTTATTTTGAACATCCTTTTCAATTCATTGCACAGTGCTTAGCACATGTCTGGAGTCAAAACATTTCTTGTAGCCATAGCTTTAGAAGTCAGAATCTGCGAGAAGAATTCGTTAGGGTGTGTACAGAAGCTAGGAGGGGGATATATTTATTTGATATTATCCTCCCTCCTTCACATTTGTGTGTTCAGCAGAGTGCCACCCCTTTGCAGCTTAAAAAGGAAGTTTAGGCTGATTTTAGCCTTTTGGTTTAAGTAATCCAGGGTGCTTTAAGGCATACTGGATTCTCCTGGTGTCGCCCCCTTTTCTCCCCCTTAAAACAAGATAAACACACAAACAGTCTTGTAAAAGGCAAAAATAACATTTACACACTGGCGAAAGTAACAGATACAGCAGCTTTGTTCCGGAGCAGGCTTAAAAATGCTAATTCAGTGAAAAAGACATGCTTAAGTCTGGAGCTCAGACTTAGCAGGTGATCTGCATTGCTGAATGAGGGCAAACAGGAAAGAGGAGGTGAGGAGATAATATTTGGTTATGCCCTCCCCATGGTGGAATCTAGGTAAAGGTAAAGGGACCCCTGACCACTAGGTCCAGTTGTGGCCGACTCCGGGGTTGCAGCGCTCATCTTTATTGGCCGAGGGAGCCGGCGTACAGCTTCCGGGTCATGTGGCCAGCAGGACTAAGCCGCTTCTGGCAAACCAGAGCAGCGCATGGAAACGCTGTTTACCTTCCCGCCAGAGCGGTACCTATTTATCTACTTGCACTTTGATCTGCTTTTGAACTGCTAGGTGGGCAGGAGCTGGGACAGAGCAACTGGAGCTCACCCCGTCGCGGGGATTCGAACCACCGACCTTCTGATCGGCAAGTCCTAGGCTCTGTGGTTTAACCCACAGCGCCACCTGCGTCCCTATGGTGGAATCTAGACACATATTAAAAAGCGCTGTGAAAATGTTGTGGGTTTTTTAAGCGTTCTGAAAAATATATTGAATTTGCCATAAGCACACCATCGCCATCTAGTGTCACATTCGTATACTGCGCTCAAAATGCACTGAAAACATTATATTTGCAGCTGTATAGCAGAGTCCCATGTCAGGGCACAGTGGAAGTAGCACTCAAAGTTCTCTCTAGCAAACTTACAGGAAAACTCTTTGAGCTTCAGTTCATATCATGTGCCTATCAAGCAAACATGCATTGCTGGTATATCTCGCAGTCCCTTCTCAGGCAAAACTACTTACATTCAAATACACTTTATTTTTTCCTTTCCCCCCCTTTTTAAAATTGGTAAATACAATATTCACAAACACAAAACGAAACATGAAACAAACCTATTATACATACAGCTACTTAATACCTAAAAAAAGAATACAATTAAACATACAATAACCAACAAATATCAACTTAAAACACAAAAGAAACAAAACATGAAGACATAAATCTTGACTTCCCTCCACCCATGTGTGACTTCCTTTATTTCTTTTCTTCTTTTTTGCTGTGTTATCAATGCTATTTTTAACTATCTCCTCTTATACCCATTTCTTCCTTGTTTTTTACTCTATAAATTCCATTCAAATACACTTTCATTAAAGCACCCAGAAGGTCTCTTGGTAGAGGTTTCGGCACTATCTCTGCACACATCTCTTTGTTGCGGCAATAAGCCAACTCCTAAAATCTTGGATCACAAAGTGATATTTCACCCTGATGACGGCATTGTAAATATCCCATAGAATTAACAACAATAATTTAAAACATTCAAAGGGTTAAAATAACAACAGACTAAAAACAGGCTAAGGGACGCAGGTGGCGCTGTGGGTTAAACCACAGAGCCTAGGATTTGCTGATCAGAAGGTCGGCGGTTCGAATCCCCGCGACGGGGTGAGCTCCTGTTGTTCGGTCCCTGCTCCTGCCAACCTAGCAGTTCGAAAGCACGTCAAAGTGCAAGTAGATAAATAGGTACCGCTCTGGTGGGAAGGTAAACGGCGTTTCCCTGCGCTGCTCTGGTTCGCCAGAAGCGGCTTAGTCACGCTGGCCACATGACCCAGAAGCTGTATGCCAGCTCCCTCGGCCAGTAAAGCGAGATGAGCGCCGCAACCCCAGAGTCGGTCACGACTCGACCTAATGGTCAAGGGTCCCTTTACCTTTACCTAAAAACAGGCTAAAACTCCCATCAACTTTCTTTTTTTCTTTTTAAAAGAAAAGGATAGGCTTGACTAAAGAAAAATGTTTTTAGCAGGTCCCAGAAAAAGTGCCGTGAAGACGCCTGCATGTTATCAACTGGCAGGGAGTTCCGAAGTGTAAAAGTGCCACCACACTAAATGATTGATTCTTACCGATATGGAATGGATACCAGAGCCAGTTCTTCAGATCAAAGCAGCTGAGAGGGCAGAAATGGGGTAAGACGATTATTTGGGTTCAAAAGAAGAATGGCAGATGAAAATAATGGACTGTGCAAAATTGGACAAAATGACAGGAAGGATTCGAAACCTGCAGGAACAGAGATTTACAGAAGATTGGAAGAAGTATACAAACTATTTGAAGAGCAATTGTAATCAGCAAATTACTCTAGTAGGACTACAAGAAGTTTTGTTGGGAGAAATATATGAAGTGCTACAAAGTAGATAAAGAACAGAGATATTGGTTATGGGTTTTAAATGTAACAGGGAAAATAAGAAATGTATACTAAGGGATTAGATTGGAAAATTTTCAGACTGGACTGATGGAAGTCAAAATATTGAATAAGATGTAAAAATATGTTTAATTACTGTTGACAATGGTCTGTTAAAAAATCTAATAAAAAATTATATATATTTTTTAAAAGACAATTATTTGGGTTGTCCTTTTCCGAAGGGCCAATTGGCTAGGTAAAGGTAAAGGGACCCCTGACCATTAGGTCCAGTCGTGGCCAACTCTGGGGTTGCAGCGCTCATCTCACTTTATTGGCCAAGGGAGCCGGCGTACAGCTTCCGGGTCATGTGGCCAGCAGGACTAAGCCGCTTCTGGGGAACCAGAGCAGCGCACGGAAACGCCGTTTCCCTTCCCACCGGAGTGGTACCTATTTATCTACTTGCACTTTGATGTGCTTTCAAACTGCTAGGTTGGCAGGAGCAGGGACTGAGTAAAGGGAGCTCACCGCGTCGCAGGGACTCGAACCGCTGACCTTCTGATTGGCAAGTCCTAGGCTCTGTGGTTTAACCCACAGCGCCACCCACGTCCCGCCAGTTGGCTAGGTTCTCATTAAAAGGAGACCAAACAAATTTCTCTCCTGACTCTACCCAATACCTCTCTCTGCCTGGACAAACACGAGCCTCTCTTTGGAGTGGTGCTGGGCAATCATGAAGCCAAGAGACCGGATCTTCTTACTGCTCTCCAGGCTGAAATGCTTCCAAGAGACCCCTTTGGGCACAGGCAGAAGCAGAGAAAAGGGAGAATATTTCACTTGGAATGGCCCATTTATTTGATTTAGCGCAGCTCCTGAAGTGTCCGCCTCTGACAATATAGCAAAAAGGAGGCGTCCAGAAAGCGGGGGAATGCCAAAGTCAGAGAAAGAATAAAAGAGTCTGTCAAGGACCGGTTTCCCCTCCATCCCGACCCCAGAGAAGCAACCTGTCTAATTAACCAGTGGAACTCCTTGGCACATGATAGGCAGCAGCTTGCGGGGGCTTTCAAAATGGGCCTGGCTGTCAGTTGTGGAGGTGCACTGACAGCTTTCCGAAGCCATAGCAAAAGGACCCGGCGGAGATCTGGATTTTATTTTTAGCCACAACTCTCCCCAACTGCTGGTATTCAGAAGCATAATGCCTCCGACAGGGGAGGTAGAATTGTGGCTAGTAGCCATTTACAACCCTAACCTTCTCCAATACCCTGTTTGAGCCGAGGAAACCAGAAGTGTACGCAGCCTTCTCCATTGTCTTCTCCTTCACAAATCCTGTCTTAAGGGCATGTCTGTGTATGAATAGGGTGAGCCTGTGACCTGGCTCAGGAACTAGGTATTTGTCATTACAAAAGACTGGCCAGGCTCCCCAGAGGATCCACTCAAGTGAGCATTAACAGGTAACCTGCCAGACAGGAGATAAACAACACACTCAGATTTCTGTTGTAGACCACCTTTTCTGTGATGTAGGTATGATGTTTCTGGGGGTGGTCTTGAACTACAGGGTGGCAATTTAAAATGTCTATATAAGGGCGGGCACACCTTTGTTCTGGGTCCTCCTCCTTTCCTGCGTGTGAGAGGAACACCCTGTTGCAACAGTTCAATAAAGATCAGTCTTACTAGCGGCTTTGCTTCTGAATATTCTCTGGTTGTCCTCTGTTATTTTCTCCAACTGATGGAGAACCTGCAAAGGACTCTAGAAGGGCTCTTGTGTTCCCCATAAGGGAATAAGGGCAGATTTTTGTTTATCACAGGGGCAAGACCTACTGGGAAGAGTTGAATAAAGCGTTAACTTCAGTGTCACCTGTGTCTTATTGCTGACTTGCTCCAGCTCCTGACATCCATGAGCAATAAAGAGAACCTGCAAGGTTAGGGGCAGTGTACCTCCAAATGGGACGTGGGTGGCGCTGCGGGTTAAACCACAGAGCCTAGAGCTTGCCGATCAGAAGGTCGGCGGTTTGAATCCCCGCGAAGGGGTGAGCTCCCATTGCTCGGTCCCTGCTCCTGCCAACCTTGCAGTTCGAAAGCACGTCAAAGTGCAAGTAGATAAATAGGTACCACTCCGGCGGGAAGGTAAACGGCGTTTCCATGCACTGCTCTGGTTCACCAGTCATGCTGCCCATATGACCCAGAAGCTGTACGCCGGCTCCCTCGGCCAATAAATCCTGATGAGCGCCACAACCCCAGAGTCGTCTGCGACTGGACCTAATGGTCAGGGGTCCCTTTACCTTTACCTTTTTACCTCCAAATAGCAGGAGTGGGGCACAAGGGATATGTGAGAATTGCTGCTTCCCGCCTCCCATCTTTGACCTTCCCAGAAAAATCCAGCTGGATACTATTGGAAACCTAGAAATTCTCTTAGGTCCTTGATAATGAGCTGTGATTCAGGGCTGGACTTGATGACCTTTGGGTAACCTTCCAGCTCGATGATAACCGAATCTTACAGCTCAACAAATCATGGAATCTTGAACTCAAATCCATCTGGACTGCGGAAGAGGCATCTTTTCCCCAGACTTATCACCTCCCCGCAACATAAATCCACACGTTGTTGGGGGGTGGGGTGGGCTTGAGCGAAATCAATTAACCGCCTTGTGTTGTGGGTTATAAATCAACTATTTACATATTTAATGATTACACCTTTAATAAATCCCCAAGAAGGAGAGCCGAGGCGGCTGGTTTCTGAGCTATTCTCATGGTGTCATCAATTATCGTGAAAGCCAGGCAATCATATTAAATCTTCTCTCCTACCGATGACTCTTGTCAAAGCAAAAATTGTTTCCCGCCCCCCCCAACCCGCCACCCTCCCCTCCGCATAGCTGCAAAAGCTCTGGAACGGGGCCACCGACATTACATTAGAAAAATTGCTTGAGCAGCATTTTAACTAAGAGGGAGGGGGGGAGGCAGCTTTTAATTTTTGCCAGACATGGAAATCAATACGCCGTCCTTCATCTCTTTGGAGTGATTGGGGAAGGCCTGGCTAATACAATCCCCAGGTCTCATTCTGACGGCACAAGAGCCTTCAGAAATGATGGCGGAGGCTTTAAGGACCCATCTGGGACTTTGGCAAGGAATTCCTTTTATTAGATTAGTTCCTCTGTCCCTTTTGGAGAGAAAGAGAGAGGATATGTCTCCCTTTCATTATTTTGTAGTTAGTCCATGATCAATATGCGCGGCTTGTATTTATAGCTACCCTGGTGGTTACAACCTTTTGAATGTAATTTATGGTGACATGGAACCCAATTATTATGGGGGAAATATGCGTGACATTTTGGAGAGGGTTTCCTCCCATGTTCCTCTTTAGACTCGTCAGTTCAAGAACTCACACACAAGAAGAGACGGCAATTCTTTAATAGTTTTGTGCTGGGAGGAGCACTTTGTGGGGGGCGGGTGAGCTCACACAAGCATCTCAGGGTGGTTTTCCAGATCAGGGATGGAGAACCATCATGCCTGGGCAGAATGCGGCCCTCCAGGTCTCTCTATGTGGCCCTCGAGATTCTCATGTCCCCACCCCACCCCAAAACACACCCCTCTCTAGAGCACTCTTTGAGTATTTACACCTGGCTGGTAGGTAACCCTAATCTGTTGCACGAGTGGCCACCTGTCAAGGATTCTTCAGCTGTGATTCCTGCACTGCCGGGGTCAGACTAGATGGTGTTTGGGGTCCCTTCCAACTCTAAAATTCTACGATTCTGTGATTTTCTTGCTTGCCTGGATGGAGGATGGAGAGATGAGCATCTCTGTCTTCAACGTTTGCATGGCTAGAATGTACAAAGGTAACAGCTGCAAAAGTAGAGACATCACCTTGCCAACAAAGGTCCGTATAGTTAAAGCTATGGTTTCCCCAGTAGTGATGTATGGAAGGGAGAGCTGGACCACAAAGAAGGCTGATCGCCGAAGAATTGGTGCTTTTGAATTCTGGTGCTGGAGGAGACTCTTGAGAGCCCCATGGACTGCAAGAAGATCAAACCTCTCCATTCTGAAGGAAATCAGCCCTGAGTGCTCACTGGAAGAACAGATCCTGAAGCTGAGGCTCCAAGACTTTGGCCACCTCAGGAGAAGAGAAGACTCCCTGGAAAAGACCCTGATGTTGGGAAAGATGGAGGGCACAAGGAGAAGGGGATGACAGAGGACGAGATGGTTGGATAGTGTTCTTGAAGCTACCAGCATGAGTTTGACCAAACTGCGGGAGGCAGTGGAAGACAGGAGTGCCTGGTGTGCTCTGGTCCAGGGGGTCACAAAGAGTCGGACACGACTAAACAACTAAACAACAACAACAAGAGCTGCATCTATTGACCAGACCTCTTTTGTCTCCCCCGTGGTTCGCCATGGGAGACTGTGTCCTGCAAAGGCTTCCCTTCAGTTGTCTCCTTACCTCTCTCGCCCTGACCTAGCCACTGTGATCCACGCGACAGTCACCTCCAGACTGGATTATTGTAACTCGCTCTACGTGGGGCTGCCCTTGAGACTGACCCAGAAACTCCAGCGGGTGCAGAATGCTGCGGCGAGACTCCTTACGGGGACCTCGCTGCGGGATCACATTCACCCAGTGCTATACCAGCTGCACTGGCTCCCGGTGGAGTACAGGATCAGGTTTAAGGTGCTGGTTTCGACCTTTAAAGCCCTATATGGCCTAGGGCCCTCGTACCTACGGGACCGCCTCTCCTGGTATGCCCTGCAGAGAACCTTACGGTCTTCAGACAAAAACATCTTAGAGGTCCCGGGCCACAGAGAGGTTAGACTGGCCTCGACCAGAGCCAGGGCTTTTTCGGCCGTGGCCCCAATCTGGTGGAACGCTCTGTCACAAGAGACTAGGGCCCTGCGGGACTTGACATCTTTCCGCAGGGCCTGCAAGACGGAGCTGTTCCACCAGGCCTTTGGCCAAGGCACAGCCTGACCCCCTCCTCCGGTAACCCTCACAGAACTCTAGCCCAATGGTTGCCATTAATTTGATTTGAACTGAACTGATTTTATAATGAACTGATTTTAGAATGCTGTATTATTTTATTGTTGTTAGCCGCTCTGAGCCCGGCTTCGGCTGGGGAGGGCGGGATACAAATAAATTTATTATTATTATTATTATTATTATTATTATTCCTCTGCCCTCAATTATATCATGCCTATGATGGAGAAGCCATGAGATCTTGTTGCAGATAGGTAGCCGTGTTGGTCTGCCATAGTCAAAATAAAAAAATTCCTTCCAGTAGCACCTTAAAGACCAACTAAGTTAGTTCTTGGTATGAGCTTCCGTGTGCATGCACACTTCTTCAGATACACTGAAACAAAAGTTGCCAGATCCTTCTATATAGTGAGAAGGTGGGGAGGGGTATTACTCAGAAGGGTGGTGGGAATGGGAGATTGGCAGATAGCTGAGATGAGCCTGTTGACGACTCTTAACGACTGTAATAGGTCTTACAGGAAAACAAAGACATTGGATTCTTATCTCATTATACATGACTAAGCCATTTCTCACCTTCTCACCCCTTGCCTTTTCCTGGAAGACCTATTGCAGTCGTTAAGAGTCGTCAACAGACTCATATCAGCTATTTGCCAATCTCCCATTCCCACCACCCTTCTGAGTAATACCCCTCCCCACCTTCTCACTATATAGAAGGATCTGGCAACTTCTGTTTCAGTGTATCTGAAGAAGTGTGCATGCACACGAAAGCTCATACCAAGAACTAACTTAGTTGGTCTTTAAGGTGCTACTGGAAGGAATTTTTTTATTTTGACCATGAGATCTTGTTGACTAGACTGGGTTGTGGCTGCAGAATGTTGATGAATATTTGCAACTGCTCAGGGAACCCCAGCTAGCGGAATGCTTGCAGTTCTCCTCCTGTGAGGGAAGGGAAGAAGATATTTCGACTTGGCAATGCTAAAGGAGAGAGGTGTGGAACTGAAGCAAAGGGGATGCTGGATTGAGGCAGGACCAGTGCTTTTTTCTTCAGACGGAGCACAGTTCCGGCACCTCTCAGGTGGGCGCCATTCTGTGCTGGCGCTCCCCGCGCCTGCTTCTTGTGTTTATGTACTTCCGAGAAGTCCAAAATGTGCAAGTCTAGACATTTTTTTTCCAGATCTAAGACTCCACCCAGCTCCTAGCCACGGCTGATCGAGCTACGTGGCAGGCCAATTCGTATTTCCTTTTCTCTAGTCCATCTCACATGTAGTGGCAGAGGGCTTTGAGCATTCCAGCCGGGCCTCTATCATTGCACACATGTGCGTTTGCGCAAGGGCGCATTTATTTGACCAGAACCAGGGGTGACCTTTAAGCCAGCTAGGGAGACAACTTGCCATAGTTTTTAGCACCTCTGCAGGCGGTGAACACGGCTGTTGTCCAAACCGGCATCTGTTCGGTGCTGCGCCAAGTCACCCAGCGACTCACTGTAAAAACTTCATGGAGAAATTCTGGCACCGATTTTTCTTGAAAAAAGCTCTGCTGACAGTACAGTGGAAAAGCTCAGGCGGCTTTTGAAGAGGAAATGGACAAAGTCATGTAGGCGATGAGTGGCTTCTAGTCTCTGAAGACGGTTCGGAAACTTCAGCTAGTGTAGAATTCAGCAGCCAAGTGGGGAAATTTGGACATAATACACCTCTCATCATTCCTTCTATGCAGAGCAGGACATTCACAGAGAAACCAAAATGCTTGTTTACAAAACTATTGTAAGGTAAAGGTAAAGGGACCCCTGACCGTTAGGTCCAGTTGTGGCCGACTCTGGGGTTGCGGCACTCATCTCGCTTTATTGGCCGAGGGAGCCGGCGTACAGCTTCCAGGTCATGTGGCCAGCATGACTGAACCGCTTCTGGCGAACCAGAGCAGCGCACGGAAATGCCATTTACCTTCCCGCTAGAGCGGTACCTACTTATCTACTTGCGCTGGTGTGCTTTCGAACTGCTAGGTTGGCAGGAGCAGGGACCAAGCAACGGGAGCTCACCCTGTCACGGAGTTTCGAACTGCCGACCTTCTGATCGGCGAGTCCTAGGCTTTGTGGTTTAACCCACAGCGCCACCCACGTCCCTTTACTCAAAAGTAAGTGCTGTCAAGATCAGTGGTGCCTGTTTCCAAGTGGAGAGACTTCATAGCGGTTGCAGTGCTGCCTCTGCCTCTGGCCTCTCTCTCTCCTCCATTGGCCACCCTCCAGAAATTGGATTTCCAATTAATAACTGAGACTTCAGCTGGCTCTTCTCTGGGATGAGACTCCGCTGAAGGTCAAAAGGCCCTTGGACATGCCAAGGGAGATTTACACTTGGACAAAATCCACAGAAGTTATCAAAGGGACAAAATGGGCCTGAGCGTAATAGAGCCTGTGCCTGCGAAGGTCAGCGCAGCTGCTTTGGGGAGAAAGGCTGTTGGCCGTATCCCAAGTCGAACCCAGAGTAGGGAATCGATGGACACAGCTTACTTCAGCCCACGGATCCCTACTCAGAGTACGACTTCTTTCCAACATTTGTGGGTGGCAGTGCAGTGGATTTGCCTCCTTACTTGCAGGGCGTAGGTACCGTATTTTTCACTCTATAAGGCGCACCAGACCACAAGACGCACCTAGTTTTTGGAGGAGGAAAACAAGAAAAAAAATATTCTGAATCTCAGAAGCCAGAACAGCAAGAGGGATCGCTGCGCAGTGAAAGCAGCAATCCCTCTTGCTGTTCTGGCTTCTGGGATAGCTGCGCAGCCTGCATTCGCTCCATAAGATGCACACACATTTCCCCTTACTTTTTAGGAGGGAAAAAGTGAGTCTTATAGAGCAAAAAATACGGTAAATTATGTGTGCTGGGCCTGGGCGTAACCCGAGCAACGCGGTCCAGGGCCGGTCCAGAATCCGAAGGTTCCGCTGGGAGTCAGTCCGACAGGGCCAAGGCAGGAAACCAGGCAAGGACAGGTACAGGATCTCAGGCAGGATCTAGCATACAGCAATGTTGCTCCCTCAACCTGGGGCGGGGTCCGTCAGCCTTTTATCTTTGTCGGGGTAGCGGCCGGTCCTGATCCCCCGGCGACTCACCTCCCTGTTTCGCCCGAAGGCGAGCCCTCCTCCTGCAAGAACTCAGGTCTCTCCTTCTCTCAGACCTCAGTCTCTGCATCTCAGGAGACATCGGTGGGTTACTAGACCCAGGGGCCGCCTCAGCCTCCCCTGACCCAACCGGTAGTGGAGCAGCTGTAAGTGATGGCCCAGCTGGAGGCAACGAGGTCATCCCCGCATCTGGAGCCAGGGCAGGCTCAGGCCCCTGACTCGGCCCAGCTGGTGCTTGTTGCAGGGGAACCTGTGCAGACTGGGGCTCTTCAGGATCAGGCCCCAGACTTGGTTCAGGTGATGCCTGAGGCAAAGGATCCGGTGCAGACTGAGTCTCCTCTGGTTCCGAGTCCGAGCCCCAGTCCCTGGCCATCAGACTACGGAACTGCCTGCCACAGGAGGCAGTGATGGCCACTGACGTGCATGGGTTTAAAAGAGGGTTGGAGCATTCTAGCCAATGAAGGCCTCCACTGTTGGAGCCAGTCGTGTTTCTGAATACCAGTGGCTGCAAAACACCATAGGGGAGAGAGCATTAGCCTTTTTCTTTCTCTTTTTTTGCTGCTGCCTCGCACTGTGGACTCACGTTTCGGTTGTGGTCCACTAAGACCCCAATATCCTTTTTACATGTTCTGCTGGCAAGCCAACTGTCCTAGTCTACTGGGAATCAGGTGAAGGCTTTTTCAAGGTTCCTCCGGTGCTTTTAAAACGACACACATTTTACATAATAACAATAATTTTTTATTTATACCCCACCCTTCCCGGTTCAGAAAGCCAGGCTCAGGGCGGCTAACAACAAATTTAAAACACTTAACTGATGCAACAACAAAAAACAGCATAAAACACAGTATAAAACGTGAATAACAATAAATTCAGAATTCATGGGGTTTGCTTGTTTTGTTTTTACTGTTCTAGTGCTGGTTGCACTGATCCTGTTCTCTAATCTCACTCTCCTCTTTCTCTGTTCATCTCCATCCATCCATTCATCTCTGGGAACAGGCCCAGAAAAAAATCAGTTAATGTGTGCAGTACACACCTGGCAAAGCAGGAAGGTATAGCTCTCCAGATATTGTGGACTACTGTTTGCAGTCCCATCACCTCCTGGCAAATAGAAGGGGAAGAAATGGAGGCAGTGAGAGATTTTACTTTCTTGGGCTCCATGATCACTGCAGATGGTGACAGCAGTCACAAAATTAAAAGACGCCTGCTTCTTGGGAGAAGAGCAATGACAAACCTAGACAGCATCTTAAAAAGCAGAGACATCACCTTGCCAACAAAGGCCCGTATAGTTAAAGCTATGGTTATCCCAGTAGTGATGTATGGAAGTGAGAGCTGGACCATCAAGAAGGCCGATCGCCGAAGAATGGATGCTTTTGAATTCTGGTGCTGGAGGAGACTCTGGAGAGTCCCATGGACTGCAAGAAGATCAAACCTCTCAATTCTGAAGGAATTCAATCCTGAGTGCTCACTGGAAGGACAGATCCTGAAGTTGAGGCTCCAAGACTTTGGCCACCTCATGAGAAGAGAAGACTCCCTGGAAAAGACCCTGATGTTGGGAAAGATGGAGGGCACAAGGAGAAGGGGACGACAGAGGACGAGATGGTTGGACAGTGTTCTCAAAGCTACCAGCATGAGTCTGACCAAACTGCGGGAGGCAGTGGAAGACAGGAGTGCCTGGCGTCCAAGTCGGACACGACTAAACGACTAAACAACAACAACAACTGTTTGCAGAAGCACAGAGTTGGAAGGGACAATTGAGGGTCATCTAGCTCCAAACCCCCTCCAATGCAGGAATCTTTTTGCCCGACATGACACTTTGAACCCAGGACCCTGAGATCAAGAGTCTCCTACTCTAGCGACCGAACTATCACGGCATGCCTCAGCCCTGACCCTTGGCCATGCCAGAAGCTGAGGCTGCTGGGATTTGTAGTCCTGCAAGGCCTGAGCCCCCACCCTATTTCCCTCTTGTGAAGGAAAGAGATAGATGGGGCTGAAACCCGAGCAGAACATCTTCCCCGGGACTCAGCCCAGCCTCAAATTAATCCCCCTTGACATCTTTCTCCAGGGCCAGCCTCTCTTCTTTTCATCTTCTCTCTCCCCTAGTTATCAGCGGCGCTTTTGTAAGGCTCCTTAAAGCGTGTTTTGTCGAAGACACCACTGAGATCATTCCTGCTTTTGTACTGCTCTCCGCTCTGCTTTCTTCCACGATGAGCAATGATCTGAGGCAGGCTCTCGAGGGGCGGAAAAATTAGAAAACAGCAGCTCCCATTATCGGTGCTATTGCGCCCGTAATCCGGGAGTGATAGCAATCTCCTCTCTCTCACACACACGCACGCATACACCAATACACACACACATAAATGTGGCTTCTGTTCTTATCTCTTAATTGGATATATATGGAGAGAGATGCTGTCAGTTGTTAATAATTTCATAAACTACCTCAAAACAGACAGTGTGCACAATTGCATTTCGTTCAAAATCTCTCCTCGATAAACCAGTGGTTTGGTGGCATTTGAAAGTGATTGGGGTTGGGGTTTTTTTTGGGGGGGGGGGAGCCTGCCATCTGGGGATTCCTGAAAGGGCTCCTTTGTGATGAACACGGTTTTAACAGTGAATCCATAAGTGACTGTGGGGGCCAATTCTGGATCCACACGTCCTTCCACAGTGGGGACATAGGTTTCCAGGCGGGAGTTGATCCCAGTGAGGATTTGCCAAGCTTACTGTTATGTACTGAGCTGAATCCTAGAACAATAGGATCCAGAATGCAGCAGTCTGATTGGTCCGCAGGGGCCACCCAATCCAGCTCCAGGTGGAAGTGAATCAGCAACCTGATTGGCCTGCAGGAGCAGCCAATCAGACTTCTGGAAGAGGTGAATCCGCAACCTGATTGGCCTACAGGAGCAGCCCGGAATTAGCCAATCACACAGGGCCCATTGTGTAAATAATGTATATATAGCTCGACGTTTTGGGGGAAGTTTCATTCATTGCTACTATGAGCTGAATAAAGAGCATGATATTCACACTCGACTCCGAGTATATTTCACTTGCCTTCCTCTTAGCACGTTTCTCCCTTTTGTCCTGAGTTCAAGCATCTTCAAAGCCCATGACATCTTTGGTCAAGGCTGTTCTCCAACTGGAGCACTCGCAGGCCAGTGTTTCCCAGTTGTCGGTGTTTATATTACATTTTAAAAGATTTGCCTTGAGAGAGTCTTTAAACCTCCTTTGTCGGCCACCGGCATTACGCTTTCCATTTTTAAGTTTGGAATACAGTACAGTGGTACCTCGGGTTAAGAAATTAATTCGTTCCGGAGGTCCGTACTTAACCTGAAATTGTTCTTAACCAAAAGCACCACTTTAGCTAATAGGGCCTCCCGCTGCTGCTGCGCCACTGCTGCACGATTTCTGTTCTCATCCTGAAGCAAAGTTCTTAACCTGAGGTACTATTTCTGGGTTAGAGAATGGAGAGGTTTGATCTTCTTGCAGTCCATGGGACTCTCAAGAGTCTCCTCCAGCACCAGAATTCAAAAGCATCAATTTGGCGATCAGCCTTCTTTACGGTCCAGCTCTCACTTCCATACATCACTACTGGAAAAACCATAGCTTTTACTATATGGACCTTTGTTGGCAAGGTGATGTCTCTGCTTTTTAAGATGCTGTCTAGGTTTGTCATTGCTTTTCTCCCAAGAAGCAGGCGTCTTTTAATTTTGTGACTGCTGTCACCATCTGCAGTGATCATGGAGCCCAAGAAAGTAAAATCTCTCACTGCCTCCATTTCTTCCCCTTCTATTTGCCAGGAGGTGATGGGACCAGTGGCCATGATGTTCCTTAAAGATAGCCCACTCCTTATTCACTTTTTGTACCATATCTCCTCTTATCCTCCCTGTTAGTTCGGCAATATGGAGGTATTGCATTTTTGCACACAATCAGCAACGATGATTTCCCCCCCCCCCTCCCTCTCCCAGGGACTTGACGTGACCCTGGCACGGTCCGAGCTTTATGGCCACTCCTGCTGTGGTGCCTGCTGAGGCTGCTCTCAATTTGTTTTATTTACAACCCAGTAAAGTGGGGAGAGGATGGGTTCCTTCCTCTCCAACCCCCCCCCCTCCCAGTTACTCTCTCTCTCTCTCTCCCCTCCCAGGTCTGAGTCAGCAGACCGTTTTCTTAAAAGGAAAACCAGTGAGAGATATTGCAGGCTCTGAGTCCTTAGAGCAAGGGGGGGGGCAAAAGCATCTCCCACTCCCCACATCCTTTCCTGCTCCATCTCCTCTTCCAGAATGCATCCTTCTTTGAGGACTGAACAGTGTCCTTGTCTGAAACCCTGGCCTGGCATACTGACTTCTCTTTTTTATTTTTAAAGATATTTATTGAAAATTTTTAGGATATAATAGGAAGGGGGAGCCTTCATCCCACTGCCCTGAAGAGGCTTCGCACGGCTATCCCAGAAGCTGCGCAGCGTTCCCTCTTGCTCTTCTGGCTTCTGGGATTCAGAATATTTTTCTTCTTCTCTTCCTCCTCCAAAAACTAGGTGCTGTCTTGTGGTCTGGTCAGTGGCGTAGCGTGGGTTGTCAGCACCTGGGGCAAGGCAAGTAATTTGCGCCCCCTAACCCATGGATTTGCGCCCCCTAACCCTAACCCCCAGATGTTGCGCCCGGTGCGGCCGGCCCCCCTGCACCCCCACGCTACGCCACTGGGTCTGGTGCATCTTATAGAGCGAAAAATACGGTATTCCAAGGCTTGAATTGTGAATATGCTGACTGAGGCCCCCTTTGGAATCGGAGGGCCAGGCCAAGTGGCCCATATGCCCCCCCCCCCTCTGCTTGGGTCTGCCTGCAACAACATCCAGCAATTTAGCCTTGGGGCAGGAAGAGAAGTCAGTATGCGCTAAGTATTGGAAGACACAAGATCTGCCCACTCTGGAAGAATGGCAGATGAAGGTGATCGACTACATGGAACTAGCTGAGATGACTGGCAGAATCCGAGACCAGGGAGAAGAGTCGGTGAAAGAAGACTGGAAGAAATTTAAAGACTACTTAAAGAAATATTGTAAAATTAATGAATGTTAGAAAGATGTTGGATAGAAATTAAGGGAAGTACGAGGAGGTCGGAGGAAATAAGGATATGGAAGTTATATTACTGAAAATTAATGTGTGTTTTTAATTGTCTATTATTTTGTATGTTTATTTTTATTTTTTATTATATCCTATTACACTGGTCTGGAGCGTCCTCCCACTGCATGTCACCACAGAGATGGGCACAGCCCTGGCTGCATAAAGCAGCCAAGTCACGCAGGCAGTTTCTCTCTCTTGCTTGCTGCTCTCTCTCTCTCTCTCTTTTTTTAAAAGATATTTATTGAGAAAATTTTTAGGTATAAGAAAAAATGAAAAATAAACATACAAAATAATAAACAGTTAAACACACACATTAATTTTCGATAACATAACTTCCATACCCTTATTTCTTCCGTCCTCCTCATACTTCCCTTCTTTGTATTCCATTTCAGTTTGTTAGTTCAGCAAATCCTTACCATAAAACTTTTACCCATTTATAATCCTTTTTTCCTATCTCCTAAAGCATTACAGCTGGAAACCGCTTAATTTCTATCCAACATCTTTCTAACATTCATTAATTTTACAATATTTCTTTAAGTAGTCTTTAAATTTCTTCCAGTCTTCTTTCACCGACTCTTCTCCCTGGTCTCAGATTCTGCCAGTCATCTCAGCTAGTTCCATGTAGTCGATCACCTTCATCTGCCATTCTTCCAGGGTGGGTAGATCTTGTGTCTTCCAATACTTAGTGCATACTGACTTCTCTTCCTGCCCCAAGGCTGAACTGCTGGATGTTGTTGCAGGCAGACCCAAGCAGAGGGGGGGGGGCATATGGGCCACTTGGCCCGATGCCTTATGAGGAACGGCTAAGGGAGCTGGGCATGTTTAGCCTGGAGAAGAGGAGGTTAAGGGGTGATATGATAGCCATGTTCAAATATATAAAAGGATGTCACATAGAGGAGGGAGAAAGGTTGTTTTCTGCTGCTCCAGAGAAGCGGACACGGAGCAATGGATCCAAACTACAAGAAAGAAGATTCCACCTAAACATTAGGAAGAACTTCCTGACAGTAAGAGCTGTTCGACAGTGGAATTTGCTGCCAAGGAGTGTGGTGGAGTCTCCTTCTTTGGAGGTCTTTAAGCAGAGGCTTGACAACCATATGTCAGGAGTGCTCTGATGGTGTTTCCTGCTTGGCAGGGGGTTGGACTTGATGGCCCTTGTGGTCTCATCCAACTCTATGATTCTATGATTCTATGATTCCTCCGATTCCAAAGGGGGCCTCGGTCAGCATATTCACAATTCAAGCCTTGGAATACCGTATTTTTCGCTCTATAAGATGCACCAGACCCAGTGGCGTAGCCTGGGGGGTGCAGGGGGGGCCGGCCGCACCGGGCGCAACATCTGGGGGTTAGGGTTAGGGGGCGCAAATCCACGGGTTAGGGGGCGCAAATTACTTGCCTTGCCCCGGGTGCTGACAACCCATGCTTCGCCACTGACCAGACCACAAGACAGCACCTAGTTTTTGGAGGAGGAAAAGAAGAAGAAAAATATTCTGAATCCCAGAAGCCAGAAGAGCAAGAGGGAACGCTGCGCAGCTTCTGGGATAGCCGTGCGAAGCCTCTTCAGGGCAGTGGGATGAAGGCTCCCCCTTCCTATTACACTAGTCTGGAGTGTCCTCCCACTGCATGTGACCACAGAGATGGGCACAGCCCTGGCTGCATAAAGCAGCCAAGTCACGCAGCCAGTTTCTCTCTCTTACTTGCTGCTCTCTCTCTCTCTCTCTCTTTTTTTTTTTTTTAAAAAAAAGATATTTATTGAGGAAATTTTTAGGTATAAGAAGACATGAAAAATAAACATACAAAATAATAAACAGTTAAAAACACACATTCATTTTCGATAACATAACTTCCATACCCTTATTTCCTCCGACCTCCTCATACTTCCCTTCTTTGTATTCCATTTCAGTTTGTTAGTTCAGCAAATCCTTACCATAAAACTTTTACCCATTTATAATCCTTTTTTCCTATCTCCTAAAGCATTACAGCTGGAAACCGCTTAATTTCTATCCAACATCTTTCTAACATTCATTAATTTTACAGTATTTCTTTAAGTAGTCTTTAATTTTAATTTTAATTTTTATTTTTTTAAGAATGGCAAACTGCCACATGCAGCGCCTTACTTGAATGTGTCTGGAGTCTTGGAAGCTTGACTACCCTACGTTCTCCTACAAATGGACCTTGAGCTTGTTTGGAGGTTCTAACAGGGGAGCGCAGCTATCGTATACCCTTGACCGAAGAACGGTACACTCCTTCTATCTGGGATGGTCGTCCTCCCACCGGCATGAAATTTACGGCATGTAATGCCTTGAAAGAAAATATTATGAAAATGATGTATAGGTGGTACATGACCCCAGTCAAGCTTGCAAAGATTTACCATTTGCCTGATAACAAATGTTGGAAATGTAAAGAAACTGAAGGTACCTTTTTTCACCTTTGGTGGACGTGCCCAAAGATTAAGGCTTTCTGGGAAATGATATATAATGAAATGAAAAAGGTATTTAAATATACCTTCCTTAAGAAACCAGAGGCCTTTCTCTTGGGCATTGTCGGCCAACTGGTGTCAAAGAAAGATAGAACATTTTTTATGTATGCCACAACAGCAGCAAGAATACTCATCGCAAAGTATTGGAAGACGGAAGAGCTACCCACCTTGGAAGAATGGCAGATGAAGGTGATAGACTATATGGGACTGGCAGAAATGACTGGCAGAATCCGTGACCAGGGAAAAGAGACGGCGGAAGAAGATTGGAAGAAATTTAAGAATTATCTTAAGAAATACTGTAAAATTAATGAGTGCTAGAATGGCGCTGGTTTTATAAAATTAAGGGGTTTACAGCTGTAAAGATTAAGACTAAAAAGAAGAAAGGAGGTTATAAATTTGAGAAGATTGAGAGTAAGAATTTGCTGCAAAAAAGTTTGAAATTAGAATGCAGTAAGGGGAGGTATGGGGGAGTCTGGGAAATAAGTTACATGAAAATAAGGATTTGAAATTATACATGTTTTTGTTTAGTTTTGTGTTTGTTTGTGTTGTTGTGTTTGTTAAAAATTTTTTGTGAATTCTGAATAAAAATTTTACAAAAAAATAATAATCTGGGATGGTCGTCCTCTTCCACCGAGCGCGCAGCTTCGGGAGGGACGCACATGGAGCGGTGAGGGAGGAAGGGGACACCCGCCTAGCCAGCCAGATCAGCCGAATCAACCCTGGCGATCAATGGGGTGACAGATGTCGCAGCCAGATCGCCCTCACATCCTGCTCTCTTGCTGCTATGATGCTCTCCTGCAGACATTTTCTTCTCTTAATGTAAATTTTGCTGTCTGCTGGCTCTCAGCCAGCCGCACATGAGCTCCAGCTCCATATGAGATAAACTCACTGTTTCTTTGTGTAACTACCAAGTAAAGTCTGCCTTTCAGGGATCTAATCATGAACTGAAATGTGAGTAAACTTCTTGTTATTTTTAAGGAAAGACTCCCGTGTCTTTATTCTTTTAAGAGGGATCAAAGGGGACACCAGGAATAATCCATCTGGGCAAGCCACATTGGATTACTTAACTAAAGAGATTCAAACGAATCTGCAAACTGGCTTCCAGATATATTGTGGGGAATGTGCTCTGCTACATCACTCACTAGCGTGAGTGAAGGAAGGATAATTCTTATTCAGTATATCCTTTTTTAAAAAATAATATTTATTATTTTCAGTAGGTAAACATAATAAAAAAGAAGAGATTAACAATAATAAAGACAAACAAAAAGTAGGAGACAAGGGGAAAAGAGGAAAAAGATACATATTGCCACTTTATTAATTAAAATTAAGTACCGTCCATCTTCATAAACATAGTATTGGACTTCCTCCAATCTCTTCCATCCGAATTTCTTAGTAATTATATGTAGCAGTTTCCAATATCAGTGTTTCAAAAGACCATATCACAGTCCTAATCATGTTACATAACTTTCCTTATCGTACATTTTCTTATTTATAAATTTAATTCCATTTTAATCCTAGGCCTAATTGTTTCTTTCAAGTGATTACATATCTTTAATGTTACAATATTTATTCAAATAGTCTTTAAATTTCTTCCAATCTTCTTGGTGTTCCTCTTCTTTCTGTGGTGCCTTGCAAAACTCAAAACCATGGAGAGACCTGGTTTGAACAAAGACATTGGATTCTTATCTCATTATACATGACTAAGCCATTTCTCACCTTCTCACCCCTTGCCTTTTCCTGGAAGACCTATTGCAGTCGTTAAGAGTCGTCAACAGGCTCATCTCAGCTATCTGCCAATCTCCCATTCCCACCACCCTTCTGAGTAATACCCCTCCCCACCTTCTCACTATATAGAAGGGTCTGGCAACTTCTGTTTCAGTGTATCTGAAGAAGTGTGCATGCACACGAAAGCTCATACCAAGAACTAACTTAGTTGGTCTTTAAGGTGCTACTGGAAGGGATTTTTTTATTTCTTCTTTCTGGTCGCGGATTCTCCCGGTGAGGTCAGCCAGCTCCATAAACTCCATCATTATTCAGTATATCCTTTCCTGCTATCCTTAACATTCCCACAAGAATCATGTTGGGAGAGACCTCGAGGTCATCCAGCCCAACCCCCTTTCGATGCAAGAATCTCAGCTGATGGAAACTCAACTAAAGCAACCATGGCAGATGGCAATCCAGCCTTTCCATTGATGAAACCCCACACATAATCATAGAATTACAGAACTGGAAGGGACCACGCAATCCTCTGCACTGCAGGAATCTTTTGCTCCATGTGGGGCTTAAACCCACAAGATTGAGAGATTGGGAGTCTCATGCTCTCCTGACTGAGCTATCCCAGAGAACGTATGTACTGTATTTTTTTTGCACCATAACACTCACTTTTTTCCTCCTAAAAAGTAAGGGGAAATGTCTGTGCGTGTTATGGAGGGAATGCCTACGGGTGGCATGCCTACGGATTTTCCTCCTCTAAAAACTACGTGCGTGTTATGGTCGGGTGCATGTTATAGAGCGAAAAATACGGTATTTCAGACATTAAGGGGAGAACCAGGGACCCATTAGTTATAGGGGATCCTTGTCTTATAATTCTGCTTTAAATGGGTTCTCCAGATTCACAGACAGGCTCCTCAAAACGGCAATTTGCTCCCCCCACCTAAAAAAAAAAATTAAAAAAATGTTATCCTCTAGGCAGGTACAGAGACAACAGCTCATACGCTTCAGTGGTCCCTGCTTGCCAGAGCGTTGCCCCACTTTACTGGTAAGCAGCTGTCCCCGTTTTTTAGGCAAACGCTTGACTATGAATATGAATGTGTGCATTTGCAATGGGAAACAGCCCTTCTCAATCCATTGCTCCATTTGCAAGGGGGAAATTTGAGGGGAGGGGCAGCCGGGGGAGGGCCCATGCGGTGTAACGGTTAGCATGTTGGACTAGGAACTGGGAGACCCGGGTTCAAATCCCCCATGGCCACAAAGCTTGCTGGATGACCTTGGGGGGGCAGTCACTCCTTCTCAGCCTAACCCTCACTGGGTTGTTGTAAGGGTAAAATGGGGGGGGGGGGTAAAATGGGGGGTGTTATGTACTGAAGTTTTCACCCTGGGCCAGCAGGGGGATACTGTAGATAGTTATGCAAATAAAGGATCAAAAGTGACGCTCAGTGATTGGATAGTTTTAGAAAGTTGCTACAGTAACGTTGTACTGGAGCTCTATATAAGCAGGCTGACTGAACCCTTCAGTTCAGTTCTGTCCTGGCCTGTGAATAAACAAGAGCTGTTTGAAGAATCGCTGTGTCGTCTGATATGTTCGCCCACAACTTAACAGGGGGGGCTACTTAACAGGTGGGATGTAAATGTAATTGACAATTAAATATACAGTCATACCTCGGGTTACAGACGCTTCAGGTTGTGTTTTTTCGGGTTACGGACCACCGAAACCCAGAAGCCCTGGAATGGGTTACTTCCGGGTTTCAGCACTCACACATGCGCAGAAGCACTAAACTGTGCTTTGCACACGTGCAGAAGCGCCGAATCGCAACTCAGGTTGCGAACGTGCATCCCACACGGATCACGTTCGCAACCCGAGCATCCCCTGTAATTAAAGCCAAAGCACATCCTTCCCCTACCTCCATTCCTCCCCCTTCCTCTGCTGTTTCCTTGAGCCTGTTTTAGACTGTAAGCCCCTTGGGGCAGAGATTGGTTGTTTCTCAAGGCATGTAGGGCAACGGCAATACCATAGTCAACAAAAAGAACCACAAATCGTCTCATTGCAGTAGCGCAGTAATAAAACCCCTAGCTGCTGGCAGAAATGACTGGCAGAATCCGAGACCAGGGAGAAGAGTCGGTGGAAGAAGACTGGAAGAAATTTAAAGACTATCTACAGAAATATTGTAAAATTAATGAATGATAGAATGGTGTTGGATAGCAACTAAGGGGTTTCCAGCTGTAATGATTTAAGAGAATATGAAAAAAGGGTTATAAATGGGTTAAAATCTAATGGTAAGGATTTGCTGAACCAATAAATTGAAGTGGAATACAAAAAAGGGAGGTATGAGGAGGTCCGGGAAATAAGCTAAAAGAAAATAAGTAAAAGAAAAAATGTATGTTTTTAACTGTTTTTATTTTGTTTTTTTGTTTTTTTGTTTTTTTGTTTTTCATTTTTACTGTTATATTTCAAAAAAAATTAATAAATTTTTTTTTTAAAAAAAAACAAAACCCTAGCTGCACATTTGCCAAAGCTAAGCAGGGTCTGGTATGGTTTCAGACAGGGTGGGAGGCTGGGTGTTGTGATCCCTGCATTGCAAGGGGTTGGGCTAGAGGACCTTTGAGGGGACCCCTCCAACTCTACAATTCTGTGATCTGCTCCACAACCGAACCTTGGTCCCCTGTTAGCAAATGGGCATGCTTTTACGTCACTCTGGCCCATAACAATCCGTTCCTCGTTTCACTGTTACAGGGGCTTAGCTTTTCCAAAAGCTCCTGGAGGCTGCCATTTTCCTTTCCCAGAATGCCCTGGGTGCTCTGTTGTCCCACTGCATTTGGTATAGGGGCATGGCAGTCACCCGTGGGTGGGGTGCAATTTCCTTTCCCTACAAAGACCAGGAAAGCCACTTGTGTTGCCGTATTTTTCGCTCTATAGGACGCGCTTTTCCCCCTCCAAAAATGAAGGGGAAATGTGTGTGCGTCCTATGGAGCGAATGCAGGCTTTCGCTGAAGCCTGGTGCGCACCGACCCCTCTCGCTCTCCAGGCTTCAGGAAGCTACCTGCAAGCCTTCGGAGCGCGGCGGGAGTTCCCACCGGGCTCCGAAGGCTTGCAGATAGCAGCCTGTTCTGGGGGCTGGGGTCGGTGGAAGCTCGGGCTTCCCCCGCCCCAGCCCCGCGGCTAAAAACAAAGCCGTGCAAAGCTTCTCCCGGCTGGAGAGGTTGTGCATGGCTAAAGAGGAAGCCAAGACAGCCAGCAGGATGGATCCCGCTGGCTGTCTTGGCTTCTTTGCTCTTTGGGGCTGGGGGGGGGATAATTTTTTCTTTATCCCCCCCCCCAAAAAAAAACTAGGTGCGCCCTATGGTCCGGTGCGCCCTATGGAGCGAAAAATACGGTACATCACGAACATAGGTAGTTGCCCTACTCCGAGCCAGGCCATTGCTCCACCTACCTCATCACTGTCCTACACGGGCTGGCAGCAACTCTTTCTGGGATTTAGCCTGGGCTTCCCACCCACCCCAAATGTCCTAATAATGTCAAAGAAAGATAAACACAGACCAAAATTTTGCCGAAATGAACACCATCGCCTCTGTAATGAACAAACAACGAACCGCATGTCATCTTAAAGAACAAATAACCACACGAGAAAGGTCTACGAAAAGGAAGAAAAATGAATGTAATGCTATATAATATTTTTAGAGGGGGGGGGAGAGAGAAATCTTGCACACTTGCAAGGCCAAATGTATTCAGGAACGGACTAGTCAGCTTTCTTTGTAACCGAAAGCGTCGGGGAGAGGAGGCGGGGAATCTTCCTCCATCTCGGGAGAAAACTCATTTCCAGTCGGCTGCGGCTGCTTCCCTGGGAGATAAGCGAACGCTCGCCAAGTGCCGTCCCTAATGGACTTTGCTAAATTTCTGATAGACTCTCATTTGTTTTTTATTATCTCCCTCTTTGCGGGGAGGGAGGGTGAGAACCAGAATTTGCGCATGGCGACGCATTCCGATCAGACAAGGACCCGAGATCGCAGCAGTAATTTGAAGCTGGTGATGTCCTTGGCTGCTCCGATGGGGACAGGCCTGACCTCTGGGTGAACCTCAGTGACCACGTTGGACAGCCAGCCTTGTGTGTGTGTGTGTGTGTGTGTGTGTGTGTGTGTGTGTGAATACTGCTCTGGGGGTCATGGAGCAGTTAGGATTGCCAAACCTCCAGCTCTGACCTGAAGTCCCCAGGTTTCTCCAGCCCCCTCCAGGTGTCCGGGGGCAGGGGGACGGCCTGAATCTCCAAGGCTGCCATTATTTTAATATATATATGCATATTTAACAAGAAGGCTGCTTGTGCAGATTGCAAGCTTCAACCCGGCAGGAGTTGGCTGCAAATTGTAGCATTCCCACCCTGGGTGACGTCTGCCTTCCTCTGCTCCCCTCTCCCAATTAACCTCCATCTCCAGGGCTTGGCACATCTTTTGCACGCAGAAGGCCCCAATCTCTGGCATCTCTAGGTAGAGCTGGAAAAGACTCATGGAATCAAAGTTGGAAGGGATCCCAAGGGCCATCTATTCCAAGCCCCTGCAATGCAGGAATGTTTCGCCCAACGTGGGGCTCGAACCCAAAACCTGGCCTGAGTTAAGAGTCTCATGCTCTACTGACTGAGGGCTTAACTCAGCAGAAGGCAGCTTCCTAAACTCTTAACTATAACCCACAATCACTTTCTGGATTAAAGGCACCCAGTTCACAACCACCCTCCTCTGCTCCCCTCTCCCAATTAACCTCCGTCTCCAGGGCTTGGCACATCTTTTGCATGCAGAAGGCCCCAATGTGGGGCTGGAACCCAAAACCTGGCCTGAGTTTAAGAGTCTCATGCTCTACTGACTGAGGGCTTAACTCAGCAGAAGGCAGCTTCCTAAACTCTTAACTATAACCCACAATCACTTTCTGGATTAAAGGCACCCAGTTCACAACCACCCTCCTCTGCTCCCCTCTCCCAATTAACCTCCGTCTCCAGGGCTTGGCACATCTTTTGGATGCAGAAGGCCCCAACGTGGGGCTTGAACCCAAAACCTGGCCTGAGTTTAAGAGTCTCATGCTCTGATGACTGAGGGCTTAACTCTGCTCCCCTCTCCCAATTAACCTCTGTCTCCGGGGCTTGGCACATCCTTTGTATGCAGAAGGTCCCAGTTCCATCTTCTGGCATCTCCAGGTAGAGCTGCGGATGCCCCCTGTCTGAAACCCTCAAGAACCACTGCCAACCTTGAGCTGAACGCGCCAACGGTCTGACTTTGCAGCAAGGCATCTCTCTGCGTTCGGTGCGGGACAGGTCCACAGAGTCACAGAAGACATTAAATCAGTCCCTTCTCCAAAGGCACGTAGGCTGTGTGTCAGAGGAGAGCTAAACCGATTGTAAACTCATCAGCAGCGAACAAAAGATCAAAGAAGAGAAAACAATTACAAGGAGATTGAAATGGACAAGCGAGCTGGGCTCCAGGGGAAACAAGGCTTAACGGCCTGGGGTCAGGGGATTGTTTTGGGGGTGAGATAAGTGGGCAGAATGAATTAGCATTGGGGGAGAAGTGTGTTACGAGCAGGCTGGCTCTGGAAACATCAGCTTCATTGGGGCTCCAGCCTTTCCCTCAAAGAATTCTGGGCAATGTAACTGGTGCCTTGTTGAGCTATAGTTCCCTGCCATCCTTCACAAACTGCAGTTCCCAGCATTCCTGTAGGGGAAAGAGATGTGCTTCAAATGTACTTTACAGTGTGTGTGCAACCTTAGTTTAAGGCATTCCTCATAGAATCATGGGTGGCGCTGTGGGTTAAACCACAGAGCCTAGGACTTGCTGATCAGAAGGTTGGCGGTTCGAATCCCTGCGACTTTGCCCCCAAGGTCACATCCGGTGAGTTTCATGGCTGAGTGGGGATTTGAACCCAGGTCTCCTGGCTCTTAGTTTAGCATTCTAACCACTGTACCACGCTGGCTCTCTTGGCACCATGGAGCCACGGGGAAGAATGTGGGGGCCTTGCGTTGATGTGAATATTTCCCACTGCAGGAACAATGTGGGTGAAGACGCTCCTTCAGATATACTGGACCGAGGCCGTTTAGGGCTTTAAAGGTCAGCACCAACACTTTGAATTGTGCTCGGAAACGTACTGGGAGCCAATGTAGGTCTTTTAGGACTGGTGTTATATGGTTTCGGTGGCTGCCCCCAGTCCCCAGTCTAGCTGCCGCATTCTGGATTAGTTGCAGTTTCTGGCTCACCTTCAAAGGTAGCCCCACATAGAGCGCATTGCAGTAGTCCAAGCGGGAGATAACTAGAGCATGCACCACTCTGGTGAGGCAGTCTGTGGACAGGGAGGGTCTCATCCTGTGTACCAGATGGAGCTGGTAGACAGCCGCCCTGGACACAGAACTGACCTGCACCTCCATGGACAGCTGTGAGTCCAGAATGACTCCCAGGCTGCGCACCTGGTCCTTCAGGGGCACAGTGACCCCATTCAGGACCAGGGAGTCCTCCAGACCCTCTTGCCCCCTGTCCCCCCAAAACAGTACTTCTGTCTTATCAGGATTCAACCTCAATCTATTGGCCGCCATCCATCCTCCAACCGCCTCCGGACACTCACACAGGACCTTCACCGCCTTCACTGGTTCTGATTTAAAAGAGAGGTAGAGCTGGGTATCGTATGATACGATACAATAATCTTTATTGTCATTGTTCCATACAGAACAACAAAACGGAAAATTTCGTTCACCACCGATCCTGTAAGTCTCAGCGAAGGTGTCGTTTGCCTTTTCTGTCTTGTTGTGCAGAGAGAGAGAGAGGCAGGCATCTTCTCCCCTCCCCCCTCTGATTAAGCATGCATGAGACGAGATTGCTCTTCCAATAACATACAAGTTTTCAATCTTTTTTTTATGTACACAAGTAATTCCATCTAAATGGAAGGTTGCCCGAGCTGGACCCCCGTCCATAAATCTGATAATGTTGATTCGCTAATGAATTAGGGAGGCCTCCTCCTTCCTGCCTTCACAGCTCGCTGTACCAAAAAGAAGGAAAGGAAAGGGAAAAACCTCACCCAGATTTATTCTTCCCTTCCTCATCAGTTATTTGTACTGTGTTCGTGTGTGTGTGTGTGTGTGTGTGTGATTGTTGTGACTTTTGCACATCCATGGGGAAAGGTGAGCATTTGGATAAACTGCCAACCGCTATCAGAAAATTAGAACTGCTCGCCTTTCGAGTCATGTAACACCTAAATAATAGGAAGCCCTTCGTTCAAATCTTGACATTTCATATTCATTCCCTGAAGTGGCCCTGGGCAAGAACCCCACCCCCCCCTCTCTCTCTGACTCAGCAACCTGTATCTGAACTAAGAGGCTGCCAATACGCACCTACTATGCGAGGTTATTGTTAAGTTGTGGGTGAACATATCAGACGACACAGCGATTCTTCAGACAGCTCTTGTTTATTCACAGGCCAGAACAGAACTGAACCGAAGGGTTCGGCCAGCCTGCTTATATAGAGCTCAACTACAAAGCAACAGTAACAACTTTCTGTAACTACCCAATCACTGAACGTCGCTTTCATTTCCTTATTTGCATATGCGGACCTGAGTGAAAACTATCTACAGTATCCCCCCTGCTGGCCCAGGGTGAGAACTTCAGTACATAACAATTACTGTAAGGCAGAGAGCCACTGAATGATGGAAAAGTCAGTTGGAGGAGGCAGCATGCGCCTTTGGGCGGAGCTATATCTGATGGTGGGTGGAGCCAGAGTCAGAAGTGGGTGGAGCCTGCCTTGCAGAATTGTGTGTGTGTGTGTGCGTGCATTCAGGAGGGAATGCACACACGCGCACATGCAATTCCGCAAAACAGCTCATGATGATTTCTAACTGTCGCCCCACATTTCTCTCTCTCATCACTGAGGATCTGAACTGATTCCTTGCAGAGGTCCAGGAACTGCTGTATGTTAAGTCAGGCTCTGACTCTGAATCCGGGGAAGAGGTTGCAGGTTTTACACAGCAGGGATGGCTGTTGTTGTTTAGTGGTTTAGTCGTGTCCGCCTCTTCGTGACCCCCTGGACCAGAGCACGCCAGGCACTCCTGTGTTCCACTGCCTCCCGCAGTTTGGTCAAACTCATGCTGGTAGCTTCGAGAACACTGTCCCACCATCTCGTCCTTTGTCGTCCCCTTCTCCTTGTGCCCTCCATCTTTCCCAACATCAGGGTCTTTTCCAGGGAGTCTTCTCTTCTCCTGAGGTGGCCAAAGTCTTGGAGCCTCAGCTTCAGGATCTGTCCTTCCAGTGAGCACTCAGGGCTGATTTCCTTCAGAAGGGAGAGGTTTGATCTTCTTGCAGTCCATGGGACTCTCAAGAGTTTCCTCCAGCACCACTTGTTTTTCTCTTTGACATCTGGTAGGAGGGCGTTCCACAGGGCGGGCGCCACCACCAAGAAGGCCCTCTGCCTGGTTCCCTGTAACTTGGCTTCTCACAGCGAGGGAACCGCCAGAAGGCCCTCTGCGCTGGACCTCAGTGTCCGGGCTGAACGATGGGGGTGGAGACGCTCCTTCAGGTATCCTGGACCAAGGCCATTGAGGGCTTTAAAGGTCAGCACCAACACTTTGAATTGTGCTTGGAAATGTACTGGGAGCCAGTGTTCGCCTATGCGAAACCTGACTTTGGTCTGCTGTGACTTTTCTTCTCACCTGACTCTTTGCTGTGACTTCTGCTTAACTGGACTCAGATGAACTTGGGCCAGCTCTGGATCCTGGCCCGCCTTGCTGCTCACCTTGATTTTGCAAGTCACTTGAGTTACTCAGGGGAACCCATTGAGAACAGGACGTTATTATCACAGGAGGAGGTTATCTTCCTCTCCGCCCCCCCCCTCCCCGCCACAGTCCCTGCTGATGCACGACGGTGTCTAGTTTATAAGGCTCTTGTTTAAATGTCATGGAACGCAGGACTAAAATACGAAAACTTCTTGGCATTTTTCAAGAAATTACAGAAATTCCCAAGTGCTATGGCTACGTGCAATGGAATGGGGGGGGAGGGGGACGACATGATCGCTGAAGACTGCTGGTGAGCTGTGGATGGGACACAAGAAGCCAAGGAGGTTCCAGCTGGGCAGAGATCGTAGAGTTAGAAGGGACCCTGGGGTCATCTAGTCCAACCCCCTGCTATGCAGGAATATCGGCTAAATGAGTCTCTATTGCTTCTTTAAATGTAAAGGTTTTGCTATTGCAGTGATAACCAGGAGAACAGAGATCTGAAAGGCGCAGGGACTGCCATATTATTTGTTTTTATTTAAGGAATTTAACTACCGTATTTTTTGCTCTATAAGACTCACTTTTCCCCTCCTAAAAAGTAAGGGGAAATGTGTGTGCGTCTCATGGAGCGAATGCAGGCTGCGCAGCTATCCCAGAAGCCAGAACAGCAAGAGGGATCGCTGCTTTCGCTGCACAGCGATCCCTCTTGCTGTTCTGGCTTCTGGGATTCAGAATATTTTTTTTCTTGTTTTCCTCCTCCAAAAAATAGGTGCATCTTATGGTCTGGTGCATCTTATAGAGCGAAATATACGGTAAGCGCTGGAGGATGTCAAAGAGAACAACTACCAGAGTTTTGGAAGACATCTGAAGGCAGCCCTGTTTAGGGAAGCTTTTAATGTTTGATGCATTACGGTATTTTAATATTTTGTTGGAAGCCGCCAAGAGTGGCTGGGGCAGCCTAGCCACATGGGCAGGGTATAAATTATTATTATTATTAATTATTATTATCATTTTGTATGCTTTTTGAAATATATTTGGAGTTGAGTGTGAATTTCATGCTCTTTATTCAGCTCATAGTAGCAATGAATGAGACTTTCCCCAAAATGTCTAGTTATATATACGTTATTTACACAATGGGCCCCACATGATTGGATAATTCCGGGCTGCTCCTGTAGGCCAATCAGGTTGCGGATTCACCTCCTCCAGAAGTCTGATTGGCTGCTCCTGCAGGCCAATCAGACTGATGATTCACTTCATCCAGGAGCCTGATTGGCTGCTCCTGCAGGCCAATCAGGTTGCTGATTCACTTCCACCTGAAGCTGGATTGGGTGGCTCCTGCGGACCAATCAGACTGCTGCATTCTGGATCCTATTGTTTGAGGAGTCAGCTCAGTACATAACACTCGAGAAAAAAGCAAAAAGAAAAACCATACATCTACATCACCCGCCACCTCAAATATAAAATAAACAAAAAAGTAAATTCTTATGTTTTGTCAGTAAGTCTTCTTAGGGAACATCCTTTTGTCCTCTTTCTATATTTGCAAATTTATTGCATAAATCTATATGTTCATTTTACGATACAGTATTACTCTTCTGTGTCTTTATTTCTTATTCTTTTTATTTAGCACAACTGCAGAAATTATTCAAAGGCAGTGACCCAATTCATACTGCCACATTTATGTTTAAGATATGTTTTGAAAACTTCCCATTTTGCAATAAATAATTGTTCTGCCATATCTTTCCTTTTTTTCAGATAGTCGGGCCAGCTCTGTATATTCAGCTGGTTTTTGTAACCATTGTGATCTGGAAGGAATTTTATCACTTTCCCAGTTAGTCGCTATTAAGATTCTCGCTGCGACTGTGGCATAGAAAAAAACTTCTTTTGCATTTCTAGGAATGTCTGGTGCTGTGTTTCCCAGTAGAAAAGCTTCTCTTTTTTTGGTGTTTTTTTTTAAATGAGACCCTGAACATTTTCTTAAGTTCACTATAAATGTCGTCCCAGAAAATCTTAATTTTTTACATAGCCACCACATATGAAGCATAGTACCAATTTCTACTCCACATCTCCAACAAGTATTAGGTATATTTTTATACATTTTTGAAAGCTTCCATGGGGTCAAATACCAGAATACCAGCATTATTACATTTTTTGAAGAAAAAATTCCCTCAGAGTATAACACGCTGTGAATTTCCAAGTCACTTTCCGTAGATTTTCCCATTTCTTTATTTCTATTTCATATCCAAAGTCCTGGGCCGATTTAATCACAGCAGCTTACATTTTTGAAAGAGTTTTTATTGTTGAATTGACCAAATTGACATTTTTGAAAGAGTTCTCATGGTTGAATTGACCAAATTGACATTTTTGAAAGAGTTTTCGTTTTTGAATTGACCAAATCTAGATATCTCTGGTGCATAGCTGTCAACTTACAGATTTGAAAATAAGGGGCCAGCAGCCTCGAAAATAAGGGATCAGCAGCCAAAATAAGGGATTTTCCGGGCACAGGTATGTTCAACTTCTGAGCCCCTCTGAGCCAAAGGCAGAAAGCCCAGCCAGCAGCCAAACGAAGCCTCAAGCGGTGGTTCCCACAGCGCAGCAACCCGGCAAAGGGGATGCAGCAAGGAAAACCACCGTCACCTCTCTGCTGGGAAGCGCTGAGCAAAGGCGAGTCCCCAGGCAACGCGGCCGATTTGATCGGCACAAGGCATGCAAGCTCCACCCCCCAGTCGTTCTGAGACTCCTTATTGGGTGAGCAATACAGCCAAGCAACACAGTTGGAGCCTCCCTCCTCCCTGGCCGGCAGGGAGGGAGGGAGAGGAGCTGCTTCCTTTGAAACCCGGGAAATTTAAGGGACATCATCAATAAGGGACAGCAGCGGGACATGGCGCTGGGATAAGGGACTGTCCCGCCAAATAAGAGACGCTTGACAGCTATGCTCTGGTGCAAACCCCCTTTTAGAATCATAGAATCATAGAGTTGGAATAGACCACAAGGGCCATCGAGTCCAACCCCCTGCCAAGCAGGAAACACCATCAGAGCACTCCTGACATATGGTTGTCAAGCCTCTGCTTAAAGACCTCCAAAGTAGGAGACTCCACCACACTCCTTGGCAGCAAATTCCACTGTCAAACAGCTCTTACTGTCAGGAAGTTCTTCCTAATGTTTAGGTGGAATCTTCTTTCTTGTAGTTTGGATACATTGCTCCATGTCCGCTTCTCTGGAGCAGCAGAAAACAACCTTTCTCCCTCCTCTATGTGACATCCTTTTATATATTTGAACATGGCTATCATATCACCCCTTAACCTCCTCTTCTCCAGGCTAAGCATGCCCAGCTCCCTTAGCCGTTCCTCATAAGGCATCGTTTCCAAGCCTTTGACCATTTTGGTTGCCCTCCTCTGGACACGTTCCAGTTTGTCAGTGTCCTTCTTGAACTGTGGTGCCCAGAACTGGACACAGTACTCCAGGTGAGGTCTGACCAGAGCAGAATACAGTGGCACTATTACTTCCCTTGATCTAGATGCTATACTCCTATTGATGCAGCCCAGAATTGCATTGGCTTTTTTAGCTGCCGCGTCACACTGTTGGCTCATGTCAAGTTTGTGGTCAACCAAGACTCCTAGATCCTTTTCACATGTACTGCTCTCAAGCCAGGTGTCACCCATCTTGTATTTGTGCCTCTCATTTTTTTTGCCCAAGTGCAATTTTGTTTGTGTCTGTTTTAAATGTTTCAGACAATTGATAATAATGGAACCAGTCTGCTACCAGCCTTCTTATCTCTTCAAAACTTTTCCATTTTAATTCGCTTTTTTCTTTCTTTACTAGAGTTTTGTATATTGGCCAGTTTCTGCCCATGTTCTTCCTTTTCACCACAGCTGCTTCAAATGGTGATATTTGAACCAGGTTTTTTTGCGCTCCAAGAGATCTTTATATTTCTTCCAGACCATATACAGGGATTTTCTTATAATATGATTCAAGAAGCTCTTATGGATTTTAACTTTCCCGTACCCACAGGTACGCATGCCATGGAGGAAGGGGTTTTCAAAAGCAGCCCTCCTTCCCCCGGGGAACGAATCTCTTCTTCTCTGCTTGCAGGAACACCTAGATGTTTAATAAGGCAAATCTAATTCCGGGACTGCTCCAATGTTGGCACTGTCCCTGTTATGTTGAATAGGATCCAAAAGGTAGCAGTCTGATTGGTCCTAGAACAATAGGATTCAGAATGCAGCAGTCTGATTGGTCCTAGAACAATAGGGTCCAGAATGCAGCAGTCTGATTGGTCCTAGAACAATAGGATTCAGAATGCAGCAGTCTGATTGGTCCAAGAACAATAGGGTCCAGAATGCAGCAGTCTGATTGGTCCTAGAACAATAGGGTCCAGAATGCAGCAGTCTGATTGGTCCACAGGAGCCACCCAATCCAGCTCCAGGTGGAAGTTAATCCACAACCTGATTGGCCTACAGGAGAATCCCAGAATTAGCCAATCACATTGTGTAAATAACAGTGGCGTAGCGTGGGGGGTGCAGGGGGGGCCGGCCGCACCGGGCGCAACATCTGGGGGTTAGGGTTAGGGGGCGCAAATCCACGGGTTAGGGGGCGCAAATCCACGGGTTAGGGGGCACAAATTACTTGCCTTGCCCCGGGTGCTGACAACCCACCCTACGCCACTGGTAAATAATATATATAAAGCAGGCATTCTGGGGGAACTTCCATTCCTCCTCACCACTATGAGCTGAATATAGAGCATGAAATCCACTCCCGACTCCGAGTATATTTCATTTAATAAGGCAAATCTAATTCCGGGGCAGCTCCAATGTTGGCACTGTCCCCTCTTAGCCCTCCTTCCCCAAGATAACATCTCCCAGGAAGGCACCAAATAGAGTCCTCCTCCTCTGAGGGCTCCCTGACACGTTCAAATTAATTACTGCGAGCTTTGAGGCACAGCTCCATTTGCATGAATCTGCATTTGTCAGTACATGTGAATTTAAGACGACCCCAAGAGAATAGGGAACAGCTGGCTGGAATATCCTCCTGCCTGCCTCTCTTTCTCCCTTCTCGTTTATGATTCCGGTTAATGAAGTTATGATGCAGATAACATTATTAAAGCAGGGAAGGGGAGATGTTGCTTCAGCTTTGCGTCTTTGTCTCTTCCGTGGCCATGCATCCTTCCCTCCAAATAGGAGTGCTCCTCCGTGAGCAAGTGAAGACAGTGATGGTTAAACCACAGAGCCTAGGGCTTGCCGATCAGAAGGTCGGCAGTTCGAATCCCCGCGACGGGGTGAGCTCCCGTTGCTCAGTCCCTGCTCCTGCCAACCTAGCAGGTCGAAAGCACGTCAAAGTGCAAGTAGATAAATAGGTACCGCTCTGGCAGGAAGGTAAACGGCGTTTCTGTGCGCTGCTCTGGTTCGCCAGAAGAGGCTTAGTCAAGGTGGCCGCATGACCCGGAAGCTGTACGCCAGCTCCCAATAAAGCAAGATGAGCACCACAACCCCAGAGTCGGCCACGACTGGACCTAATGGTCAGGGGTCTCTTTACCTTTACCTTTATTATGATGAGCCAATGGGAACGGCTGTGGAAAAGAGATGTCAAATTTATGTCATGCTATAATTTAAGAGAGAATGTAATGAATATGCAATGCAGATGGTTCCTGACCCCGGCCAAAGTGGCAAAAATGTACAAAAACTGTAGTGATGTCTGTTGGAGATGCAACAACGGGGCAGGAACCTTTCTACATATGTGGTGGGAGTGCAAAGAGATAGTGGGATTCTGGGAAAATATCTATAATGAACTGAAAAGGATGTTTAGATTTTCATGGGGGGGGGGACAGAATCCTTTCTCCTTGGTATCATGTCAGAGGAAATAAAAAGAACAGTCAGACCAATAGTTATGTATGCAACTACGGCAGCAAGTTTATTGATTGCCAAGAATTGGAAAAGCAGCAGAGGCCCAACTAAAACGAACTGGTTATCTAAAATGATGGAATACTTCCATATTGCCGAACTAACAGGGAGGATAAGAGGAGATGTGGTACAAAAAGTGAATAAGGAGTGGGCTATCATTAAGGAATACATCAAAATCTATGTGGAAAAAGTAGAATTTCTGACAAATAGGCAGCCCTGTTCTGGGAAGTTTTTAATGGGTGACATTTTAATGTATTTTTAATCTTTGTTGGAAGCTGCCCAGAGTGGCTGGGGAAACCCAGCCAGATGGGCGGGGTACTAATAATAAATTGTTGTTGTTGTTGTTGTTGTTGTTACCTTCCCCAAGCCATGCATAATTTTACTTGCTTTTTGTCAGGAATTAAAAAAAACAATGATAGATTTGGAAGGGACCCACAAAGGCCATCAAGCCAACCCCCTGCAATGCGAGGTTCTCGACTAAATAATCCCCAACTGGTGGCTATCCAACCTACCAACAAAATGTAACCTTTCCTCACTTCCACCCCCTTGATCACTTTGCCTGCCCTTTTCCGAACCTTCACAGCTTCCACAATCACATTTTCGGAATCGATTTACCCAGTATTTTGAGTGTGACCGCGCCATAGATCTGCAGCTTCAAAGGGCCTTTGGTTCTTGGAAGGAGCAGCAGCGGATGAGATACCGGTACTTAAACCAAGTCACTCTCGCACAAATGGAAGTGAAAGCTTTAGCCCTAAATCAAACAGAGCAGGGAAGAAGGAAAAGACAACTAAAATTAGTTAAAAGGGAAAGGAAATATAACCGCAAAGCATTGCGTACAGGGCTTCGAGAAAACCAATAATTCCACAAGGGTGAGCCATTCAAAGTTTCCATGGGAATCAGACAAATCACTCTGCGCGCTGGAAGCGGCAAGCGCCCATATTTCATTGGCTGCAGAATACTCACCTTGAGATTTACGGCGCGCCGTCAATTTCACCAGTAAAAGTGTCTCCTGCCATTTTTTCCCAGGCCTTTCCTGTTAAAAAGTCTTAGCGCAGCATTTCCAACATCTGGCAAACGTAGCAATGCAGCGGCAAAAGCCACTTGGCTTGGTGTGAAATTAAGCAAAGGGATAGTGCAAGGCTGATGCATTTCTAATAATAATAATAATAATAATAATAATAATAATAATAATAATAATAATAATAATTTATTATTTATACCCCGCCCATCTGGCTGAGTTTCCCCAGCCACTCTGGGCGGCTTCCAATCAAGTGTTAAAAACAATACAGCATTAAATATTAAAAACTTCCCTAAACAGGGCTGCCTTCAGAATAATGAGTTGAGCAATGCAACCATCCTTTAATTCTTCAAACTTCCAGAGGACTGTTTTGGGGGTTTTGGTATTTTTTTTTAAAAAAAATGAAATTATAGCAACAACCAATTCAAGCACAAACCTGCCAAGATCTATGTTAGAGAAGGTCAGCATTTGTGGGCAGAGGGTGGAAGAGATGAGGGGGCGGCAACTGTCAAGAGTTCAGGCATCCTCCAGGGTAGGGAAGAGTTTGCTGCGAGATCCCCGTCTTCAGTGGGAACGGATCCCCCTTGAAGTAACAGCCTTTTGACGGATTCCTTCCTGTTATGTACTGAGCTGAATAGGATCCAAATTGCGGCAGTCTGATTGGTCCTAGAACAATAAGATCCAGAATGCAGCAGTCTGATTGGTCCTAGAACAATAGGATTCAGAATGCAGCAGCCTGATTGGTCCTAGAACAATAGGATTCAGAATGCAGCAGTTTGATTGGTCCTAGAACAATAGGGTCCAGAATGCAGCAGTCTGATTGGTCCTAGAACAATAGGATCCAGAATGCAACAGTCTGACTGGTCCTAGAACAATAGGATCCAAATTGCAGCAATCTGATTGGTCCTAGAACAATAGGATCCAGAATGCAGCAGTCTGATTGGTCCGTAGGAGCCACCCAATCCAACTCCAGGTGGAAGTGAATCCGCAACCTGATTGGCCTACAGGAGAATCCCGGAACTAGCCAATCACGTGGGGCCCATTGTGTAAATAATGTATATAAAGCAGACATTTCGGGGGAACTTCCATTCCTCCTCACTACTATGAGCTGAATAAAGAGCATGAAATCCACACTCGACTCCAAGTATATTTCACTACCTAATCTGGACAATCCATTAAATAACCCGGTTAATTTGTACCATTTAAATCCCATCAGGGCAGCGTGTAATGCTATAAAACTCTAAACATAATCCTGGCTGCATGAATGGGGTTTAGCTCTCACAACAAAGGCACACAGGGATGAAGGAGGTAGCGGCTTCTCCCCCCGACACGAGTTAGGCTCCATATCAACCTTTGGAGCCGTCAAATGTTGTTTTTCCGACACTTGCATAGAACATTCCGAAATCCGCTTGTGAGAATAATGCCCACAAGCGATAGCTGCATTCTCACGGTATTCTGCATTGCTTCACACCAAAGCACCCCATTTGAGGCAGTGTGGTGCAGTGGTTAGAGTGCTGGACTAGGACCCAGGAGACTAGGGTTCAAATTCTGTGAAGCTAGGTGACTCTTCGGGGGCCATTTGCTGCCACCCTGCCCACTGGCGTACGAAGGGGGGCCGGGAGCACACCACCCCGGGCACCACTTGGAGAAAGGATGCCATCGTGGCCGGCCACCCCCTCCCCGGACACGCAACACGCCCCCACGGGTGACACATCATGCCCCTGGGATACGCGCCAGCCATACCCACGCCTGTTTTCCGTTCCGGGGGCTGCAGCATGTTGCTCCACCACTGTCTCAACCTAACCTGCATCACAAGGTACCGTATTTTTTGCTCTATAAGACTCACTTTTTCCCCTCCTAAAAAGTAAGGGGAAATGTGTGTGCGTCTTATGGAGTGAATGCAGGCTGCGCAGCTATCCCAGAAGCCAGAACAGCAAGAGGGATTGCTGCTTTCACTGCGCAGCGATCCCTCTTGCTGTTCTGGCTTCTGAGATTCAGAATATTTTTTTCTTGTTTTCCTCCTCCAAAAACCAGGTGCGTTTTGTGGTCTGGTGCGTCTTATAGAGTGAAAAATACGCTACTTGCTCCTAGGAGCTGACTTCCTTTCTTCCTTTCTTCCTTCCTTCCTTCCTTCTTCCTTCTGACTTTTTTATATCACCTCTCAATTTTTCGCATTGACTTTGTCCATTTTGTATATCGTTCTGCTTCTGCATTTGCCCGTAAAGTGTCTGCAAACAAATAAATCCATCTATATATGCAATTCTTATTGTCTATCTATATATCATTTGCAACTACTATTGATTACATTCATCACATTATACATTTTACTTCTCATTGTTAAAATGCCAAACATTTAGGGTGTTGGAACAGCGCTGGAGGGGGCGGTCAGCCCTCTGTTACGGAAATTACCTGGGAGGGGCACATTTTTAAAGTTAAATATTACAAATATTATGCCTGAATGTGTCCTTTCAACTTGACAGCTCAGGGGAGTTACCTAGCTTTAAAAATAATTTAAAATCACCTCCTTTCCCAGTTTCCTCCATTCCAAATCTTTTTTCCCCTTGAAAAAGAACTCCAGGAAGTTCCCAGAGGTGACAATTTCTGGGCTCATTGTTAGCCAAAGGAAGCCAAATCTCATCACCTGACTCGCCTCAGGCTCCAGACATGCAAAGGAACTTCTATTGTACTTTTGGGTGGTGGGTACTTAAGACATATTTGTCTATGCTAATCTGATACCTGAGTCTTGCCCTGCCATGTCTGCTTATGCTAATCTTGTACCAAGGACTTGTCTGGACATGTTTGCCAAGGTTAACCCTTCCCCTTTGGTGACAGGTCAGTGATGTAGCAATGATGCTGTACGAACTGTATTCTGGGATATGGTGGGAACGTTTTGAAAGTCTTTGTCACCCCATCCTCGGGGTTCAAATTTGCTCTTTGAACCTATTGCGCAATCAACTTTGGTCTACAGCTATTTGCTCCAGTTGGTGGCTGGAATCCTTCCTTTATTCTGCAGGGACCCGCGGGCTCTGTCCGGCCAGCTGGGTGACTGAGCAGCCTCGCACCTAGATTTTTCCGTAACACCTCGCAGACCAGCCCTCTGCCGCAGCTACCTAGTCCTCTGCCCTCAATGTTCTGTTTCACTTTGTCTGGTTTTAAGGCCACCTCTGATCAGGCCATAAGGCTCCCCGTTTATTTAATCGTACACTCAGGAAGTCAACAGAGAGCATTTTCCTCTCTCTTTTTTAAATAAATGACTCGTGGGGGTGTTCAGGGATGGTTTTAGTGTGTGGCGGGTCTTTCCTTGAAACGATTCATTTAAATGTAGAACCACATTAGCCATTATTGCTCCTCTCTGCAGACTCGGTCGGCGTGCGAGAGATCTAAACCTCGGCACACTATTAATCTTCCGAGCATTTGGCGCGCTTCCTCTGGTGTCCGCGACCTTCAAAGAGAAGTCTTCTCCGCGGCTGCAGGCAGAGGCTCCCGACGCGAAGCCTGTTGCAAAATGTTCGCAGCGGCAGCTGGCTGGGACACATTAATGAACTGGGGAGAAAGAGAATAAAGATCTTCTTTGCCGCATGCTAACAGAGGAAGGCCCTGTCGGATTAATAACGGGCTGCGAATAAGGAAGAGGTGTTGGAAGGACTCTGAGCCGGATTAAAGGAGGTCAGGTTCAAGGGAAGGAGATGGCCTGCATTGCCTATGGTCTCATATTGAGGAGTTCGGAAGCTGCTGGATGTATGTGTGTGGCTGCCCCTTGTGGCGAGCCGTTGAAGAACAGGTGGGCAGAATTGCCGAAATTCAGGGTCTGGGCTGCCTTGGCGGTTGGGTCTTAGAATCATAGAATCATAGAATCATAGAATCCTAGAGTTGGAAGAGACCACAAGGGCCATCGAGTCCAACCCCCTGCCAAGCAGGAAACACCATCAGAGCACTCCTGACATATGGTTGTCAAGCCTCTGCTTAAAGACCTCCAAAGGAGGAGACTCCACCACACTCCTTGGCAGCAAATTCCACTGTCAAACAGCTCTTACTGTCAGGAAGTTCTTCCTCATGTTTAGGTGGAATCTTATTTCTTTTAGTTTGGATCCATTGCTCCGTGTCCGCTTCTCTGGAGCAGCAGAAAACAACCTTTCTCCCTCCTCTATGTGACATCCTTTTATATATTTGAGCATGGCTATCATATCACCCCTTAACCTCCTCTTCTCCAGGCTAAACATGCCCAGCTCCCTTAGCCGTTCCTCATAAGGCATCGTTTCCAGGCCTTTGACCATTTTGGTTGCCCTCCTCTGGACACGTTCCAGTTTGTCAGTGTCCTTCTTGAATTGTGGTGCCCAGAACTGGACACAGAACTCCAGGTGAGGTCTGACCAGAGCAGAATACAGTGGCACTATTACTTCCCTTGATCTAGATGCTATACTCCTATTGATGCAGCCCAGAATTGCATTGGCTTTTTTAGCTGCCGCGTCACACTGTTGGCTCATGTCAAGTTTGTGGTCAACCAAGACTCCTAGATCCTTTTCACATGTACTGCTCTCAAGCCAGGTGTCACCCATCTTCCTGGGTCTTCCTGGACAGGAAGGAATATAAGTGTCAGGTGAGCCAGGAGAAGGTCCGCAATAAATCACACGGCGTCCATGAGGCATAGCTGTCAACTTACAAATTTGAAAATAAGGGACCAGCAGCCTCAAAAATAAGGGATCAGCAGCCAAAATAAGGGATTTTCCAGGCACAGGTATGTTCAGCTTCTGAGCCCCTCCAAGCCAAAGGCATAAAGCCCAGCCAGCAACCAAACGAAGCCTCAAGCGGTGGTTCCCACAGCGCAGCAACCCGGCAAAGGGGATGCAGCAAGGAAAACCACCCTCACCTCTCTGCTGGGAAGCGCTGAGCAAAGGTGAGTCCCCAGGCAACACGGCCAATTTGATTGGCACGAGGCATGCAAGCTCCACCCCCCAGCCGTTCTTAGACTCCTTATTGGGTGAGCAACGCAGCCAAGCAACCCAGTTGGAGCCTCCCTCCTCCCTGGCCGGCAGGGAGGGAGGGAGAGGAGCTGCTTCCTTTGAAACCCGGGAAATTTAAGGGACATCATCAATAAGGGACAGCAGCGGGACATGGCGCTGAGATAAGGGACTTTCCCACCAAATAAGGGACAGTTGACAGCTATGGAGGTGACGCACACCCCTTGGCTCGCTTTGTCTCCTTCCATCCCAGTTCCTCTGTCACAAATCTCCATCCCCTAGCATGGCAGGATTCAAACAAAACCCATCTATGCTTCGCTGGCTCTCCCCTTCCTTTGCAGAGAGAGTGCGGGTTTCTGTGTATGCACTATAGACAGGCACAGCTGTTCTCATCCGTGACCTCATATGCCACCGGAGTGTTCACAAGTTATCCAGAAGAGCTTCAAAAGCCGTTACTAAGCAACAGCCTCCCTGTAGACGGCAGACTTCCCCCTGCATTTTTCTCGTTCAAGAAGTGGGGGAAAGAGGGAAGAGGAGGTGAGGGGGAAGTGGGGTGGTGGTGGTCCTAGCTCAGGGGGGAAAGGATTGTTTAGCCTGGAAGATACTGAGAAAGGATGTGATAGCCATCTTCAAATATCTAAAGGGCCATCACACGGACGACGCAGCAAGCTTGCTTTTCTCCTGCTCTGGAGGGTAGGACTCAAACCAAAGGCCTCAAGTCACAAGAAAGGTGTTACGTTGTTGTTGTTGTTGTTTACTTGTTTAGTCATGTCCAACTCTTCGTGACCCCCTGGACCAGAGCACGCCAGGCCCTCCTGTCTTCCACTGCCTCCTACAGTTTGGTCAAACTCATGTTCGTAGCTTCGAGAACACTGTCCATCCATCTCATCCCCTGTCGTCCCCTTCTCCTTGTGCCCTCCATCTTTCCCAACATCAGGGTCTTTTCCAGGGAGTCTTCTCATGAGGTGGCCAAAGTCTTGGAGCCTCAGCTTCAGGATCTGTCCTTCCAGTGAGCACTCAGGGCTGATTTCCTTAAGAATGGATAGGTGTTATGTATTGAGTTGAATAGGATCCAAAATGCAGCAGTTTGATTGGTCCTAGAACAATACGATCCAGAGTGCAGCAGCCTGATTGGTCCGCAGGAGCCACCCAATCCAGCTCCAGGTGGAAGTGAATCTGCAACCTGATTGGCCTACAGGAGAATCTGGAATTAGCCAATCATGTGGGGCCCATTGTGTAAATAATGTTTATAAAGCAGACATTCTGGGGGAACTTCCATTCCTCCTCACCCCTATGAGCTGAATAAAGAGCATGAAATCCACACTTGACTCCGAGTATATTTCAAAAGGAGATTCCAACTCAACATCAGGAAGAACTTTCAGAGAGTAAGAGCTGTTCGACAGTGGAACGGACTCCCTCAGGAGGTGGTGGACTTCATTGGATGTTTTCAAGCAGAGGTTGGATGGCTACCTGCCATATATGATCGAGTTGAAATCCCTGCATTGGAGGAGGTTGGACTAGATGACCCTCAGGGTCCCTTCCAACTCTACAATTCTGTGATTTATGCAGAAGGTCCCAGCATCTCCAGGTTGGTAGTACTGAACTAGGTGGACCAGTTGCTTGGTGTAAGGTAGCTTTCCTGTTTAAAGCAGCCCTTTCTTCGGAAACATGAGGACTAGGATCTTAACTTGATTTGTTGGGGAAGAACCATAGCTTTGTGGTAGAGTCTTCTTTCCATGCAGGTGGTCCCGGGTTCAGTTCCCAACATCTCCGGTTGGGGCTGAGAATGCCCCCGCCTGAAAGGCTGGGGAACAGCTGGCCGTCTGTGTCAAAAATACTCAATATAAGGTGGTGCCCTTGGTTTACTGGCAGGGGGTGGGATTCGCTCAGCAGGGGTATTTGATCTGTTGCCCTTACTTCTAATTAGCCCTCCTGATGTTGTTGTTTAGTCGCTTAGTCGTGTCCGCCTCTTCGTGACCGCCTGGACCAGAGCACGCCAGGCACTCTTGTCTTCCACTGCCTCCCGCAGTTTGGTCAAACTCATGTTGGTTTCTTCAAGAACACTGTCCCACCATCTCGTCCTCTGTCGTCCCCTTCTCCTTGTGCCCTCCATCTTTCCCAGCATCAGGGTCTTTTCCAGGGAGTCTAACCTTCTCCTGAGGTGGCCAAAGTCTTGGAGCCTCAGCTTCACGATCTGTCCTTCCAGTGAGCACTCAGGGCTGATTTCCGTCAGAATGGAGAGGTTTGATCTTCTTGCAGTCCATGGGACTCTCAAGAGTCTCCTCCAGCACCAGAATTCAAAAGCATCCATTCTTCGGCAACCAGCCTTCTTAATGGTCCAGCTCTCACTTCCATACATCACTACTGATAAAACCATAGCTTTAACTATATGGACCTTTGTTAGACCTCCCTTAATTCAAAAGGAATATTGTAATTATTTGTAGACTAATTTTTTTAAAAAGTAAGCAATGAGCATGCAGCCTAGGACCCACGTACCTACGGGACCGCCTCTCCTGGTGTGCCCTGCGGAGGATCTTAAGGTCCACAAATGACAACACTTTGGAGGTCCCAAGTCTCAAGGTGGCTAGATTGGTCTCCACTAGGGCCAGGGCCTTTTCAGTACTGGCCCCGACTTGGTGGAACGCTTTGTCACAAGAGACCAGGGCCCTGTGGGACTTGACATCTTTCTGCAGGGCCTGCAAGACAAAGCTGTTCCACCTGGCCTCTGGTTCGGACTCAGTCTGACCCTTATGTTTCCCTCCCCTTATGGTTTTGATCTATGGGCTACTATTAAAATGAGGCTGCATTTTAAATTGTACTTTAACCCGTATTTTAAATTGGGTTTTTTTCTTCTCTCCCCCCCCCCCCATTATGTTTTTATTGTAATTTTATTGGTGTTAGCCGCCCTGAGCCCGGCTCTGGCCAGGGAAGGCGGGGTATAAATAAAAATGTATTATTATTATTATTATTGTCATAATGATCTTGGGAACGGTTGCCAACTTACTATTAGAATACCCCCTGCCATGTTCCTGTTACCTTATTTTTCACTCTATAAGACGCACCCGAACATAAGACACACCTAGTTTTTAGAGAAGGAAAACAAGAAACAAGAAAGGAACGCAAAGCTTCCTGAGTGAAGAGGGAAGAGCACTCCCTCTTGCTATTCTGGCTTCTGGGATAGCTGCACAGCCTGCATTCACTCCATAACACACACACACGTTTCCCCTTACTTTTTAGGAGGGGAAAAGAGCGTCTTATAGAGCGAAAAATACGGTAATTTAAGAGAAGAAGAAGAAGAAGAGTTTGGATTTGATATCCCGCCTTTCACTCCCTTTCAAGGAGTCTCAAAGCGGCTAACATTCTCCTTTCCCTTCCTGCCCCACAACAAACACTCTGTGAGGTGAGTGAGGCTGAGAGACTTCAGAGAAGTGTGACTGGCCCAAGGCCACCCAGCAGCTGCAGGTGGAGGAGCGGAGACGCGAACCCGGTTCCCCAGATTACGAGACTACCGCTCTCAACCACTACACCACACTGGCTCTCCGGAACGAATTAAGTACTTAACCTGAGGTGCCACTGTATCGCCTCCCGACCCCACCCCCACCCACCATGGCCCCCTCCACCTCCTCTTCCCTTATTTCTTCCTAATGTAACCCTAATGTCTCAACAAATGAAACTGACCTATGGAAAATGTAACTTGAAAAAAGAGACATTGCGCATACCTTTGCAAACCAAGAAAACTTTTAAAAAATACATATTTTTTAAAAGAAGTCAGTGTTTGCCACCTTGAGGTCTAGGGGCTTAGGGTTTTGCTTTGCTTTTAACACAACGGAAGCTCTGCGGAAGAATCCCATCACCAGCTTCTGCTAGAATAAGATGCCCTGCCAGAATGTGTGGGTGCCTCCATTTCTAATCACAGCCGGAGGACTTTCCAGATTTTCTCTTTTCCCTCCCCACTCCATCCTCACCCCCTCCCATCTGCAGAGAAGTCAGCTTTTTCTGGCAGCGCAGTCCCCTCGGCTGACACCACTCACGAAAGCCCCCGTTGCAGAGAATTTGGCCTTGCGGCACCCACGGTTGGCGGTAGATTCCACTTCCAAGGAAATTTCATTAACCTTTGAAACCCCTTTGCTAGAAATCAAAGCTGGTGGCAGGTTCCGTTTTGTGATTAACAGCAGCCCCCACCACACCTGCCCCCCCCCCCCCACACACACAGTGCAGTGGGAGAGATTGTTAAGTCTGAAAGGTTTCCCACATTTAAAAAAACAACCGCACAAACCCACGGAATAATTCTGGGGAGGTGTGGTTGATTCAAATCATTCTGTTTCTGGAGCAACAGGCTAGGGCCTGTTTCTGGGATGACACGACTTTCACATTCCACGTACGGATGATTCATTTCTCTACCCTCGTAGCAACTGGTCGGGCGCAAGAGAACGGTGCGTCTCTCGGGTGGCTGGGTGAGTCACCAGCCACTTGTCCTCCCAGCACCCCGGATTTCCAAGCTGTGCTCCCACACCGCAGGTTGGGGAGCAACTGTGAGCATCACATGGAAAAGAGTCCCACTGAGGAACACGCATTCCAGCGTCCGCTTGCCTACGGCTCACCGCCACAATTTCACTGAGGTTTGTGTTTAATTGGCTTTCAGCATGTAAGAAGTGGGCGCTGCTGCGGTCGTAAGATGGTTGCTGTGTTCAGAACCGGGGAGGAATTTACCCTGCATTGGCAGGTTTCGCCTTCCCCGTAACAATTTCATCACAACTTTGGCGAGCTGGACCATAAAGAAGGCTGATCGCCGAAGAATGGATGCTTTTGAATTCTGGTGCTGGAGGAGACTCTTGAGAGTCCCATGGACTGCAAGAAGATCCAACCTCTCCATTCTTAAGGAAATCAACCCTGAGTGCTCACTGGAAGGACAGATCCTGAAGCTGAGGCTCCAAGACTTTGGCCATGAGAAGAGAAGATTCCCTGGAAAAGACCCTGATGCTGGGAAAGATGGAGGGCACAAGGAGAAGGGGACGGCAGAGGACGAGATGGTGGGACAGTGTTCTCGAAGCTACTAACATGAGTTTGACCAAACTGCGGGAGGCAGTGGAAGACAGGAGTGCCTGGCGTGCTCTGGTCCAGGGGGTCACGAAGAGGCAGACACAACTAAACGACTAAACAAGAACAAGGCCTTGGCAAGGTAGCCTTTAGTCTACCATCAAGTTGGGGGGGGGATGCATTCATGCTCCCTCCCCATGCAGCGGCGCTTGCAGGGCCCGTTAAAGGGCAAAAACCAGGAGTCCCTGCCCCTAGAGCGGCGGCATGTAGGTCAAACTCCCGGGACAAGGTCGGTGGAAGGGCATGCTGTGTAAGTCTGCGCTTTGCAGTCCCCTCTCACTGGATCTCACTGAGAGGGTTACCTGCCAAGGCCTGTGCCAAGTTTCCCACTTCTGAAGTTCAATAAAGTTGCGGCCAATTTGAACCCATACTCTGGTCTCTTGTCTCATCATTCGGGGGAAAGGGGTAGGCACCACAGACAGGGTTTAGCGCATGTGCCCACAAACATTTTCCCCAGAAGGTCTTCTCCAGCTTGGATTTTCTGTTCTCCTCTCCTGCCCTCATGCCTCAAGCACTGCGATGGAGGAATCAGAGGTCCCTGGGAGATTTAGCCTGCACAACAGCATTGCAGGTGCAAGGAGCCCTGGGATATGCAGTTACCAAGCCACCCTCCTAAGGACTCGGGTGCTCTGGGAAACTGCATTTCCCAGGGCCCCAAAGAACATGGAGGCTGCTGTTTCAGCACTCAGGGTACCAGAAAGAGAAGGAAGGCGTGGAAGTATGGCCGCTCCAATGTCTTCGTCATCATCGTCATCATCATTATCACTTTTTGAAATATACTCGGAGTCGAGAGTGAATTTCATGCTCCTTATTCATCTCATAGTGGTGAGGAGGAATGGAAGTTCCTCCGAAATATCTCCTTTGTATACATTATTTACACAATGGGCCCCACGTGATTGGCTAATTCTGGGATTCTCCTGTAGGCCAATCAGGTTGCGGATTCACTTCCACCCGGAGATGGATTGGGTGGCTCCTGTGGACCAATCAGACTGCCGCATTCTGAATCCTATTGTTCTAGGTCTAATCAGACCGCTGCATTTTGGATTCTATTCAACTCAGTGCATAATACTTTTAAGTTGTATGCTGCCTTTCTATCTTACAATACTCAAGGCCGTTTACAAGCTGAAGTACATCCAACACCAAGCTTTACAAGGGGTTTACAAATAATAAATTATTTTTATTATTATTACACTGATTGGCAGCAGTTTTCCAGGGTTTCAGAGGGTGTCTTTCCCAGTCCTATCTGGGAACTGAACCAGAGACCTTCTGTAGGCAAAGCTTGATCTCCCATCCTTGGCTCTTAGCTCTCCTTTGCAAAACCACTTCTGACACCCAGGCGCAGGTCTCAAATCCTTTCCACCAACTTCTTCCATTCAAGGGTGAAGAATGCCTTGGGGCCAACTGCGGCCCTTCAGACTTGACGACCTGGCCCTAAGAACTCTCCCAAGGCCACACATCCGCGCGGCCCTGCTTTGCGCTTGTTAAGTTGTGGGCGAACATATCAGACGACACAGCGATTCTTCAAACAGCTCTTGTTTATTCACAGGCCAGGCCAGAACTGAACTGAAGGATTCAGCCAGCCGGCTTATATAGAGCTCCAGTACAACCTAACTGTAACAACTTTCTGTAACTATCCAATCACTGAACGTCACTTTCGATCCCTTATTTGCATATGTGGACCTGAACTATCTACAGTATCCCCCTGCTGGCCCAGGGTGAGAACTTCAGTACATAACAGCGCTGGTTGGAACATGTCCTTGAACTCTGTTCATGCCTCTTGCTTGTCTGAATGGAGGGCAGAGAGCTGCGTTAGAGTGTATGTGTGTAACCCAGCCTACTGCAGAAAGGAAAAGAATTGCATCTGTTGCTCCGCCCACTTTTGCCTCTGGCCCCGCCTACCACTCTCAGGTGGCCCCCAGAACCTCATCCAGAAGCGAATGCGGCCCTCGGAAGGTTCCTGCTGCCATGCAGGAAGCATTCATTTGCCACCTCTCAGGCTTTTGAAGAAGCTCCCAGCAACAAAATGTGTTTTGTGTTTATTTTCTTAAGTTGTTGACAGAAGAGCAGGAACATATCCCAGGCGAGGTGGCGGCACTGGATGGGGAGGGTTAGATAATTTCGAACGAGGGTCTTTCAAAAATAAATAAATGTAGTGCTCCCATCCTGACAATATTTATCAACATGGCGCTGCCGCCGCCGCTCAGCAACCCTTTCCTATCTTATTTGGTTTGCCGTTCAAACAAAGGCTCAGGAAATTGGATGCTCTCGCCGCCTCTGATGATATCGTCTAAACCAGTGTTTCCCAACCTTTTTTGGGCAAAGGCACACTTGTTTCATGAAAAAAAATCTTGAGGCACACCACCATGCCAGATGGGGAAAGGTCACTTTTTACTTATGTAAAAAAAAAAAAAAAATAGTAACAGCATAGAAGGTAATGGTTAGGCTAGCATCCCTCTTCCAAATATGCTAGGTTTTTATTTGCAGGGACTGTTCTACATGGGAAAGCATTCAGCACTGTCATTCTCCCATCTGCCATCTGAATTGGTACTATTCTGGGTCAACTTACTCTGCTGCATGTGTAGATGAAAATGGCACCAAGTGTGGGGGAGGGGGCAGAACAGGTTTCAGATACAGGATATTAAGCATACACGTACTTCAGATTGAACTGGTTGCTTGCTTTGCAAGTTTTCATTTCCCAAATGACTGCCTTGGCAAGCGCAATACCTACCAGGCTCAACGCCGGTCTCGCGCTGCCGCTTCCCGCGCTCTCAAGGACCCGGGAGGAGGAAGGCGTGAAGGGAATCCCGAAGGCGCGAAAACCTCGCGCATGCGCAGGCCTTCAGCCTGCAACAGCCCAGTAGGCCGGCCGAAGCGAGCGGCGATGGGATGTGGGAGGGAGCTCGCTCGCCGCCCCACGTGTGCCTATGTGGGGCACGTTACAGCCCCGTGACGTCAGCGCCACGCAGGCAGCCAGGCAGGCAGACGGCGAGAGCCCCGCGCTGGGCGGCCTCTCCTCGCCGCCGCTGCCCCGCCTCTCGCCGCCCGACTCGCCCGCCTCCCTCCCACGGCACACCAGGCAACGTCTCGCAGCGCACTAGTGTGCCGCGGAACACCGGTTGGGAAACACTGGTCTAAACAGCCTCATCTGGCCTCGCTTTCTCCTGCACTGGCGAGGTAGAGCCATCATCACGGCTGCGGAGTCAATGGTGGTGACAGTGGCAAGTGATAGCCTCCCATCGCGACAGCGTCTGAACGCGAGCAGAGTGTGGAAACGGCGTTTCCGTGTGCTGCTCTGGTTCGCCAGAAGAGGCTTAGTCCTGCTGGCCACATGACCCGGAAGCTGTACGCCGGCTCCCTCGGCCAGTAAAGCGAGATGAGCGCCGCAACCCCAGAGTCGGCCGCAACTGGACCTAATGGTCAGGGGTCCCTTTACCTTTATAGTCCCAGGACTCAGTGGCGGCCACCAGCCTTTGAAAGAGGGTTGATGGAGGAGAGGTGTCAGGAGTGCTTGCAGGAGCCAGGCCCTGTGACCAGTAGGGCTTCGCAGGACCGGGGCCTTCCTAAGTTTGTTCTGGCGAGGCAAGGCGTGGTCACACAGGTGAGGCTGATTGGTAACTGCACCTGGTGGCAAGAGCCAGGAAGGGATATAAGGTCAGCCCTTTGGCTCTTTGCCACAGCAACACGTTCCCTGCCCTGCTGCGTTTGGCTTCATGACTCCTTGCTTCTTGGTCCTCGGACCCCTGAACGAATTGCTATGCCCCACAAATAACCCAGAGATGCATTTTAAATAAAAGGACACATTCTACTCATGGAAAAACACGCTGATTCCTGGACCGTCTGTAGGCTGGATTTAGAAGGCAATCTAGAAGGGCCTTAATTTGCCTACCCATGGTTTAGACCAGGGGTCTGCAACCTTTAAGACAAAAAGAGCCACTTGGACCCGTTTCCAAAGAAAAAAAAGCTGGGAGCCGCAAAACTCGTCATTATAAAAGTAACTTTTTTGTCACTTTTTATTATTTCTTTGTTTGACCCCTCAGAATTACTCCTCCTCATAGAAATGAACATTAAATTAACAAGTTACCTTTTTTTGTGTGTGTGTTCTTCACTCCCCTTCAAAACAGTGACCAGCGTACATGCCCCTTTTCAATGCAGTGACCAGCGTACATGCCACTTACAATGTAGCGGGCGGGCGGGCGGGAAGGTGACGTCGGGACGGTGCGTGACTAACGCACGCACTGCCCCCATGCGACGTCACAGCCAGTACAGCGCCTGTCACAGTGGGGAGTGTCGGGGCGCACAATGTGCCTCCTCCCCTCGCTAGTATTCGCTCCGGAGCCGCAGCAAAGGTGTAAAAGAGCCACATGCGGCTCCGGAGCCGCAGGTTGCAGACCCCTGGTTTAGACCAAGTGGCCTGACACAGTATCCGGCGGTTTCCCCAGATTTGTTCTCTCCCTGCCTCGGCTTGCAAATGCGCCTGGGGACATCCCTTCTTCACTGAGAAAGGGGAAGGAACATAGGAATGGGCAGGCTGGGCATGCAAACGGACACCTGAAACCCAGGCTGGCAGGCTGGGAGCCTCCATGGCACCCCAGTGGAGGCTTCACCCGGGGCAAAAGTCCCAGTTGACGCCCAGCTATGAGACTGGGTTGTATGCTGTAAGAGGACTAGATGGGTCATTGTCCTCTGTTATGTTCTTATATCAATGACAAACCTAGACAGCATCTTCAAAAGCAGAGACACCACCTTGCCAACAAAGGTCCCTATAGTTAAAGCCATGGTTTTCCCAGTAGTGATGTATGGAAGTGGGAGCTGGACCATAAAGAAGGCTGATGGCCGAAGAATTGATGCTTCTGAATTCTGGTGCTGGAGGAGACTCTGGAGAGTCCCATGGACTGCAAGAAGATCAAACCTCTCCATTCTGAAGGAAATCAGCCCTGAGTGCTCACTGCAAGGACAGATCCTGAAGCTGAGGCTCCAAGACTTTGGCCACCTCATGAGAAGAGAAGACTCCCTGGAAAAAGACCTTGATGTTGGGAAAGATGGAGGGCGCAAGGAGAAGGGGACGCCAGAGGACGAGATGGTGGGACAGTGTTCTCAAAGCAACCAGCATGAGTTTGACCAAACTGTGGGAGGCTGTGGAAGACAGGAGTGCCTGGCGTGCTCTGGTCCAGGGGGTCACGAAGAGGCGGACACGACTAAACAACAACATGTTCTTATATTCTAAAGCAGTTCCAGAGCCTTCTCTGCTCTGGAGAATCTCATTCAGAATTCCTGAATATACTTAACAGGAAGGCTTTGTAATAGAGCACCAAGGTGGGCCAATGGTCCCAATCCACCAGGCTCTCCTTATGCTCTTATGTTCTTAACCTGGCCCAGTAGTGCATAAGCAGCCGGTTCAAGTTTTCAGCGCCGGTCTTACGTGCTGGAGGTAGCCAGCTGTTGCACCCTGTCGCTGCAGCCTTGGCCCCCAGCCATTGTCGAAAAGGACAAGTCCGGAAACGAAAGCATCAAAGGGCGGTGATGATCGTCTTCTTCATCATCACAACATACGCAGCATCATACAGACATCAGAGCAGTGCGTCGTGCATGTGCGTTGGGAGGAGAAGAAAGGCAGCCTCAGCATCGCCGCAGCAGCTCCGAGCGAGAAATGTTGGCTTCTCACAGAAAGCAAGAGAATTTGCGGCTCAGCCAAGAGAGCGCACAAAGGATGAAGTCAAAAGGCTTTTTATGAGCTCATTGGCCGTTCCGTCAAAGAAACAGCTGCCAATTAAGTATGGTAAACTGAGTCACTCCTTCCCACTGTTCCGGCGTTTCTGATCTGATCTTTCTTTGTCTCCTTGCCCTGAATGGCGGTCCGGAGGTCACTTTTGATGACTTTCAGCCAAAAGGGAAGGCAGGGAGGTCAACGTTGAAAGGAGAGCAACTCCATGGTTGAGTTTTCTGGGGATCGGGGTGAAACTGGGGTGAGGGGCAGGAACTCATTCGTTTAGTGTGACGCTCATAGAGGATGCTTGGGGAACTGGTTCGCTTGGAAAGTCCACAGCGAACTGATCTGATCTGTACTTCCTAGAAATGGGAGCCACAGGAGATGTAATTTTCCCAAGGACCCCTGACAGTCATCTTGTGCAGATTTTGGAGTGTGGATCTGACAGATAAAGCTTTTCAGGATAAAGGTGGGTAGATGGCCAGATGATTCTTTTCTTTCCTGACTGTGCTGTGTGGGATGGCCAGTTGTATATCACTCCCGCTTGGACTACTGCAATGTGCTCTACATGGGGCTTCCTTTGAAGGTGACCCAGAAACTACAACTAATCCAGAATGTGGCAGCTAGACTGGGGACTGGGAGCGGCTGCCGAGACCACATAACACCGGTCTTGAAAGACCTACATAGGCTCCCAGTACGTTTCCGAGCACAATTCAAAGTGTTGCTGCTGACCTTGAAAGCCCTGCGCTGCTCTGGTTCGCCAGAAGCGGCTTAGTTATGTTGGCCACATGAACTGGAAGCTGTACGCCGGCTTCCTGGCCAATAAAGCGAGATGAGCGCTGCAACCCCAGAATCAGCCACGACTGGACCTAATGGTCAGGGGTCCATTTACCTTTACCTAACTCCACTGTGTAGCTATGTCCGTATGATTGAGCTCCATTAGGCCTTGAAATAATACCTTCATAGTCTGATTAAGGGATGCGGGTGGCGCTGTGGGTTAAACCACAGAGCCTAGGACTTGCCGATCAGAAGGTCGCCAGTTCGAATCCCCGTGACAGGGTGAGCTCCCGTTGCTCGGTCCCAGCTCCTGCCAACCTAGCAGTTCAAAAGCACGTCAAAGTGCAAGTAGATAAATAGGTACCGCTCTGGCGGGAAGGTAAACGGCGTTTCCATGCGCTGTTCTGGTTCACCAGAAGCGGCTTAGTCCTGCTGGCCACATGACCCGGAAGCTGTACGCCGGCTCCCTCGGCCAGTAAAGCGAGATGAGCGCCGCAACCCCAGAGTCGGCCACGACTGGACCTAATGGTCAGGGGTCCCTTTACCTTTACCTAACTCCACTGTGTAGCTATGTCTGTATGATTGAGCTCCATTAGGCCTTGAAATAATACCTTCATAGTCTGATTAATGAGTAAACACAGACACCCATTCCCCCGCAACTCTCTCCCTCCTGACAATCCCCCTGGGCTCCCGCTTTCCCCCTCCTCCCTTTACTTGCAAGCAGACAGAGAAACCACGAACCCTCCCATCTCCTTTTCAATTTAAGGCAGATTAAGGTTCCCCAATTCTAGAGGGACTAATAGCATGTAATCTCCTTTCCCATTTCTCCTCTTCCCTTTATGAGCCGGAGTTTATTGGAATGCTGCCCTCTTCATACGCCGGGTCTGATATTTCAATTTCCTGCCTAAGCGGTATAAATATATATATGGGATATACCGTACCTGGGAACTGATGTGTTCCAGCAACTAATTATTCACGTTGATTGACAATACTCTAATCATTATTATTGTTCTTTCCATTTCATTTCTGTACCGCTTTAATTCCACCTGAATGCTGTTATTGATTAAAAGGCAGCAGGATTTTTCAGGGTTGTTGTTGTTTTAATACAGTTCTCCACTGCCTCCCGCAATTTGGTCAAACTCATGCTGGTAGCTTTGAGAACACTGTCCCACCATCTCGTCCTCTGTCGCCCCCTTCTCCTTGTGCCCTCCATCTTTCCCAACATCAGGGTCTTTTCCAGGGAGTCTTCTCTTCTCATGAGGTGGCCAAAGTCTTGGAGCCTCAGCTTCAGGATCTGTCCTTCCAGTGAGCACTCAGGGCTGATTTCCTTCAGAATGGAGAGGTTTGATCTTCTTGCAGTCCATGGGACTCTCAAGAGTCTCCTCCAGCACCAGAATTCAAAAGCATCCATTCTTCTGGCAGAATCCGAGACCAGGGAGAAGAGTCGGTGAAAGAAGACTGGAAGAAATTTAAGGACTATTTAAAGAAATATTGTAAAATGAATGAATGTTAGAAAGATGTTGGATAGAAACTAAGTGGTTTCCAGCTGTAATGCTTTAGGAGACATGAAAAAAGGATTATAAATGGGTAAAAGTTTAATGGTAAGGATTTGCTGAACTAACAAGTTGAACTGGAATACAAAGAAGGGAAGTATGAGGAGGTCGGAGGAAATAAGGGTATGATAGTTATGTCATTGAAAATTAATGTGTGTTTTTAATTGTTTATTATTCTGTATGCTTATTACAAGCAAGGCTCCTGTGTCTTGGAATTCCTAGCTTCCACCTCTGGGCATTCAAGATTCCCAACCATCACTCTGCAAACTCCAATGTGCTGGCTATTGTCTATCATGTGGTCTAAACCACTGGGCCTCTTGGGCTTGCCGATCAGAAGATTGGCGGTTCGAATCCCCGCAACAGGGCGAGCTCCCGTTGCTCTGTCCCAGTCCCAGCTCCTGCCAACCTAGCAGTTCGAAAGCACGCCAGTGCAAGTAGATAAATAGGTACCACTCCGGTGGGGAAGGTAAACGGCGTTTCCATGTGCTCTGGTTTCCGTCATGGTGTCCCGTTGTGCCAGAAGCGGTTTAATCCTGCTGTCCACATGACCTGGAAAGCTTTCTGTGGACCAACACCAGCTCCCTCGGCCTGAAAGTGAGATGAGCACCGCAACCCCATAGTCGCCTTTGACTGGACTTAACCGTCCAGGGGTCCTTTACCTTTACCTGCCTATCCCTCCTTAAAACAAAGAAAGTGTCATGCGCAGTGAATCCGAGGCAGGCGGCGTTGGGTTGGAGAGAAACCCATCTATTTTAAACAGGTTGCTTTCCTTTTCCTGCACTGCATAGACCTATTGGTTTAAACGGATGACACACGCCCTTTCCCTCTGGCGATTTGTGATGGAGACTAAAGAATGCCGGCAAGGTTGTAGCTATATATAAAGAAGGCACCAGATGTTCCCCTTTTAGCTAATAGAGGTGGTTCAGGGGTTTGGCGCACTGAGCATCATTATTCCTACTCCACAACAGCCCAGGATCCTGAAAGTGGCTAAGGGTTTTAATGAGCAATTTAGCTGAGCCGCTGGCCTGGAGAGTCTCTCTCAATCTCCCTCTCCGGCCTACAAAGGTCAAACCAGCAGTCTGCTTAATTGGGACAGTTAGAGACAGGGGTGAGGAACCCGTTTGCCCCCCTGTCGGGGGCCGCATTCCGTCTGCCCAGGGCCGCATGTCGAGAATGGACAAGGCCAATGGCCGTGCTGGGCAGCTCTAGAGAGGATGGGGCGAAAACCAGAAACGTGGCTGAGGCCCCCTAGGTTTTAGAGAATTAAATTGGTTGGGTTTGTAGTTTATGCAGCCTTGTCGATAGCTTGGAAGCTGATTCTACCCAGTGTTTCATTGCCTGTTCCCACCTGCACATCGTTAGCATTGCTTAAAATAAGTTAAGTGCTTCCTTGCCGACAAAGGTCTGTATAGTTAAAGCTATGGTTTTCCCAGTAGTGATGTATGGAAGTGAGAGCTGGACCATAAAGAAGGCTGATCGACGAAGAATTGATGCTTTTGAATTCTGGTGCCGGAGGAGACTCTGGAGAGTCCCATGGACTGCAAGAAGATCAAACCTATCCATTCTTAGGGAAATCAGCTCTGAGAGCTCACTGGAAGGACAGATCCTGAAGCTGAGGCTCCAGTATTTTGGCCACCTCAGGAGAAGAGAAGACTCCTTGGAAAAGACCCTGATGTTGGGAACGATGGAGGGCACAAGGAGAAGGGGACGACAGAGGACGAGATGGTGGGACAGTGTTCTCGAAGCTACCAGCATGAGTTTGACCAAACTGCGGGAGGCAGTGGAAGACAGGAGTGCCTGGCGTGCTCTGGTCCATGGGGTCACGAAGAGGCGGACACGACTAAACAACTTAACAACAACAACATTGGTAGATAAGGAAAGGTTCTTCATTCCCAGCTTCTTCATTTTTTTTTTACAAGGATGGCTTTGGATTCTCAGCCTACCTAGTTGGAGCACATCCTGTCTTGCGCAGGAAAGGCAGAGAGAGAGAGAGGAAGAGGAAGAGCTTGGGCAAAGTGTATCTTACCCCCGACTGCCTTTTAGCCTTGACACAGCCCTCTGCTAACAGGAGGCATGCAAGGCTGATTATACAGTGGTACCTCGGGTTACATACGCTTCAGGTTACAGACTCCGCTAACCCAGAAATACGGTTAAGAACTTTGCTTCAGGATGAGAACAGAAATCGTGCTCCGGTGACGCGGCAGCAGCAGGAGGCCCCATGAGCTAAAGTGGTGCTTCAAGTTAAGAACAGTTTCAGGTTAAGAATGGACCTCCGGAACGAATTAAGTACTTAACCCGAGGTACCACTGTACCTCGCAAGACCACCCCCTGTTCTTCCCGCCTGCATGCAAGTACTGGACCCATTTCTCTTGCAAGAGGTCTGAATAGAATCATAGAATCCTAGAGTTGGAAGAGACCACAAGGGCCATCGAGTCCAACCCCCTGCCAAGCAGGAAACACCATCAGAGCACTCCTGACATATGGTTGTCAAGCCTCTGCTTAAAGACCTCCAAAGTAGGAGACTCCACCACACTCCTTGGCAGCAAATTCCACTGTCAAACAGCTCTTACTGTCAGGAAGTTCTTCCTAAGGTTTAGGTGGAATCTTCTTTCTTGTAGTTTGGATCCATTGCTCCGTGTCCGCTTCTCTGGAGCAGCAGAAAACAACCTTTCTCCCTCCTCTAGGTGACATCCTTTTATATATTTGAACATGGCTATCATATCACCCCTTAACTTCCTCTTCTCCAGGCTAAACATGCCCAGCTCCCTTAGCCGTTCCTCATAAGGCATTGTTTCCAGGCCTTTGACCATTTTGGTTGCCCTCCTCTGGACACGTTCCAGTTTGTCAGTGTCCTTCTTGAACTGTGGTGCCCAGAACTGGACACAGTACTCCAGGTGAGGTCTGACCAGAGCAGAATACAGTGGCACTATTACTTCCCTTGATCTAGATGCTATACTCCTATTGATGCGGCCCAGAATTGCATTGGCTTTTTTAGCTGCCGCGTCACACTGTTGGCTCATGTCAAGTTTGTGGTCAACCAAGACTCCTAGATCCTTTTCACATGCCCTTAGAAGAGAACAAAGGAGGCGTTCATTGTGAGTTCCAGCACCCCTTTTTCTAGAAAAATCACTCTGTCTCCCCCCATGGGTGTAGCCATGATTTTTGTTGTTGAGCTTATTTTAGGCACCCCCAAACTCGGCCCTCCAGATGTTTTGGGACTACAACTCCCATCATCCCTAGCTAACAGGACCAGTAGTCAGGGATGATGGGAATCGTAGTCCCCAAACATCTGGTGGGCCAAATATGGGGGTGCCTGTTTTAGGGTATCCACCCAAGTTGTTTGCACACCCCCTCCATGTCTCCACCCTGCCCAATTTTCCATGTATCACTTCATCTTGCCTCCTAGCATACCTTTGGGTTCCCCCAACCTGCGCGGAATTCGGCACAGCAGCCAAACGCCGCGTTTCCTCTGCCTTCCATCACCAGCAAACTCCCATCTTCTCATAATTAGCCTGTATGTATTATTCATGGAGGTCAACGTCTCCGTCAGCCCTGAAAGCAGCAAAGCTTCCCGCCAGCAAAATAACCGGAGGGTTGTCTTATTTGTAAGAATGATTCAGACACTGTTGTTGTTGTTTTTTAAAGAAATATATTTAAAAGTGCACCAATGAATGCACACAGAGCCTCCGGAGGAATGCTGCTATCAGCAGGTAGATGGAAGGAATTTGTTTTTTCTGATATGCATGTCTCAGTTCCCTTGATAGCTGTTTGGTTCGCACCCTGCAGGGTGTCGAGGCGAAGGGCGTTTTGTTTGCACTCGAGAAGATAGCGCTTGGTTTGCGCCCTGCAGACTGGGGGCGACAGCAAGGAGGGCGGACTTGGATGGGGCTGGAGAGTGCAGCTCCCCATTGCACTCCTCTCAAGGCAATCCAGCGAACATGCGCAACTGACTTCTGACACGCAGCCACCCATGCAGAAAATGAGGTTGTGTCGGGTGCCAAAAAACCTAAAACGCAGACGGCGCCGTTGCAACTGCCAGATAGGAAAGTGGTTTTTGCCCCGTTTGGAATGTACACGGCGAGAATTTAACGTTTCCCCCTCCGCAGTCGAGCCAGCTTCATCTGACACTCGTCCGCGCGAATCCACGGAGGAATCGGTTTACCTGCGAGGGCGTCTTGCCCCCAATACACCCACTCAACCCTTCCGATTGGCAGAGCTGGCACTCTTACGTGCACCACAAATTTGTAAGACATTGATCTTTAGGTGTGGCAGCAGCAGCACCTAAACTTTGAAACTCCCTGCCTATTGATAGAGGCAGGAACCGTCACTGGGCTCTTTTCAGTGCCTGCTAAAAACGTTCTTGTTTAGACAAGCCTTCCCTGGGCGTTCAGAGAGTTGGTGCAAGTTTTAATTTTCGTTTTTTCTTTTTTTGCCCTACAGTCATACCTTGGGTTGCAGCAGTGGCGTAGCGTGGGGGGTGCAGGGGGGGCCGGCCGCACCGGGCGCAACATCTGGGGATTAGGGTTAGGGGGCGCAAATCCACAGGTTAGGGGGCGCAAATCCACGGGTTAGGGGGCACAAATTACTTGCCTTGTCCCGGGTGCTGACAACCCACGCTACGCCACTGGGTTGCAGACACTTCAGGTTGCGTTTTTTCGGGTTACGGACCCGCCGAAACCCAGAAGTACCAAAACGGGTTACTTCTGGGTTTCGGGGGTCGTGCATGCGCAGAAGCGTTAAATTGCACTTTGCGCATGTGCAGAAACGCCAAATTGCAACCCGCACGTGCGCAGGCGCACCGCTGCGGGTTGCGAACAGATCACCTTCGCAACCCGAGCATCCACTGTATTGTTGTTTTAACTTTTTGGAAGTTCTGTTGTGGTTGTTTATTTTTCTCCTTGACGGTCTTGTGGTTTCATCTTTTTCCGTAAACTGCTTCGAGGCGGTTGCTTTTTACAATCCAGTGGTCTATAAACAGGGGCAAAGGAAGGGGGGTGCGGTGGGTGTGGGCCGCCCCAAGTGTCACCACTGAGGGGGGTGACAAAATGCCGGACAGCACTCACTGTGGGGCCTGCAGTGCACCTGAGCCACGCATCTCTCCTGGGAGAGACACGGTGGCTTGGGCGCGCGCAGGCTCCGTGCTGTCCAAACTGTCCGCCTGCTGCCTCCCCCCCAGCTGTAGGGCGGTGGAGTGGGAGGAGGCAGGCAGACTCCGGAGGCCCCGCCCCTATGGGCGAGATCGCCTCGCCTTCACCCCACCCCTATGGGAGGATCGCCCCACCCCTGGACGCATCGCCCCAGGCACCCGAGCGGCTTCCTCCTCCGCTGTCTATAAAGCTGTGTTCACTGTCCTAGGCAGTATGCCTCTGAACTGCAGCTGCCTGGAAACGCAGGTGGGGAGAGTTCCTTTCGCACTCGGGTCCGGCTTGGGGCTTCCCAGAAGAGACATCTGGTTGGGTGCTGTGAAAAGAGGGTGATGACCCTTTGTCTTGATCCAGCAGGACAGCTCTTCTTACATTCTTAAAAAGTGTGCACGAGTTTTAATCTGCCTTAGTGCATTCCATTACGGTTCTAGCTTTCTGCATTTTTAAAAATTAAGGTTGTCATTATTGAAGCAATCATTTTATAGTTTTATCTTTCTTGTAAACTGCTTTGAGGGTTCCCCACCCCCGAAAAAAATCAAATGAATTATAACTTTTATGAAATAAAAAGAGGGGTGGGAAATAGATTTGGGCCTGTACCCGGTGTTGTTCCTACTCAAAGTAGACCCACTGAGAGTAATGCACATTATTATTCGTTTATGTGTCTGTAACGCAACGAAAAACGAGAAAATAAAGCAATCGAAATGAGAAATTCTACCCCAAAGTGTGCAAATGGCCTCTTCATTTCAGCGGTCCTGCTCTGCGTGAAACCAAACTGGTGACAATCCTTGGTGCTTTGAAAAGGGTCTTTTTTGTTCCTGGGTAAAAGGAGCGTTTGTGTGCAGAGGGGAAGGGCAGAGAATGGGGGTCAGGGCGATCTTTGGCTGGATAGCGGCAGCTGCAGCTGGGGGAGCGGGGAGCAAATGGCTATTCCTGAACGGCCAGGTTAATAAACAATGCATGGAGCTGGGGCCGAGGTGGCGTGTCCTGTCTCAGCCGGCGCTTAAATGCCACCGCAATAACAAACAAGATACATTATTTAACAGCCGCTGCGCCTGACCCAACAAGGGTGCTTTTCAACTGCCTGAATGTCAGGGAGAGAGATGTTGCTGCTTTGGTGATGGCTGGCGGGGCAAAGCTGCCTCTGATTTACAGCAAGACCAAAGATTCAGCAGCCGGAGTGGAAGGGGGGAACTCGAGCAAGCCAAGAACGGAGCCAGGCCACTGCTCCTTCTGGCGGCAGAAGCTCTGGTCCTGAACGGGGCAATTGTGCCCCTGAAGGACCAGGTGCGCAGCCTGGGAGTTATTTTGGACTCGCAGCTGTCCATGGAGGCACAGGTCAGTTCTGTGTCCAGGGCAGCTGTCTACCAGCTCCACCTGGGACGCAGGCTGAGACCCTACCTTCCCACGGACTGTCTCGCCAGAGTGGTGCATGCTCTGGTTATCTCTCCCTTGGACTACTGCCATGCGCTCTACGTGGGGCTACCTTTGAAGGTGACCTGGAAACTACAACTAATCCAGAATGCAGCAGCTAGACTGGTGACTGGGAGCCGCTCCCAGTCCCCAGTCTAGCTGACGCATTCTGGATTAATTGTAGTTTCCGGGCCACCTTCAAAGGTAGCCCAAAGTAGAGCGCATTGCAGTAGTCCAAGTGAGAGTTCCCCTCATCCGCCTCTGCATCAAGGTCCTCAGTTGGCCAGGTGGCTTACTTTGGCAGGGGGCACCCCTCTGTCTGAAGTCCAAGTCTGGTTTAAGTGGGGTGGGGGCTGGTGAGAGAAGAGGGTGTCTTGAAACCGCCCACCCACCATTCTCACCTGGGCAACGGTTGGAAGAAGCAGGCACACCTGGCCTCGGCCTTCCCCGCTGTCAAGAGACGCCTTGCGTTTCTATTTAAAGCCTCGTAATTATATCTAAATCCGCAGCCATGCATAGACATCAGCATATGCATGCTTTATGCAAATCCGTGACCTCTTCTTTCAACAGAAGAACATTAAGAAGAGGCCCGCAGCGGAATCAGGCTGCTGAATCAGGTAGCTTCTTGCAAGAACTGGTGCCGCGCCCCCGACCCAGGCGTAAACCGTAGCATTTCTCAGGAGAGGGTCTGCAATAAATCACATGGAGCAAGTGAAGTTGCTGTTAGAATTCCTGCTCCATGATTGCAGTCACGGGATTGTTGTCTATCACATGACAGAGCATGTTTTGACCCCACAGAGTGGGAAGTGACGGAGACAGGATGTTTGTGTTACTGTGTTCCGTGAAGTGGGACTATTGTCCTTTTTTCTTTTTCTCTTTGCTGTCTAATGCTAGAGAGAGAAGGAGCCATGTTGCAGTGCTCCGTGTGTGTTCATATGTAAATAAAGTAGATTAGCCAAAATGCTGAGCTGCTGAGGTCTGTCACGCGAACTGCACAGACTCTACAGATCCCTAAGTGTGCCGATGTCTGTTGGCATCGGTCGCTGTGATGTTCGGGCAGAAGAAAGCTTTTAAAGCTCCCGAACAAACGACCAGGAGGGAGAGAACATGCCAGCTGTCATGGATGCTTTCGTTGAGATCCCTGCATTGCAGGGGGTAGGACTAGATGACCCCTGGGGTCCCTTCCACGATTCTATGAGTCTGTGCTTCTAAGCCCCAATTCTGGTGCCCAGAGTAGCTAGCCCTTGCTCCCTGCACCACCTGGTGGTCAGTAGAGGGAACTGCCAGGTGTTCCAGCTTGGCGTTCACCCCAGCAGGCCATGATCCGCCAAATGCAGGAGTCATCATCCTGTTCCACTTTGGAACGGACAAGGCCATCCGTCATTACCAGCCTTCATGGACTTATAAGGGAGAGAGCTTTGAGAGCTCACTTAGTGAGCTGGGAGGCCAATCAGGTGTGGCTGTCTGCAACCAAGGCTCGCAGAGAGACCAGCTGCTTTTACTTTCGCCAAAGTCATGCCTCTGTGTCTTCCAGAGACTGTCCCACATCCAGCTGATCTGGCGTGTCCATTTCCCTCTGTCCAGGAAGGTTTTGCTAGAGAGCAGGAAGAGGGAATTGTGGCCAGTCTGAACAAGCTTCCCGGGGGGCAGGGCCACAAATGTAAATGCTATCTTTGAGTCAGTCGGCTAGTTTCTGCACACCTGGACAAACCCCTCTCAGTTCGATGTAGTGTGGCCTTATTGGACTTTACCAATTGGTAGGGTGAGCGTTGCTCCAGGACGGGAGGAAGGAAGTCAAATGACACCGAGGGTTGGTTCAGAGAAAGAGTTCTTTATTTCTGCTCTCCGGAGCAGCAGAAAGGCACTTGCGTGGTCACTTCACAGCAAGTCCAAAGAAATGAGAAATTTCATGCAGTATATATATCCTCCAGGCACCCTCTCCCCCTTCCCCAGCCACGTCAGCTTATACACGCAGGTTGACATCACAGATGCTCCTGCTCTGGTACTTTTAGCCATAAAAGTATGGTTACTTTTACGCGGCAGCTAAAAAAGCCAATGCAATTCTGGGCTGCATCAATAGGAGTATAGCATCTAGATCAAGGGAAGTAATAGTGCCACTGTATTCTGCTCTGGTCAGACCTCACCTGGAGTACTGTGTCCAGTTCTGGGCACCACAGTTCAAGAAGGACACTGACAAACTGGAACGTGTCCAGAGGAGGGCAACCAAAATGGTCAAAGGCCTGGAAACTATGCCTTATGAGGAACAGCTAAGGGAGCTGGGCATGTTTAGCCTGGAGAAGAGGAGGTTAAGGGGTGATATGATAGCCATGTTCAAATATATAAAAGGATGTCACATAGAGGAGGGATAAAGGTTGTTTACTGCTGCTCCAGAGAAGCGGACACGGATCCAAACTACAAGAAAGAAGATTCCACCTAAACATTAGGAAGAACTTCCTGACAGTAAGAGCTGTTCGACAGTGGAATTTGCTGCCTAGGAGTGTGGTGGAGTCTCCTTCTTTGGAGGTCTTGAAGCAGAGGCTTGACAACCATATGTCAGGAGTGCTCTGATGGTGTTTCCTGCTTGGCAGGGGGTTGGACTCGATGGCCCTTGTGGTCTCTTCCAACTCTGTGATTCTATGATTCTATGAAAAGGGTGTTCCTTCCTGTACTCTTGACCATATAAGGGTATTCCTGTTCCGGCACTCTTATCTTGGGGTAAGAAGGTCACCAACTCTCCTGGCACTGTTCCCGGACTAGGTCTGTGCGTCAGAGTGTGATCTTTGTGGTCAGGATGTAAGATAAGGCCCAGACGTGTCATCCCTGTTCCACTTTGGAACGGACAAGGCCATCCGTCATTACCAGCCTTCATGGACTGATAAGGGAGAGAGCTTTGAGCACTTGTTTATACAGCCGGGTTTTGGCTCAAGAGCTCAAGTTAAAGCATTTTAGAAATGCTCCCTTGGAAAAGGGGGAAAAAGTGGATTTTGGGTCCCGTTTCAAACTGACTGCACAGAAACCCATTCCTTCAGAAGAGGGAGAAGATGGGGGGGGAGGAGCTGTTGGAAGCGGAAAAGGGCTTAGTGACCTGGGAGAGTCTGTGGCAGAGAGAAGTGCAGAATCAGAGGCAGAAGCTGGAGCAGACGAGGCAGCGATGAGGAAGGCTGGTGAAGAAGTCAAGGAGTCTCTCCCTCCTTCTGCAATGAGCTTCCCTTCCCCGCTGGTCGCCCAGAACCAAGAGAGGAATGAAAAGAGCAGAGGAGAGACTGGCTTCATGCAGGCGCAGTCTCAGATTGTTGGGGGGGAAACCCTGGAGAGGAGGGGACTTATGTGGCTGTGGGGAAGCACGGACTTTCACTTTCGGCAACTCATCCACGGGCCGGACACTCCACCAAGTCTGTGCAGATTGTAGTTACAGATAGGTAGCCGTGTTGGTCTGCCATAGTCAAAATAAAAAAATTCCTTCCAGTAGCACCTTAAAGACCAACTAAGTTAGTTCTTGGTATGAGCTTTCGTGTGCATGCACACTTCTTCAGATACGTGCATGCACACGAAACATGCATGCACACGAAAGCTCATACCAAAAACTAACTTAGTTGGTCTTTAAGGTGCTACTGGAAGGAATTTTTTTTATTTTGTGCAGATTGTGTTCTTGCTAATAAGGAATTAACTCCAACTTGCACAGTGTGATTGCTCTCTCCTCTCCCTATCTTACAGTCCCGCAAGCAAGAAGCTTGATCAGAGCCTACTGCACCATGGGATAACATTTGCATTTGATGCTCCGCCCACGTTTGCCTCTGGACCCTCCCACCACTGGCATGCGGACCTCAGAAGGCTTCCTGGAAAGAAAGGCAGCCCTCAGGCTAGGAAAGGTTCCCACCCTTGCTGTAAGAGACGCACGCCCACCAAGAGAAACTCTAGGAAAGCCTTTGGTGCACAGCTGCTCCTATCTAATACAGCTGTAATTTCCATTGATGAGGGATAATCAAACCCATAATTGCCTGTTTAAATTTCCATTCAAGATTAATCTGTCCTTTCGCGGGGAGAGGGTGGGAGCAGAGAAGGGGGCGGGGGTGGTAGAGACTTTTGAAAGACTTGCTTATTTCATTCAAGGAGAAGATGCCCCCCTCACGCTGATCTGGGGGTTGTAATAGGGCTGCCCAGTTTGGCAAATAGCCTGGCAGTAGGGCAGGAGTACCCTGAGGGCCACACTCGCCTTCTGGGCAACCTTCGAGGGGCCACATATACAACAACGCATGTGAATACCTCCACTGCCCGGGGCTCCATGGGGTGGGTGCAAATTGCAATCCAGCAAAATCTAGAGCAGGGTTGTTGTTGTTGTTTAGTCGTTTAGTCGTGTCCGACTCTTCGTGACCCCCTGGACCAGAGCATGCCAGGCTCTCCTGTCTTCCACTGCCTCCCGCAGTTTGGTCAAACTCATGCTGGTAGCTTCGAGAACACTGTCCCACCATCTCGTCCTCTGTCGTCCCCTTCTCCTTGTGCCCTCCATCTTTCCCAACATCAGGGTCTTTTCCAGGGAGTCTTCTCTTCTCATGAGGCGGCCAAAGTCTTGGAGCCTCAGCTTCAGGATCTGTCCTTCCAGTGAGCACTCAGGGCTGATTTCCTTCAGAATGGATACGTTTGATCTTCTTGCGGTCCATGGGACTCTCAAGAGTCTCCTCCAGCACCATAAGTCAAAAGCATCAATTCTTCGGCGATCAGCCTTCTTTATGGTCCAGAGAGCAGGGTTAGGCGACCCATTTTCAGACTGAGGGCCACACTCCAAGGGCTTTGGCTCCTCTAGTTCCTATGCCAAACTTGGCCCTCCAGCCATTTTGGGGCTACAATTCCCATCATCCCTGACCACTGGTCCTGTAAGCTAGGGATGATGGGAATTGTAGTCCAGAAATAGCTGGAGGGCCAAGTTTGGCCATCACTGTCCTACGCAGACTCAGACACACCTCTCTGTCTTCCAAGAAAGCAGCGAGCGTTCTCAGAATTGAAGGTTACATCCTGGCCCAGGGGAAAACACTCAAGCAAGGTGCGAAGGAAGGGCAGTGAGGGGCATGGGCTGCAGAACATTGCCAGGGCCAGGAGGAGAAGACCAGAGAGCCACATCTAGTTCCTGTTGCATAGCTGTCAACTTACAGATTTGAAAATAAGGGACCAGCAGTCTTGAAAATAAGGGATCAGCAGCCAAAATAAGGGATTTTAGTCAACCAGCAGCCAAACGAAGCCTCAAGTGGTGGTTCCCACAGCGCAGCAACCCAACAAAGGGGATGCAGCAAGGAAAACCACCGTCACCTCTCCGCTGGGAAGCACTGAGCAAAGGCAAGTCCCCAGGCAACCCGGCCGATTTGATCAGCACAAGGCATGCAAGCTCCACCCGCCAGTCGTTCTTAGACTTCTTATTGGGTGAGCAACTCAGCCAAGGAACACAGTTGGAGCCTCCCTCCTCCCTGGCTGGCAGGGAGGGAAGGAGAGGAGCTGCTTCCTTTGAAACCCAGGAAATTTAAGGGACATCATCAATAAGGGACAGCAGCGGGACACGGCGCTGGGATAAGGGACTTTCCCGCCAAATAAGGGACACTTGACAGCTATGCTGTTGTTCAGGGATGGGGAAGCTGGAGCTCTCTAGCATTCCCAGTGTTTAGGGTTGTTGGGGGATGGAATCCAACAATATATGGGGGAACAGATTTCCCCATTCCTGCTTCACAAAAAAAGACACAGGCGGAACATTGCATCTTTTTCTCTTCCACTGTTTGTTTTCTAGATACACGTAGGGCTAATGCATTCTGCTGTTTCAGTGTGGACAGCAAGTTTCTTGAACCTCAGTTTCCTGCTGTCCTCAAACTGCTTTGGCAGCCATGCTAAGTGCAGAGCTTGACGACAGCCTTACGTTTTTATGTATATAGTAGTTCTTGTTCTTCTTTATGAAATTTGTATACATGTTTGCCTATGCTAACCTTACACTTGGGTGTTGCCCTGACATATCAGTCTATGCTAATCTCGTGTAACCCTCCCCTTTTGTGACATGTCAGTGATGTAGCAATCATAGAATCATAGAATCATAGAGTTGGAAGAGACCACAAGGGCCATCGAGTCCAACCCCCTGCCAAGCAGGAAACACCATCAGAGCACTCCTGACATATGGTTGTCAAGCCTCTGCTTAAAGACCTCCAAAGCAGGAGACTCCACCACACTCCTTGGCAGCAAATTCCACTGTCGAACAGCTCTTACTGTCAGGAAGTTCTTCCTAATGTTTAGGTGGAATCTTCTTTCTTGTAGTTTGGATCCATTGCTCCGTGTCCGCTTCTCTGGAGCAGCAGAAAACAACTTTTCTCCCTCCTCTATGTGACATCCTTTTATATATTTGAACATGGCTATCATATCACCCCTTAACCTCCTCTTCTCCAGGCTAAACATGCCCAGCTCCCTTAGCCGTTCCTCATAAGGCATCGTTTCCAGGCCTTTGACCATTTTGGTTGCCCTCCTCTGGACACGTTCCAGTTTGTCAGTGTCCTTCTTGAACTGTGGTGCCCAGAACTGGACACAGTACTCCAGGTGAGGTCTGACCAGAGCAGAATACAGTGGCAGTACTACTTCCCTTGATCTAGATGCTATACTCCTATTGATGTAGCCCAGAATTGCATTGGCTTTTTTAATGATGTACTGATGATGCTGTGCAAACTGTATTCTGGGATATGGTGGGGAAGGTTTAGAAGTCAACGTCGCCCCATGCTCCGGGTTCACTCGCTGCTGTTTGAACCTGTTGTGCAACAATAAAGGAACTAAGTTTACTGCAGGCTTGTCCACTGGTCTACGGGCTGCTGTTTTGCTCCAAATTGCTTGGCTGGAATTTCCTTCTTTTACTGACCGCATGGACCCGCAGGGGACTTGGACCCCAAGGAGCTGGGCTGCTGAGCAGTCTCTCAACCCAGAATTTTCCTTAACACCATGAAGGGCAAGAGCAATGTTCTCTCCTCATGGTCAAATGTTCCATCACTTATTCGAGAACATGTCGGTTGGAAGCGCAGATTAAATTCGTGGGTTGGATAATCCGCAATAAGAGAATAACTGGGCTTTTTCTTCTGAATCCACTGCAGTCTTTGCACGCTGGCACATTGGAGGGGCACACATACACGTTCCCCCCTCCCCTTTCCTTTTTTTTCCTCCAGAAATGATGATTTCCACGGAAGCAGAGGAGGAGTGGGGAGGGGCGTCAGAAATTTCTCAGAACAATGAACTCATCCGCCTCCCTGCATCTTGTTGCTGTGTAACCTCGTTAATTGAAAAAGTAATTAAAAATCAACAGTTTGTTGGTTTACTGAAAGAGGAAGGGAACAGGATTATTTTCCCGTTGAAAAAGAAATTAAAATAAAGCAAACCTCAGGCCAAAAATAAAAATAAAAAATCTTTGGGGTAGATGGAATTAAAATGTGTGTTCCCCCCCCACTTCCCTTTAAAGAAAGAGGCAACATAGAAATCACTGCCTGGTAGTGAGCCTCTCAACACTTTAAATATTCTTGTCCACACAGCCTTCAGCACTTACCCCTTTCTGGCAAAGAATAAGGACATGTTCGTAATTTGCATTCTCTTATATTTCTTTATTTGCCACTTCTACAAGCAAACACTTAACACGCAAAAATAAGCCAGACAGTAAATCACCGGTGCCAAAACATTCTTTAACGAGTGCCCGTCTCGGGCAAGATGCAAGTAAGCCCTACTCATGAGTAGACCCATTGACGTTAATGGGCCAAAGTTAGCCGTGCTTATTGTTGAGATGTATGGAAGTGAGAGCTGGACCATAAAGAAGGCTGATCGCCGAAGAATTGATGCTTTTGAATTCTGGTGCTGGAGGAGACTCTTGAGAGTCCCATGGACTGCAAGAAGATCAAACCTCTCCATTCTGAAGGAAATCAGCCCTGAGTGCTCACTGGAAGGACAGATCCTGAAGCTGAGGCTCCAAGACTTTGGCCACCTCATGAGAAGAGAAGACTCCCTGGAAAAGACCCTGATGTTGGGAAAGATGGAGGGCACAAGGAGAAGCGGACGACGGAGGACAAGATGGTGGGACAGTGTTCTTGAAGCTACAAACCTGAGTCTGACCAAACTGCGGGAGGCAGTGGAAGACAGGAGTGCCTGGCGTGCTCTGGTCCAGGGGGTCACGAAGAGTAGGACATGACTAAACGACTAAACAACAGTTGTTGAGATGTGATTAGGTGCTAGGAGAGGATATATTTATTCAATATTATCCTTCCTTCCTCATGTTTGTGTATTCAGCAGAGTGTGCCACACCTTTGCAGCTTAAAACGAATCTTAGATAGGCTAGTTTCAGCCTTTTCGTTTAAGTAATCCAGGATGCTTTAAGGCAAACTAGATTCTCCTGGTATTTTCCTCTTTTCTCCCCCTTAAAATAACAATTGCAGACAAACAGTCTTGTAAAGGGTTTTTTTAAAAAAACAGAAAAACCAGCACTGACACGCGTCACCACAGAAATGCATGTGAGAGGTTGGTACTTGGCAGCGCCACTGGGGCAGGATTGCCAAAAAACTGACACCCTTCCCAGCCACTTCTGTAGAACCCATGATGCAGTGCAACGCGGGCCGAGGCCTAAACATTGCACTGCATCATGGGCATGGTACTATCCTAATGCCAACCAGTCTGTGCCAATCTGCTGCCCATAACCTATTGGCAAAACCTATTGGTGTTTCGCAACTTTCTGACCTTAGCCGGACCTAGCAGAGTAAACGCAGAATCCATGAAAGCAATTGGCAACTTGGTTACAGACAGGATGGACGAAGCAGGAACCAGGAACTTGTAGTTAGGTGTTTATTATATACAGTGGACTAGTTACAGGAACAGAACAGAACACGGATCTTTGAATTGCTCTCTCACACACAACTCTCAACTCTCAACCACTCATACCAACACATTCCAGTTAGTAGGCCATTAATCATTATTCCCGTGAGAGAGCTTGACCAATCAGGGAGCTGTCTCCATGCCTCTGTATCACCAGGCAGACTTACTCCTTTACATTGCCTTGGCTGTCTGCCAAACCCTAATTGACTCTGTGTGAGTACCATATTCTTCACTCCATAGGGCACACTGGACCTTAGGGCACACCTAGTTTTTAGGGGGGGGGATAAAGGCTTCCTGTCTTGGCTTCCTCTTTAGCCACGCACAACCTCTCCAGCCGGGTTTGGCAAAAGCCAAGAAAGCGAGCAGGATGGATCCCGCTGGCTGTCTTGGCTTCTTCGCTCTTTCGGGCTTCAGGCTTCAGGCTGCTATCCGCAAGCCTTCGAGATTAATGATTAATGGCGGGAACTCCCGCCGCGCTCCGAAGGCTTGCAGATAGCTGCCCGAAGCCCGGGGAGGGCAGCGCTGCACTCCCCGGGCTTCAGGCTGCTATCCGCAAACCTTCGGAGCCCAGTGGGAACTCTCGCCACGATCCGAAGGCTTGCGGATACCTTCCTGAAGCCTGCATTCGCTCCATAGGATGCACACACATTTCCCCTTCATTTTTGGAGGGGGAAAAGTGTGTCCTATAGAGCAAAAAATACGGTAACTACACGCATTCAGATTCCCAACAGTATGCATTTTCTACTCATTTACCTTGTCCGATTTCACCTCTGACATGCAGCCTTTGGAAGCTTGACCAAAATATTCCTCAATCCTGATAAATCAGTGAAGGCTCAGGTGTGTTCCCAAGGAACCTCCAACATTACAAAGAGAAGGAAAAGAGGGAAGCTTTCAGGTGGTTCTTAATACAAAAGGTCCACCCCGATTCCAGAATTAATATTTGTTTCAGCAAATCCCTAGATGGTCATGATTTTAACAACTACTACCATGGTTTTCCCAGTAGTGATGTATGGAAGTGAGAGCTGGACCATAAAGAAGGCTGATCGCCAAAGAATGGATGCTTTTGGATTCTGGTGCTGGAGGAGACTCTTGAGAGTCCCATGGACTGCAAGAAGATCAAACCTCTCCATTCTGAAATCAGCCCTGAGGGCTCACTGGAAGGACAGATCCTGAAGCTGAGGCTCCAAGACTTTGGCCACCTCATGAGAAGAGAAGACTCCCTGGAAAAGACCCTGATGCTGGGGAAGATGGAGGGCGCAAGGAGAAGGGGACGACAGAGGACGAGATGGTGGGACAGCGTTCTCGAAGCTACCAGCATGAGTTTGACCAAACTGCGGGAGGCAGTGGAAGACAGGAGTGCCTGGCGTGCTCTGGTCCAGGGGGTCACGAAGAGGCGGACACGACTAAACGACTAAACTACTACTACTACTACTACTACTACTACTACTACTACTACTTTTCATTCATTGGGTGGCCATATGTCCTGTATACTTTAGTTGAGATTCCTGCATTTCAGGGGGTTGGACTAGATGATCCTTGAGGGTCCCTTCCAATCCTATAAACCGATGATAATCCAGCACCTGCTGATCCTCCCACCATAATACTTTTCCTGTGGCTGCTTGCTGGTTGGAGGAATGTGGAAGATTTGGGACTGTCATCGCATCTCTCCCCACACCCCTCCCAATGCCTGGATTTCTGCAAATCCATCGAGATCTCTCCTCCACACAGTGTGCCTCTCAGATCTCCAAACTTCCCAGCTGCTACTTACATTTAGCATGGCTGGAAGGCACCGAATTGTGTGCACACAGCTTGTGACATATTTGCTCCTGCTGCTTGTGTGCTTTTTGGACGCGTTCCAGGTGGAAAGAAAGCCAATTTCTACCGCTGTTGCATCTTTGGGAATGTTCAATATCCATGCCCTCCCCCAAGCTCACACACATACACACATCAATGTCAGGCCATTAGGGGGTTCGGTCTTTAAAGAGATACACAAAACCTACAGCGCTGGTTCTTTTAATTTCTCTCCGTAAAATAAATTTATTTGTTACGGCCTGCCGCCCCGATTGCATTGCTTGCCAACCTGCCCCCACCAGACCCTCGCCCCTCCCTCTAAACTTCCCCCAAACCCTCATCTCTTTCAAGTTCCTTCAAGGATTGTGGGGCAGCGCTGAGAATCCTCCAATGGAGACTGTGTGACGACAGCCTTGCATTTTTATACATATAGGGACACAGCTCACCTTTGTAGACATGGCAATGATAAGGTGTGTCTGATGCTGCGTGGTAATAATAATAATAATAATAATAATAATAATTTATTATTTATACCACGCCCATCTGGCTGGGTTTCCCCAGCCACTTTGGGAGGCTTCCAACAAAACACTAAAATACAATAACCTATTAAACATTAAAAGCTTCCCTAAACAGGGCTGCCTTCAGATGTCTTCTAAAAATTTGGTAGTTATTTTTCTCTTTGACATCTGGTGGGAGGGCGTTCCACAGGGCAGATGCCACCACCGAGAAGGCCCTCTGCCTGGTTCCCTGTAACTTGGCTCCTTGCCTTTAGATGTCTTTGGTAGTTGTTCTTCTCTTTGACATCTGGTGGGAGGGCGTTCCACAGGGCGGATGCCACTACCGAGAAGGCCCTCTGCCTGGTTCCCTGTATCTTGGCTTCTCACAGTGAGGGAACCGCCAGAAGGCCCTCAGAGCTGGACCTCAGCGTCTGGGCAGGACGATGGAGGTGGAGACGTTCCTTCAGGTAAACTGGGCCAAGGCCGTTTAGGGCTTTAAAGGTCAGCACCAACACTTTGAATTGTGCTCGGAAATGTACTGGGAGCCAGTGTAGGTCTTTCAAGACCGGTGTTACGTGGTCTCGGTGGCCGCTCCCAGTCACCAGTCTAGCTGCCGCATTCTGGATTAATTGTAGTTTCCGGGTCACCTTCAAAGGTAGCCCCACGTAGAGCGCATTGCAGTAGTCCAAGCGAGAGATAACCAGAGCATGCACCACTCTGGCGAGACAGTCTGCAGACAGGTAAGGTCTCAGCCTGTGTACCAGATGGAGCTAATAAACAGCTGCCCTGGACACACAATTGACCTGCACCTCCATGGACAGCTGCGAGTCCAGATCACAAGATTTTATTCTGGAATCAGTTGGCAATATTAAGATGGGTGGTTTGACTCTGTATAAGGCAGCCTCCCTGTTTTGGAAAAGGTAAAAGATAAAGGTAAAGGAACCCCTGACCATTAGGTCCAGTCGTGGCCGACTCTGGGGTTGCGGCGCTCATCTCGCTTTACTGGCCGAGGGAGCCGGCGTACAGCTTCCGGGTCATGTGGCCAGCATGACTAAGCCGCTTCTGGTGAACCAGAGCAGCGCACGGAAATGCCGTTTACCTTCCTGCCGGAGTGGTACCTATTGATCTACTTGCATTTTTATGTGCTTTCAAACTGCTAGGTTGGCAAGAGCAGGGACCGAGCAAAGGGAGCTCAGCCCGTCGCAGGGATTCGAACCGCCGACCTTCTGATTGGCAAGTCCTAGGCTCTGTGGTTTAACCCACAGCGCCACCCGCGTCCCCCAGTTTTGGAAACAAAATGCTAAAGGGGGCGGGTCTTTGGTCTGATCCAGAGGGCTCTTCTTCCTGTTACATGTTGCCCCAATCTCCAAGGGGGGAGAGATTCTCGGGGTTCCACACACTTAGGGAAGCAGATCTCCGTTGTCTTTATTCTCTTTATTCGAGCAAAACAAACATACAATTCAGCCTAGAAGTGTCGGCAACCTTTCCCAGCAGGTCTTGCCCCTATGGAGCCGTGGCCAGGACTGAAGGCCCCTGCCTCGGCGATACTGCCTCTGTGGGGCTCTGGGTGCCCAGGCACCCACAGAAAATTTCCAATGGGGGGGCCAGGGCCCCTCAACATTCCACATTGCTCGTTCTTTGGAGTGCTGCTGAGGACACTAAGGTAGTCAGACAAGTTTCCTTGCAAGACAATGGCCAGCTCAGGTCATTGTCTTATAAAGAAACTTGCCTGGCTAGTTCAGCAACCTCCATATGATTCTAACTGTCAAGTCGAGAGTGGATTTCATGTTCTTTATTCAGCTCATAGTGGTGAGGAGGAATGGAAGTTCCCCCAGAATGTCTGCTTTATATACATTATTTACACAATGGGCCCCATGTGATTGGCTCATTCCAGGATTCACCCGTAGGCCAATCAGGTTGCGGATTCACTTCCACCTGGAGCTGGATTGGGTGGCTCCTGTGGACCAAGCAGACTGCTGCATTCTGGATCCTATTGTTCTAGGACCAATCAGACTGCTGCATTTTGGATCCTATTGTTCTAGGACCAATCAGACTGCTGCATTCTGGATCCTATTGTTCTAGGACCAATCAGACTGCAGCATTCTGGATCCTATTGTTCTAGGACCAATCAGACTGCAGCATTCTGGATCCTATTGTTCTAGGACCAATCAGACTGCTGCATTCTGGATCCTATTGTTCTAGGACCAATCAGACTGCTGCATTCTGGATCCTATTGTTCTAGGACCAATCAGACTGCTGCATTTTGGATCCTATTGTTCTAGGACCAATCAGACTGCTGCATTCTGGATCCTATTGTTCTAGGACCAATCAGACTGCAGCATTCTGGATCCTATTGTTCTAGGACCAATCAGACTGCTGCATTCTGGATCCTATTGTTCTAGGACCAATCAGAACGCTGCATTCTGGATCCTATTGTTCTAGGACCAATCAGACTGCTGCATTCTGGATCCTATTGTTCTAGGACCAATCAGACTGCAGCATTCTGGATCCTATTGTTCTAGGACCAATCAGACTGCTGCATTCTGGATCCTATTGTTCTAGGACCAATCAGAACGCTGCATTCTGGATCCTATTGTTCTAGGACCAATCAGACTGCTGCATTCTGGATCCTATTGTTCTAGGACCAATCAGACTGCTGCATTTTGGATCCTATTGTTCTAGGACCAATCAGACTGCTGCATTCTGGATCCTATTGTTCTAGGACCAATCAGACTGCAGCATTCTGGATCCTATTGTTCTAGGACCAATCAGACCACTGCATTCTGGATCCTATTGTTCTAGGACCAATCAGACCGCTGCATTCTGGATCCTATTGCTCTAGGACCAATCAGACTGCTGCATTCTGGATCCTATTGTTCTAGGGCCAATCAGACTGCTGCATTCTAGATCCTATTGTTCTAGGGCCAATCAGACTGCTGCATTTTGGATCCTATTCAACTCAGTACATAACACTAACCCTCACTGGGTATAGGAAGGGATGCAGGTGGCGCTGTGGTCTAAACCACTGAGCCTCTTGGGTTGGCGGTTCGAATCCCCGCAACACGGTGAGCTCCCATTGCTCTGTCCCAGCTCCTGCCAACCTAGCAGTTCGAAAGCACACCAGTGCAAGTAGATAAATAGGTACCGCTGTGGCGTGAAGGTAAACGGTGTTTCCATGCGCTCTGGTTTCCGTCATGTCCCGTTGTGCCAGAAGCGGTTTAGTCCTGCTGGTCACATAACCCGGAAAAGCTGTCTGTGGACCAACGCCGTCTCCCTCGACCTGAAAGCAAGATGAGAGCCGGAACCCCATAGTCGCCTATAATGTGTGTGGGGTTGCTCGTGCGTAAGTTACCACCACTCCTGGCTGTGTTGCCTTGTTAAACCTTTCTGTCTGGGCAGCCCTTCACTTCGTGGCTGCCTCAGTCGCTAGCAGAATCCGTCAGTGGGCGTTTCTTAAACCTTTTCCAACATAAAAGTTGTTTGACGCCAAGTCTCCTCCTACTCTCCCTGCGCGGAAGTCTTCTGCGCAGGGAGGGCGTGGGTAGCGGAGGACCCGTGCTCTCCCCGCTGGTGTCCGGTGAAGAGTCCTGGAGCCCTCTCTCCGATTCCCCCATCTGCCCCCCTTTATCCCTGGTGTTGCGTTGATTTGCTTCCCCATCTGCTGACCTGCTTCTCTCCCTGCTGGGCCCTTCTCCAGCATCATTTGAGAGCCTTCCCTCCGCCTCTAGCTCCGATGTCAGTTCCCTGACATCGCCTTTGACTGGACTTAACCATCCAGGAGTCCTTTACCTTTTTACCTTACTGGGTACAGGATCCCAAGCATTGGAAAAGGACTCCGGCATCGCCCCCCCCCCCAAAAAAAAACCCCCTCACAACATCATGCTCTTATGAACCACAGTTTCTTTTAAAAATACCTCCTTCCTGGCCCTACAAAACTTCCGCATCAGGGAACAGAAATTCGTCCTAGACTAGCTGATGAAAACAAAGGCTGCGCCTTCCTCCCTTCCCTGCATCTCAGCTCCTGGGGAGGCGATGTCTGAACTTTTGACATCATGCGCGGCTAATGAGTGACGCGCCAGCCTCTCACCTGAGCTGCTCATCTGTCAATCCACGGCTCTGTCCGAAGGCATCAAGCGGACGGGGATGGCAGCCCGAGCAGGCAGCAGCGTCGCCAGCACAGCGGGACCTGTCTCCGAGCATCTCAAAGATCACACCACGGAAGACTGGATAAAACGGTCAGGAAGGGGAAGGCAGGCGTTGGCAAAACATTTCCTCGCTTATACCCAGAACGTAAATGTTGAGATGGGGGGGGGGGGGGCTTCTCTTCAAAGCCTGATGAGCGAGAGGCAGAAGACAGGAAGACAGTGTGACGCGGCAGCTAAAAAAGCCAATGCAATTCTGGGCTGCATCAATAGGAGTATAGCATCTAGATCAAGGGAAGTAATAGTGCCACTGTATTCTGCTCTGGTCAGACCTCACCTGGGGTACTGTGTCCAGTTCTGGGCACCACAGTTCAAGAAGGACACTGACAAACTGGAACGTGTCCAGAGGAGGGCAACCAAAACGGTCAAAGGCCTGGAAACGATGCCTTATGAGGAACGGCTAAGGGAGCTGGGCATGTTTAGCCTGGAGAAGAGGAGGGTAAGGGGTGATATGATAGCCATGTTCAAATATATAAAAGGAGGTCATATAGAGGAGGGAGAAAGGTTGTATTCTGCTGCTCCAGAGAAGCGGACACGGAGCAATGGATCCAAACTACAAGAAAGAAGATTCCACCTAAACATGAGGAAGAACTTCCTGACAGTAAGAGCTGTTCGACAGTGGAATTTGCTGCCAAGGAGTGTGGTGGAGTCTCCTGCTTTGGAGGTCTTTAAGCAGAGGCTTGACAACCATATGTCAGGAGTGCTCTGATGGTGTTTCCTGCTTGGCAGGGGGTTGGACTCAATGGCCCTTGGGGTCTCTTCCAACTCTATGATTCTATGAGCAGTGGAGATGGGGAACAGATGTGGATGGTATGACCAATAGGCTCTGACCCAAAGTCGCCATGTGAGCCTGGCAGGTGGGGGGGCTTGAATTTCTAGGTGGGGCTGGTTGGATGTAGCAGGGGTCAGCAAACTTTTTCAGCAGGAAGCCAGTCCCTCAGACCTGTGGGGGGCCAGACTAGATTTTTTTTTGGGGGGGGGGGAATGAACAAATTCCTATGCCCCACAAATAACCCAGAGGTGCATTTTAAATAAAAGGACACATTCTACTCATGTCAAAACACCAGGCAGGCCCCACAAATACCCCAGAGATGCATTTTAAATAAAAGGACACCTTCTACTCATGTAAAAACACGCTGATTCTGCGTTATTTATACTTGCATGAGTCTGGTCTCACAATGCACAGTTGTGGGTCCAGTGCACTGGGACCTGTTTTCCAGGATTGGAAGGTCTCTGAAAGTGTTCCAGTCGCCTAGCCCAGTCGGGGCAGAACCCGTTATTGAGCCCAGTTGCTGACATTGGTTGAAAGGCGTACTGACAAGAACAGAATACTGTACTGGACTAGATTCCCTTTATGCCGAAGAATCTCCCCACCCCACGGGGGTGGAAATGCCTGGATTTCGAAAGCTCAATAAAATAAAATGCTTGCATTCTTTTGGGAAGTCAATTAAACGATCTGGAAACGATGCCTTATGAGGGAGCTGGGCATGTTTAGCCTGGAGAAGAGGAGGTTAAGGGGTGATATGATAGCCATGTTCAAATATATAAAAGGATGTCACATAGAGGAGGGAGAAAGGTTGTTTTCTGCTGCTCCAGAGAAGCGGACACGGAGCAATGGATCCAAACTACAAGAAAGAAGATTCCACCTAAACATGAGGAAGAACTTCCTGACAGTAAGAGCTGTTCGACAGTGGAATTTGCTGCCAAGGAGTGTGGTGGAGTCTCCTACTTTGGAGGTCTTTAAGCAGAGGCTTGACAACCATATGTCAGGAGTGCTCTGGTGGTGTTTCCTGCTTGGCAGGGGGTTGGACTCGATGGCCCTTGTGGTCTCTTCCAACTCTAGGATTCTATGAAAAGAAGAACTTGCTCCATTTATCATGTCACCTGTCACCCAAAGAAACCTTAGCGACAGATCTGTGCTGTTTTCGTAGAATTGTAGAGTTGGAAGGAGACCGCAAAGCTCATCTATTCCACCCTCTGCAGTGCAGGAATCGCAGCAAAATGATCCCAGCCATCTTCTGCTTATCCTCCAATGGAGGAGAGCCCACCACCTTCTGACAGATACTACCCCGCTGCCAAGCAGCCCTTACTGTCAGAAAGTTCTTCCTGAGGTTTAGCTGGAATCTCCTTTCTTGTGACTTGAAGCCAGGGGTTCGAGTCCTACCCTCCCAGAGCAGGAGAAAGTAAGCTCACTCCATCGTCCATGTGGCAGCCCTTGAGATGTTTGAAGATAGCTATCACATCACCTCTCTGTCTTTTAGCTGCCTGGTTTAAATTTCCATGTGTGTTGCGGGCAGGGTAGGGGACGGACAATTTTAAGAAAAAAACGTTAAGGGTTCTATTTTATGGTTCATAGAATCATAGAATGATAGAGTTGGAAGAGACCCCAAGGGCCATTGAGTCCAACCCCCTGCCAAGCAGGAAACACCATCAGAGCACTCCTGACATATGGTTGTCAAGCCTCTGCTTAAAGACCTCCAAAGAAGGAGACTCCACCACACTCCTTGGCAGCAAATTCCACTGTCAAACAGCTCTTACTGTCAGATTTTTTTCAATGAATCCGGGGACCCTTTTTTTTTTTTTTTGGAAGCTGAGTAATAACAGGGAGTCAGTAGAGGGGATGGTGAGGCAAAAGACCCTGGGCCCAAGCACACATGCGTATTGTATAAAGGTGCAAAGCCCTTCTTTCGCACCCTGTGAAACATAAATGCGCAGTTTAAAAAAAACAACAACTGGGCAACGGGCGCCCACCTGCAACTCCCGAGCCTCCCCTGATCAGTCAAAAGAAAGGGGGAAGGGGGCAGGAGATCTGTACCGCTGGACATCCCCTGTTCCCCTTCGGCAGTGGTGGTCACAGTGGCCATCAGCAGCCCAGAGCCAGCCTGGTAGCGCAGTTGGTTCTGGCTGGCTTCAGGAGCTGCTCGCTGCCGTGGCGCCCGCCATTTTTCCCCGCCGGAAGTCCCCGTATGATTTGTTGTGCACAATACACATCATATGGGGACTTCTGGCGAGGAAAAATGGTGGGCACTGAGGCTGCCGCTGCCACATTTCCCAGGGACAGATTTGCAAATCTGGGGACACTCCGGGGACGGAATTTGTCCGGGGACAGATATGCAAATCCGGGGACTGTCCCCAGGAACCGGGGACGTATGGTAACCCTATTCTATTTTAGTTACAGATAGGTAGCCGTGTTGGTCTGCCATAGTCAAAAATAAAAAAAATTCCTTCCAGTAGCACCTTAAAGACCAACTAAGTTAGTTCTTGGTATGAGCTTTCATGTGCATGCACACTTCTTCAGACACACTGAAAAGAGAAGCTGCTGAATTGCAACTCATTACCAAACTTAAAACCATGGAGAGACCTGGTCTGAACAAAGACATTGGATTCTTATCACATTATACATGACTAAGCCATTTTTCACCTTCTCACCCCTTGCCTTTTCCTGTAAGACCTATTGCAGTCGTTAAGAGTCGTCAACAGGCTCATCTCAGCTATCTGCCAATCTCCCATTCCCACCACCCTTCTGAGTAATACCCCTCCCCACCTTCTCACTATATAGAAGGATCTGGCAACTTCTGTTTCAGTGTATCTGAAGAAGTGTGCATGCACACGAAAGCTCATACCAAGAACTAACTCAGTTGGTCTTTAAGGTGCTACTGGAAGGATTTTTTTTATTTTTGACTATTCTATTTTATTTTACTTGAAGCTTTGGAGCCCAACTCCTGCCTGCAACTGCCAGTCTGGGTGTGAACGCACAGGACCCAATCCAGGGATCCTGAAAGGACTGTGCCGTATTTCATCCCTGTAATAAGGCAGAGGGAGAAAAAGCGGCTGCTTGCTGATTTTCCCAAAGGCTTTTGTTCCTGCCTTAGGATTTACAGCTTTCTAGGCCTAGGTGGAGAATTACAGTTCAAAAGGATTGCACCGCCTGCAGTTTCCCGTCCGTGTGTCTCTGATAGCAAGAAAACAGGCAAGATATACAGTCTTCATTGTGGAAGGTGGACGAAGAACACTCAGTCAGCCTCGGGCAGAGGCCACCTATTTTTACAGGCAGCCAGGAGACACCTAGCGGCAGACCTACAATTTGGGGGCCCTGGAGCTTGAACTGTGTTGGGAGGTGTAGCAGGAAAAAAATTGGGGCTGGATTTTGCAGCCCTGTTCCCCAAAGGACTCATAGAATCCTAGAGTTGGAAGAGACCCCAAGGGCCATCGAGTCCAACCCCCTGCCAAGCAGGAAACACCACCAGAGCACTCCTGACATATGGTTGTCAAGCCTCTGCTTAAAGACCTCCAAAGTAGGAGACTCCACCACACTCCTTGGCAGCAAATTCCACTGTCAAACAGCTCTTACTGTCAGGAAGTTCTTCCTAATGTTTAGGTGGAATCTTCTTTCTTGTAGTTTGGATCCATTGCTCCGTGTCCGCTTCTCTGGAGCAGCAGAAAACAACCTTTCTCCCTCCTCTATGTGACATCCTTTTATATATTTGAACATGGCTATCATATCACCCCTTAACCTCCTCTTCTCCAGGCTAAACATGCCCAGCTCCCTTAGCCGTTCCTCATAAGGCATCGTTTCCAGGCCTTTGACCATTTTGGTTGCCCTCCTCTGGACACGTTCCAGTTTGTCAGTGTCCTTCTTGAACTGTGGTGCCCAGAACTGGACACAGTACTCCAGGTGAGGTCTGTCCATGATTTGACAGAGGTGAATAGATGGAACCAGTATGGAGAGACTGTCGATGCCCTATGGCGATAAAAAAGCCAGGAAACTATTGGACCGTTCGGTGGCTCGTAGAGTGGCAGCGCTGGGGGGGTCGGGTCATCGGCCACCCCACCATTCAGTTCAACAAGGTGGCCCTCTACCAAGAGGATGGTGTGCATCTTTCTGATGCGGGAAACGGTGTGTGGTTGGCTGAAATAATTTCTGGCATTAGGGATTGGTTGCAGGTTTGAGGGTACAGTGGTACCTCGGGTTAAGTACTTAATTCGTTCTGGAGGTCCGTTCTTAACCTGAAACTGTTCTTAACCTGAAGCACCGCTTTAGCTAATGGGGCCTCCTGCTGCCGCCGCGCCGCCAGAGCACGATTTCTGTTCTCATCCTGAAGCAAAGTTCTTAACCCGAGGTACTATTTCTGGGTTTGCGGAGTCTGTAACCTGAAGCGTATGTAACCCGAGGTACCACTGTATTGGTGGAGAGCCTTTTGCTCAAGTGGCGGTTAGGCATTGGTTTAGTTCTGTAGATGGAAGAGGGCAGGTAGCGCCATCACCTGCCCGCATATTGAAGGGTAGTCCGTTAAAGGATTCCGGGGGGTGTGGCTCTGTCCAAAGTCTAGGGAGGTTAGGGCCTGAGGCACGCCCCCCATCGGTGACCCTGGGGGGGGTTCCTAGCTGATGTGCTTCAGCAGGACTCCTCCTACTGGTGGTTAACCCTTCCCGGACTTCAAGCAGATGGGCTGGAGTCAGATATATTCGGTTAGGACCAATGCCTAAGCCAATACCGCTCATCACCTGTAACCAATAAAGTTGTGGCCTTTTTTAGCCCATTAACCTTAATAATTGTGTCATGTGTCATTATTTCCACCTGGGGGGGGGGTGTCAGGAACTCGCCATGCAAACACTGGCCTGCGAGTGCTCCAGTTGGAGAACAGCCTTTACCAAAGGTGTCGTGGGCTTTGAAGACCCTCAAACTCAGGGTGCAAGGAAATGTGTTAAGAGGAAGGCATGCTTGGCAAATCCACACCATGATCAACTCCTGCCCGGAAACCTATGTTCCCTCTGTGGAAGGATGTGTGGATCCAGAAATGGCCTCCACAGTCACTTGCGGACTCGCTGTTAAAACCGTTTTCACGGAAGACAACCTTACTCGCAGTGGTGTAGCGTGGGGGGTGCAGGGGGGGCCGGCCGCACCGGGCGCAACATCTGGGGGTTAGGGTTAGGGGGCGCAAATCCACGGGTTAGGGGGCGCAAATCCACGGGTTAGGGGGCGCAAATTACTTGCCTTGCCCCGGGTGCTGACAAACCACGCTACGCCACTGCTTACTCGGCTACGAGGGATCGCCAAAGAAGGAGAAGACAGAAATCATTTCCCCTCCAACCCCATTCTTATAAAACCTAGTTTTAGAGGAGGAGAACAAGAAGAAGAAAATTCTCTCCCTCTCTGCACAGAACCCCTCCAGCAAAGCAGCAGGAGAAACGGAGCTTTCGCTGAAGCCATGGAGCCTGCATTCGCTCCATAAGACGCGCACACATTTCCCCTTACTTTTTAGGAGGGGGAAAGTGCATCTTATGGAGCAAAAAATACGGTGAATTATTTGACTCGCCAGCACAGATAACAAAGTTGTAGTGGTGCAATAAAAAAGGGTTGTTGTTGTTTCTTGCCTTCTTGTAGTTCATCAGCAACTCTGATGAACATTTGTTAATTGATTAATAATTGTCCATTGGACTCATTGATGAAGAAAATGAACTGTTATTCCCTTACTGTAAATTAATATAATTATTATTATGTATTGTTATTATTCATTAGAGTCACCAGTGAAGGGAGGAAATTGCTATCATTATTAATAATTAATAATTGCCCATTAGACTTAGTAATTTAAAAAATGAACTGTTATCCATCACTATAAATTGCTAAAATAGTAATTTATTAGTAGCAGTAGTAGTATTCATTGGACTAAGCAATGAAGAAAATAAACTGTGATCATTATAAATTAACAGGATAGTTGCCAGTTAGACTCCCCAATGAAGAAAATGAACTGTTCTCCATCACTGTAAATTAAAATAACTTCTTCTTCTTCTTCTTCTTCTTCTTCTTATTATTATTATTATTATTATTATTGCTATTACTGCTACTACTATCACTGGGAACACCAATGAAGACAGCAAATGCCTGGACACAGATCCAGCGCCAAGGGCCTTCTGGCGGTTCCCTCCCTGTGAGAAGCGAAGTTACAGGGAACCAGGCAGAGGGCCTTCTCGGTGGTGGCCCCTGCCCTGTGGAACTCCCTCCCATCAGATCTCAAGGAAATAAACAACTACAGCGGACTCTCGGGTTGTGAACGTGATCCATGCGGGATGCACGTTCGCAACCCGCATCTTGCGCATCCGCGGGTTGCAATTCGGCGCTTCTGCACATGCGCAAAACGTGATTTAGCGCTCTGCGCATGCGCAACCGCCGAAACCCGGAAGTAACTCGTTCTGGTACTTCCGGGTTTTGGCGGTCCGCAACCCGAAAAAACGCAGCCTGGAGCGGCTGTAACCCGAGGTATGACTGTATCTGACTTTTAAAAGACATCTGAAGGCAGCTCTGTTAAGGGAAGTTTTTAATGTTTGATGTTACAGTGGTCCCTCGGGTTATGTACTTAATTCGTTCCGGAGGTCCGTTCTTAACCTGAAATTGTTCTTAACCTGAGGCACCACTTTAGCTAATGGGGCCTCCTGCTGCCGCTGCGCCGCTGCTGCGCGATTTCTGTTCTCATCCTGAAGCAAAGTTCTTAACCCGAGATAATATTTCTGGGTTAGCAGAGTCTGTAACCTGAAGCGTATGTAACCCGAGGTACCACTGTATGTTTTTATGTGTGTGCCCAGAGTGGTTGGGGCAGCTCAGTCAAAAGGGTGGGGTACAAAAAAACAAAACAAAAACAAAAAACAAATAGTTGCTGCTGTCATTAAAAAGGAGAGTTTGGGGAGACTGGAATCAGCTCTGTCGCTGATTCCAGTCTCCCCAATCATTCAGTTTGTACAAACTTCACACACATTCACACTCACACACTACATACGCTACGCTTCTGTTATAAATTCATAGAAAATCAACCATACATCGGATTTGCGCTGTTCCACTTTTATTTTACTCCATGAAGGAAGGACTACAAAATGGGGAAGGTTTGATACAGGGCAGCCATAATCCCTTGAGCATACCAGCACATCCACAGGAGCCCTGCCCAGTTGCTATGCCAACCCTGATGGTCCTAGACAGAAGACCATCAAGATCACAAAGAACTTGCATATGGGAGTGGATTCAGCACAGACTGGAACAAAGGACAATAATCAGCTCTCCCCTCTGGGGGCAGGAAACTGCCAACTCCCCTCTGTCACCTGGAAAGTACTCATGGGGAGGGGGAAAGGGGGAACCAGCCAGGTGACAGGACACTCAGGTTACCACCACAACTCCTCCCTCAACCCCTCCTTTCTGCGATGTAGGTGTGATGTATCTGAGGGGTGGTCTTGATCTACAGGGTGGCAATTTCAAAAGTTTTTATAAGGTCTTGCAGACCATCTTTCTGGGTCTTTCCTCTCTCTTGCAAGTGAGGGGAACACCCTGTTGCAACAGTTCAATAAAGGCCAAGCCTACAGGCTGCTGTTTTGCTCCACGTAATCCTGGTTGGTGTCTTTGTTTTTGTCCAAGGGAGCCCTCGGATTTCTCCAGTAACAGCTCATTCCTATATCCGTCAGGTGAAGCTAGCCCTCTCCCTGCCTGCCTGCCCTCCCAAATCTTCCTCCCTCACTGATGGGAATAAGGACTGACAAAACCCGGAACCAGGAGGAAGGGACGTTGGGGGGGGGGGAAATTGGATTTGTTTGTACCTTTCTTTTTTTTCTTATTATTAGAATGTTTTATAAAGTTGATGAATGATAGAAAAATCTTGGAAGAAATTACCTGGCTTTAGCAAAGATGCTTAAAGAATTATGAAAGAATATTATGATTATAAGAAGCTGGTAAGGTTAAGACTTAAGTTTTAAATTTTAAGGTTTATGCCATTATAGAAAGATAAGAGCAAAATAGTCTAGGGTAATGTAATGACAGAATTTTATGAAACATGGAAAGGGAAGGATTTGCTGGGATAATTAATAACTAGGATACAAAGGAAGGGAGGAGGAGGAAGTCTAAGAAAGAAGGCTATGATAGTTAAGGGTCTGAAAACAATGAATTTGTTTTTAAATGTTTTTAAAGGTTAGGGTTTTTTGTATTTTTGTCCCTTTTTTGTTTTCCTATTTTGAATTTTTTTTTCCTTCCTTTTTCTTCTTTTTTACACGGTGGGAAGGGGTTTGCTTTTTTCTTTTTCTCTTTACTCTGTTAACTATTTTTATTCTTTGTATTCCCTTCTGACTCTACTTTGTTTGTTTTGTTTTTCTTTTTGTAATATTTTGAAAACTTTAATAAATATCTTATAAAAAAAAACACACACACCAAATCTTCCTCCCTCATCAGCCAAGGCAAGAAGACACGGTAGTATCCAGATGGCGCGCGCACACCCCCCCCCCCGTCCTAAAACTGAGCTCTGCACAGCCGATTAAATTCCTCTTGTTGTAATTAAGGCAGACACAATTAGCTGTCAGGGAGGGCACTCATCTGTTTTATGTTGCAATCTCCTCAACAGGGCCCGGTTGTTCGAAGAGATTGTCAGTTTCCGAAAAGAATTTCATTACTTACCCTGGTCTCCATGTCAGGCGGTGAAATATGAAAAGAGAGAGAGAGAAAAAAATAAAGGGGGGAACTAGCAGAATTGCAACCAGGCAGCCAGCTGAGAGAAGGGGGGGGGGGAATTCTCAATGAATGCACCTCTCCGATATTACGAAAGTAATGTACTCTGAAAATGAATGCATTTTGGAACATTTCGGGAGAAAAGTAATTTGTCTGCTAAGTAATAACTGCATGTCCATGAATTTAGTGATTTCTCCAATATGCCTTCTGTGAGACTGGTTATGCCTTTGCTTTGGCCCAGTGTGTGAGAGAGAGAGGGAGGTTGTTTGGGTCGGTATTCACTCCCCACTGTCTCAAAGCACTTTAAAAAAAAATTGATGGAGGGTTTTCTTTTTGTCCCCATGTTGATTCCGCAGCAAAAATTAATAATGATCTGACTGAAAGAGAATCTGTGTTCTGTAAGATCCCAGCGTGACAGGGAATGCTTGGAACAGGCAAGGATGGGGGCAAATAAACAAATAATACGTAGCGCGAGGGGGGGGAGAGAGAGAGAGAAGAAAAAGGAGGTCATCTATAAATGAATCTGTGCTTTGCCTGGAAAGTTAGAGACTTGAGAACTCCTTGCCAAAGCCACAGAAGACACAGCTAGCAAATCGAGATCAAGGAGCAATTGTTCTTCCTGTGAACAATGGGGGTCTCGCGAATTTCCGTGTGTTTCTGTTGTCGGAGATCAAGTGGGGGGGCGTGACTCTCCAGGAAATGTCAGTTTCCTTTCCACCGGGATGTTGCAAACTCTTAACCAAGAACAGGAAGAACAGTGTGCAAGGCCAGCTCCAGGCATTTTGCTGCCGGAAGAGAAAATAAAGTTTGGAGGCATGATGGGGGCATATAAAATTGCACATTGAATAGACCATTGGGCAGTTTTAATTGTGATGTTTACCTTCTTATTTGAGTCGTTGCATCAGTGTTTTATAGATTGCAATGCTTTTACTGATGATTTGTTAATTTGTTGGCATCCATCTGTCTATATCGGGACGCGGGTAGCGCTGTGGGTTAAACCACAGAGCCTAGGACTTGCCGATCAGAAGGTCGGCAGTTTGAATCCCTGCGACGGGGTGAGCTCCCGTTGCTCGGTCCCAGCTCCTGCCAACCTAGCAGTTTGAAAGCACGTCAAAGTGCAAGTAGATAAATAGGTATCGCTCCGGCGGGAAGGTAAACGGCATTTCCGTGCGCTGCTCTGGTTCGCCAGAAGCGGCTTAGTCCTGCTGGCCACATGACCCGGAAGCTGCACGCCGGCTCCGTCGTCCAATAAAGCGAGATGAGCGCCGCAACCCCAGAGCCGGCCACGACTGGACCTAATGGTCAGGGGTCCCTTTACCTTTTTATCTGTCTATATCAGGGGTCAGAAAACTTTTTCAGCAGGGGGCCGGTCCACTGTCCCTCAGACCTTGTGGGGGGGCGGACTATTTTTTTGGGGGGGTGGATGAACGAATTCCTATGCCCCACAAATAAACCAGAGATGGATTTTAAATAAAAGCACACACTCTACTCACGTGAAAACACCAGGCAGGCCCCACTAATATGGAAATGATCCATAACAAATTGGGAGGGAAATGTTTAAAAGTACTCCCCCCCCCAAAAAAAAACAACCCAGAGTCCTTTCTTTTGGGAAGAATTCAGACTGAAATTCCCAGGTGTCAAAAAAAGGTTATTTATGTATGCCACTCCTGCGGCCTGTGTTTTGTTAGCCCAAAAATGGAAAACAAGCAAGGACCAAAGAAGAAGGACAACTTAAGTTTGAGAGAATATGCACAGCTTGCAGACTTCATATATAGAAAACAAGAGAACAAGAAGAACGTACGTTTAGAGAAGATTGGAAAACGTTTATTGAATATATGGAAAATAACTGTGTACAGCTGAGAACGCCGGCAGCATTAAGATACATTCAACACTGTAAATAAGTTATGATGGATGTAATCATGGAAAACTGAATGGTATAGTTTCTGTAAAATATGCAGGGATTTATGATTTGCAAAATGAACCATGGAAAGAGAAGGGGGGGAAGTCATTGATATTTTAAGGTTGTTGATATTTTAAGGTTGTGCCTCTCAAATACAAGGTGGGTGACACCTGGCTTGAGAGCAGTACATGCGAAAAGGATCTAGGAGTCTTGGTTGACCACAAACTTGACATGAGCCAACAGTGTGACGCGGCAGCTAAAAAAGCCAATGCAATTCTGGGCTGCATCAATAGGAGTATAGCATCTAGATCAAGGGAAGTAATAGTGCCACTGTATTCTGCTCTGGTCAGACCTCACCTGGAGTACTGTGTCCAGTTCTGGGCACCACAGTTCAAGAAGGACACTGACAAACTGGAACGTGTCCAGAGGAGGGCAACCAAAATGGTCAAAGGCCTGGAAACGATGCCTTATGAGGAACGGCTAAGGGAGCTGGGCATGTTTAGCCTGGAGAAGAGGAGGTTAAGGGGTGATATGATAGCCATGTTCAAATATATAAAAGGATGTCACATAGAGGAGGGAGAAAGGTTGTTTTCTGCTGCTCCAGAGAAGCGGACATGGAGCAATGGATCCAAACTACAAGAAAGAAGATTCCACCTAAACATTAGGAAGAACTTCCTGACAGTAAGAGCTGTTTGACAGTGGAATTTGCTGCCCAGGAGTGTGGTGGAGTCTCCTGCTTTGGAGGTCTTTAAGCAGAGGCTTGACAACCATATGTCAGGAGTGCTCTGATGGTGTTTCCTGCTTGGCAGGGGGTTGGACTCGATGGCCCTTGTGGTCTCTTCCAACTCTATGATTCTATGATTCTATGAATATTCTGAAATGAGTGCTTTAAATTGTAAAACAGAAAATTTAATTTTTAAAAGTGTGTGTGTGTTTGTGTGTGTATCTTGGTTGCCCAACTCTGCACACTTTCCAGCTTGTCAATACCCTTCTTAAATTGGGGCGCCCAGAACAGTTGCTTGGGAGACACAGAAGCGGAGAGTGTCGTTCCTGTGCTGAGGTCCAGCTTCGGGGTTTCCCAGAAAAGGCATCTGGTTGGCAACAGTGGGAAGAGGGCACTGGACTAAATGAGCCCATGGCTGAATCCAGCAGGGAAATCCTTACATTCAGGGCTTTGTAAATTAAGACGAAGATCATGGCCACTGGTCCCCTCACCTCCTGGCAAATAAAAGGGGAAGAAATGGAGGCAGTGAGAGATTTTACTTTCTTGGGCTCCATGATCACTGCAGATGGTGACAGCAGTCACGAAATTAAAAGACGCCTGCTTCTTGGGAGAAAAGCAATGACAAACCTAGACAGCATCTTAAAAAGCAGAGACATCACCTTGCCAACAAAGGTCCGTATAGTTAAAGCTCTGGTTTTCCCAGTAGTGATGTATGGAAGTGAGAGCTGGACCATAAAAAAGGCTGATCGCTGAAGAATGGATGCTTTTGAATTCTGGTGCTGGAGGAGACTCTTGAGAGTCCCATGGACTGCAAGAAGATCAAACCTCTCCATTCTGAAGGAAATCAGGCCAGTGCTCACTGGAAGGACAGATCGTGAAGCTGAGGCTCCAAGACTTTGGCCACCTCATGAGAAGAGAAGACTCCCTGGAAAAGACCCTGATGTTGGGGAAGATGGAGGGCACAAGGAGAAGGGGACGACAGAGGACGAGATGGTGGGACAGTGTTCTCGAAGCTACCAGCATGAGTTTGACCAAATCGCGGAAGGCAGTGGAAGACAGGAGGGCCTGGTGTGCTCTGGTCCAGGGGGTCACGAAGAGTCAGACACGACTAAACAACGAAACAACAACAACAAAAGTTCATGTATCGAATGCCCTAAGATCCACTGTCCTGTAATATCACATATGAGCTTTAACTACTGACGAAGCCCAGGACGGCGAAACAAGGCCAATATTCTGGAAATCTTTGTCTTAGACCCTGTGAAAGGATTCTGTGGAACTGTAACAACCTTTCCTGTGGATTGTTTGGACCTTATGAACAGACAGGTGGAATAGACACTATTACATGTATGGACCTCATGCATGAACTCACTAGAGAATGATCTGGCGCTTCTGTACCAGCTCAAGGTGTCTCAGGGCTTTTAAGAACGTTTCCAAGTGGAAACTCTTCCCACCGATTATCTCGGCGATGGATGAGTCAAGCAGGGCAGGAAGCGTTTTCCGCCAGCCCACCAGAACTGACAGAGACAGGGGTCAAGCCGGGCCAACAGGAACCAGGGGGTCTGTAAGCGGAAATGGAAAGTATTACTCACACACACAACAGGAGAAGGCTCCTGCTGCCGCCATGGGAAGGCAAGGGAGAGGGATTTTCTTTGCAATTTGCACGTGACAAATCTGCAATCCGAAGAAGCAGCTCTCCTTTGAGATTTGTGCACCTCTGAATTCTTGCAGACACAGTTTTCCAACTACAGCAAAACACATCTGTTAGGCGCAATACATGTGCATATATTCCGTGGCTTAGCACAAAAAACAACATAAAAAACACACAACTTAAAAAAAAAACATTTTAAAATGCATTGTATTAAGGAGAATGGTTTGCAAAAAAAAAAGAAGTGTAACTTGGGGTGGAGGATATGCGTTTTAAGAGAAATTGCAGTGAAATCCAGACCGTTTTTTGGTGATGACTTTGAAAAAGAAGAACTTGCAGTCTGGTGAGGCAATGTGGCCAGATAAATTTAAGGTTGCAGGGAAATAGAAAGCGGGAGAATTCATTTTTATTTTTTTTTAAAGTAATATTTATTAAAGTTTCATAAACAATCAAAAGCTTCAAAATTTAAACATAGAATACAAAAACCAAGAAAAACTACAAAAATAGAAAAAATACAAAAGAAAACACATAAAAAAAAATACACAAATAGAGAACAGTTAACAAAATAAAAGAAAAAAGGGAATAGAAAACACCAATAAGCAAAACAGAAAAAAGATTAGTATTTTCATATCTTATATTTCATCACTAATTTCTTGACCTCCTCACACCTCCCTTTTTGTATTCCAATTCGGATATTTAGTTCAGCAAATCCTTACCCTCTATCATTTATCCTTACTCAGCATCTTAACCTATAATACATATATATTTTCCACCATTATCAATCCATATTTACATATTCTTATTAATCTTTTTACCAACACCACTTGTTTTCAATCCAACATCCCTTTAACATTCATTAATTTTACAGGAGAATTCAGCCAGCCTTAGTCGTGACCCAGGTATCTTGCAGCATGCAGAAGGGGATTCAGGTGAGCAGGGTGTTATTTGATGCATGAGAAAGATGTTCCGCCCACTAGGCTTCCCTCAGATCTGTCCAAGGTCCTTGTTTCTTGTTGGCTCCTGAAATTTTAGCTCGGGCGCTGCCTGGGGTTCCCGACCCCCCACAGAACCGAGCAGTGGGTCATTATGAGGCAGCCAGAGGAAGAAGAAGAAGAGTTTGGATTTGATATCCCGCTTTATCACTACCCGAAGGAGTCTTGTCAGGGAACTGATGTCGGAGCTAGAGGCGGAGGGAAGGCTCTCAAATGATGCTGGAGAAGGGCCCAGCAGGGAGAGAGGCAGCTCCGCAGGTGGGGAAGCAAATCAGCGCAACACCAGGGATATAGAGGGGCTGATGGGGGAATCGGCAAGAGGGCTCCAGGACTCTTCACCGGACACCAGCGGGGAGAGCACGGGTCCTCCGCTACCCACGCCCACCCTGCGCAGAAGACTTCCACGCAGGGAGAGTAGGAGGAGACTTGGCGTCAAACAACTTTTATGTTGGAAAAGATTTAAGAAACGCCCACTGCCGGATTCTGCTAGCGACTGAGGCAGCCACGAAGTGAAGGGCTGCCCAGACTGAAAGGTTTAGCAAGGCAACATAGCCAGGAGAGGCGGCAACTTACGCACGAGCAACCCATACTCACTACAAGTCTCAAAGCGGCTAACACTCTCCTTTCCCTTCCTCCCCCACAACAAACACTCTGTGAGGTGAGTGGGGCTGAGAGACTTCAGAGAAGTGTGACTGGCCCAAGGTCACCCAGCAGCTGCAGGTGGAGGAGCGGGGAAGCAAACCCGGTTCCCCAGATTACGAGACTACCGCTCTTAACCACTACACCAGGAGATGGGCACTTCTTGCATTTTGCACAATAGCTAAATAGAACCTCCAGGACTAGGGGCAGTTTACCCCTGAATACTAGCAGTGAGGGGAGAAGGCTGCTTTTTCCCTGCTTCTGGGTTTTCCAGAGGCAGGAAGCCGGAGCTCTTCCTACTGTATGTTCTAGAGTAAAGGTAAAGGACCCCTGACCACTAGGTCCAGTCGTGACCGACTCTGAGGTTGCGGCGCTCATCTCGTTTTACTGGCCGAGGGAGCCGGCGTACAGCTTCCGGATCATGTGGCCAGCAGGACTAAGCCGCTTCTGGCGAACCAGAGCAGCGCACGGAAATGCCGTTTACCTTCCCGCTGGAGCGGTACCTATTTATCTACTTGCACTTTGACTTGCTTTTGAACTGCTAGGTTGGCAGGAGCTGGGACCGAGCAACGGGAGCTCACCCCGTCGCGGGGATTCGAACCGCCGACCTTCTGATCGGCAAGTCCTAGGCTCTGTGGTTTAACCCATAGCGCCACCAGCGTCCCTTGTGTAATGTTTACGATCCCTTTATAAAGGCTTCCGGATCAGGCAATACATAAATCAAGCCTATAAACCCACCATGGGGTTTTTTGGGGTTTTTTTTGCAAATACTTCCAAAATCTTTCCCATTATTTATTTACAAGCATGCTGGACTTGCAAAATGGTTAATTGTTCGCTTCTCCCCATGTTAATTCCTCCTCCTCTCGCTCTTTCTCTCTCTCTCTTTTCAAAAAAGACCAACCCCTGCCCTCCCTCAATCCAGTAAAATGTTTTATTTCGGCATTCTGGGCGCTTTGGACAGCGCAGGATCAAGAAAAACCATAAAAGCTTTTATGAAAATCATCAAAACAGAAGGATTTTTTTTATAGAGAAGCGGGGTGGATTTGTCGTTCTACCCCTCCTTCGCCTTCCATAAAGATATCAAGATGAGCAGGCCTTTAAAAATAAAAAAATAAAAGGATTCAGAATGCTCCCGGAGCATAAGCAGTAAAGGGCAGTCCCTTGGGGCAAGTGGGTCACTGCCCCATCTACCTCAATTTCCGCCCCCCAGCCAGCTTCCTTCCTTACAGGCCTGGAGGTGGCGGTGTTTACTATCCGGAGCCCGTGTCCGGAATAAATTGCACAAAGTCTTTATTAGAAGAAGCAAGGCTCAGGGGTATCATGCTGTCAGGGAACTGACATCGGAGGGAGCGGCGAAGGGGAGGCTCCCAGATGATGCTGGCGAAGGACCCAGCAGCAGGGGGAGAAACAGCTCAGTAGAGGGGGAAGCCAATCAGCGCAACACCAGGGATAAAGGGGGGCAGACGGGGGAATTGGAGAGAGGGCTCCAGGACTCTTCACTGGACATCAGTGAGGAGAGCCCAGGTCCTCCGCTACCCATGCCTTCCCTGCGCAGAAGACTCCCGCGCAGTGAGAGGAGGAGGAGACTGGGTGTCAAACAACTTTTATGTTGGAAGAGGTTCAAGAAACGCCCACTGACGGATTCTGCCAGTGACTGAGGCAGCCACGATAAGAAGGGGCTGTGCAGTCAGAAAGGTTTAACAAGGCAAATTAACCGAGAAAGGCACCAGCTTACGCACGAGTAACTCATACCTATTACACATGCCTAGTGAGCACAGCAGTCGGTCCTGCCCCTATGAGGCAGTTGCGGAGGCTGGAGATCCCTGCCTTCCCAGAACTGCCTAAGTCTCCTCCTGTCCGGGTCTTTCCCAAGCAATCTGAGACTGTGCCTGTGCGTCTGCCTTTGCTCTGCCCTCTTCACGCCTCTCTTGGTCCTGGGAGACCAGGAGGGAGGGGAGCTTGGCTCAGCCGGAGGCTTGTTCACCAGCCTCTCTGCCTCTTGGCTTCCTCTCCTGCTTCATCTTCCGATTCTAGACTTCTCTCTGCCACTGCCTTCTCACACGGTTGTTGGGAGAGCCATGTATGCCAGCTTTGGATGAAAGGCAATAAATAAATAAATATGTGTAATGGGTATGGGGTTGCTCGTGCGTAAGTTGCCGCCTCTCCAGGCTTTGTTGCCTTGCTAAACCTTTCTGTCTGGACCGCCCTTCACTTCATGGCTGCCTCAGTCGCTAGCAGAATCCGCCAGTGGGCGTTTCTTAAATCTTTTCCAACATAAAAGTTGTTTGACACCCAGTCTCCTCCTCCTCTCTCTGCGCGGAAGTCTTCT
>NC_139572.1:7295663-7529552 GCF_965112155.1 Podarcis liolepis | reverse complement strand
TCATTTTGTCGTCTTTTTTAAATAATTTGTAAAAAGTTCCCATTCTTCTTTGAAGCCACTGTTGTCCTTATCTTGCAATTCGCATGTCAGTTTCGCCAGTTCTGCATAGTCCATCAATTTCTCTTGGCACTGTTCTTTTCTCGGGGTTTCCTCATTCTTCCATCTTTGTGCTATCAAGACTCTTGCCACTGTTGTTGCATACATACATAAATTCTTTGTTTTCCTTGGCAGGTCTTGTCCTACTACAAATGCAATTCTAGGCTGCCTCAATTGAAGTCTAGTGTTCCAGACCCAGGGAAGGAAAAGCACCAGTCTCTTCTGTTTTGCTCAGGCCACACCTGGAGCCCCATGTCTGGTTCTGGACATCACAGTTTTCAGAAGGATGTTGAGAAGCTGGAAGGGTGTGCAAAGGAGGGTGACCGAGATGATAAGGGTCTGGAAACCAAGCCTGATAAGAATAAATAATAATTTTTTATTTATACCCCACCCTTCCCAGTTCAGAAAACCGGGCTCAGGGCGGCTAACACCAAATTTAAATTGATGCAACAAAAAAACAGCATAAAATACAGTATAAAACGTGAATAAGAATAAATTCAGAATTCAAAAATCAATTTGGGGGGAAATCCATCCAATAAACATTAGATGATCGCCAGGGCTAGCTGGCTAAATTAGTCCTTTTTGGGCAAGCGAGGAGACCAGGGGAGAATGAGCTGTGGGATCCCAAAGCGGGTAATCTTCATAAAAAGGGGAGGGGGACGGAAAGGAAGGGGAATAAAAGATCAAGCTAAGTTCAAATTAAAGGCCAGGAGGAATAGCTCTGTCTTACAGGCCCTGCGGTAGGAGGTTTAATCCTGCAGGGCCCTGGTCTCCTGGGACAGAGCATTCCAGCAGGTCGGAGCCATCACTGAGAATGCCCTGGTCCTGGTGGAGGATAATCTGACTTCCTTAGGACCCGGGACCTCTAAACTATGATTATTCATGGAGTTTAAGGTCCTCTGCAGGGCAGACCAGGAGAGGCGGTCCCGTAAATACGAGGGCCCTAAGCCACAAGGGGATGAGGAATGGTTGAAGGAGCTGGGTATGTTTAGCCTGGGAAAGAGTAGACTGAGAGGAGATATGATAGCCCTCTTCAGATATCTCAAGGTGCTTTTGAATTCTGGTGCTGGAGGAGACTCTTGAGAGTCCCATGGACTGCAAGAAGATCAAACCTCTCCATTCTGAAGGAAATCAGCCCTCAGTGCTCACTGGAAGGACAGATCCTGAAGCTGAGGCTCCAATACTTTGGCCACCTCATGAGAAGACAAGACTCCCTGGAAAAGACCCTGATGCTGGGAAAGATGGAGGGCACAAGAAGAATGGGACGCCAGAGGACGAGATGGTGGGACAGTGTTCTTGAAGTTACCAGCATGAGTCTGACCAAACTGCGGGAGGCAGTGGAAGACAGGAGTGCCTGGAGTGCTCTCGTCCAGGGGGTCACCAAGAGGCGGACATGACTAAACAACAACAATATCTCAAGGGCTGCCCCATAGAAACTTGTTTTCTGCTGCTCCAGAGGGTAGGACCCAAACCAGTGGATTCAAATGACAACAAAGGTGATTCCAACTAAACATCTGGAAGACCTTTCTGACAGCAAGGGCCATTTGACTGTCAAACAGGCGACCTTGGAAGGTGGTGGACTGTCCTGCATTTGGAGGTTTTTTAAACAGAGGTTGGACGGCCACCTGTCAGGGATTCTTTAGCTGGGATTCCTGCCTTGCAGGGGGTTGGACTAGATGACCCTTGGGGTCCCTTCCAAATCTGCAATGCTATGGTTCTATGACTTCCATCCCCAAACACAGACAGCTGCCTCATGTTGAAAAATCAAGGAGTGGTTCAGAATTCCTCTTTTACTTCCTCCTCCTTTCCTTCCCCTGCTTCCTCTGTTTGGCTAGGCAGCCGTTTGGCTTTGATAATTTACTTTTAATAAGCCAGAGTCAAATGAGACGTGGATGGAGAACTGTCTCCTACCAAACAGCGCAGAGCTCAAAGCATCCCATAATCGCATCGCCTTCTTTTGCTCTCTCCCTCTCTCTCTCCACCCGCCACTCTCTGCCTCGCAGGCATCTCGTAAACCGTAAAGGAACGTTGAGGAAAAAACACTAAAAACTCTTTATCTGTCAAGATTCAAGGATCAGCGCCGCGAGCAAGTCAATAATTAATGGGGCATGTTTACAATACATCATTACAGCTGAGAGTGTGAAATTCTCACTGGAAGAATTTCCAGGTTTTTCGTGGGAAGGGATGGTGGAGAGGCGAACAGACCATTCTGTCCCTCCTTTGGGAGAGCCCGGAAGAGAAACCAAAGCTGGTCTCGTGCGTAGGCTGCAGAGATCTGGGTTCAAATCTCCGTTCAGCCGTGCCACTCACTTGACATCAGGTTCCCCATCTCAAAACACAGTAACTCCTAGGACACCTCCACACATTCAACACTTACGATACAGCTTTATAAATGGTCCTGGCTTCTAGCAAATAATTCTGGGAGCTGTAGTTTGCACCCATAACAAACTACAGCTCCCAGAATTATTTGCCGGAGGCCAGGACCATTTATAAAGCTGTACAAAGGGGCTGGCCTGTGTGGCTAAAGTCTCATTTATATCTTACTAAGGAGACAGAGTCGGAAGGGTCCACCAAGGGTCATCTAGTCCAACCCTGGGCAATGCGGGAATCTTTTGCCCAACACAGGGCTCGAACCCACAACCCTGAGATGAAAAAGTCCCATCCTCTGCTGACTGAACTATCCCAGAGCTATCATGCCACATTAAACAGTCATAAGGTAAAGGGTAAAGGGACCCCTGACCATTAGGTCCAGTCGTGACCGACTCTGGGGTTGCGGCGCTCATCTCGCTTTATTGGCCGAGGGAGCCGGCGTACAGCTTCCGGGTCATGTGGCCAGCATGACTAAGCCACTTCTGGCACACCAGAGCAGTGCACGGAAACGCCATTTACCTTCCCACCAGAGTGGTACCTATTTATCTACTTGCACTTTGACGTGCTTTCAAACTGCTAGTTTGGCAGGAGCTGGGACCGAGCAATGGGAGCTCACCCCGTCGCGGGGATTCGAACCTCCGACCTTCTGATCAGCAAGTCCTAGGCTCTGTGGTTTAACCCACAGCGCCACCCATGTCTTCCCCCAAATAATTCTGGGAGCTGTAGTATGTTATGGGTGCAGAGAGATGTGATGAGACCCCTATTCCCTCCTGGAGAACCACAACTCCCAGAATTTCCTGTGAAGAGGGATTGCTCTGAAAATTGGGCCTCTGTGCATTGGGTGGGTGTCTTCTAACTACTAAAAGCACCCTTAGCAGACTGCAGGTCCCAGTTTTATTTGGGGTTTAAATGTATGGGGAGATAAAGAAAGTCATTTTACACAGCACATAGTTAAACTATGGAACTCCAGTGATAGCCACCATCTTTGATGATGATGATTATGATGATGAAATTTATTATTTATACCCCGCTCATCTGGCTGGGTTTCCCCAGCTACTCTGAGCGGCTCCCAACAGAATATTAAAAACACAATAAAACATCAAACATTTAAAACTTCCCTAAAATGGGCTGTCTTCAGATGTCTTCTAAAAGTCAGGTAGTTGTTTATTTCCTTGATATCTGGTGGGAGGGTGTTTCACAGGGCAGGCGCCACCACCGAGAAGGCCCTCTGCCTGGTTCCCTGTAACTTGGCTTCTCACAGCGAGGGAACCGCCAGAAGGCCCTTGGAGCTGGACCTCAGTGTCCGGGCAGAACGATGGAGGTGGAGACGCTCCTTCCGGTATGCTGGGCTGAGGCCGTTTAGGGCTTTCAAGGTCAGCACCAACACTTTGAATTGTGCTCGGAAACGTACTGGGAGAGTGTTAAAAATTCATGTAGGGGAGGCTGTCAATGCCACGCTCTGCCTCTACTGCTGGAGGCAGAAATGCTTCCGGTTTATGTTCCCAGCCTTCATGGCCCACTTGCAGACATCGTTGTAGCACATGGCTTGTCTGCTAATGGACCTGGTGCCTGAAGCCTGCTCCCCATAGAGCACATTGTTACCGGGAAATTGGGGGGGGGTGCGAGACCTACCCGTCCCCCATGAGCCTTACTTCTCCACACTACGAGGCAAAGACAAAGAGCCTCCGCTGAACATTACCAAATGTAGCAATTCACTGATAAATGGCTCAATGGGGAATCTTTAGAGATTCATAAGAAACCACATTGTTGCATTCATCTTCTCAGTTTCTGAAATATACCGTATTTTTTGCTCTATAAGACTCACTTTTTCCCTCCTAAAAAGTAAGGGGAGATGTGTGTGCGTCTTATGGAGCGAATGCAGGCTGCGCAGCTATCCCAGAAGCCAGAACAGCAAGAGGGATTGCTGCTTTCACTGCGCAGCGATCCCTCTTGCTGTTCTGGCTTCTGGGATTCAGAATGTTTTTTTTTCTTGTTTTCCTCCTCCAAAAACTAGGTGCGTCTTGTGGTCTGGTGCGTCTTATAGAGCGAAAAATACGGTGCTCGGAGTTGAGTGTGGATTTCATGCTCTTTATTCAGCTCATAGTAGTGAGGAATGAAAGTTCCCCCAAAATATCTGCTTTATATACATTAGTTACACAATGGGTCACACGTGATTGGCTAATTCTGGGATTCTCCTGTCGGCCAATCAGGTTGCAGATTCACTTCCACAGATTGCGGATTGGGTGGCTCCTGCGGACCAATCAGACTGCTGCATTCTGAATCCTATTCAACTCAGTACATAACAGTTTCAATGGCATTCAGGTCCCAGGGAAGTGAGGTATGGGGTAGGGGTGAGTGAGCCCTGTTAGGATATTTCCGTTCCGCCTTAAAAAGGGAGCAGGTTGTTGTGTCACAGCCTGCGTATTTCCTGTTCACAGGAAGTTTATGTTTTGTACATTGCTTTCGTTTTCTCTCTGTGCCTGAGACATCGAAGCAGGCAGTCATGTTTTTTCTTTGTTCTGATCAACGCTGAATAAAGTTGTAAATACTGCTCTCCTGAGTGCGCCTTTCGTTGTGCAAACTCTGCTGATAGAGCATGCATAAGCTCTGGAATGTGGCAAGCTATCTCTGAGGCTCGTGTCGCTAATTGACTGATACTGTATCTACGGGAGATCGATGGATCGTCCAGAGACGGCGTGGGACCATGATGGCTTTTGTCTCCCTGGCAGTATCCCAACAAGCCCACCATAATCCCTTAGGTGTACAGTGATGTCCACAGGCCCTTTCCTTCCCAAGGAGTCATGACCAGTGATATCCTGCCCCAAGGGTGTCAGACAGATAACCACCTCAACCACAGTGCCTACCCACCCCATAGTCGGACACGACAAAGGGGTGTGTTTGACTTGACTCAGGGACCCAGGAACTGTCAATGCTTTCCTTTGCACTGTGATGGAGTATGTGTGAAAGACTATATTTGAGTGACAGGTTCCACCTTTTCGGTGACATATCTATGATGTCTTGATGATGCTTCTGCAAATGTAAAGTCATACCTCATGTTACATCCGCTTCATGTTACGTTCTTTCAGGTTACATCCCGCAGCGACCCAGAAGTATCGGAAAGGGTTACCGGAAAGGGTTTCGCCGCTTGCACAGAAGCACAAAATGACGTTGTCTGCATGCGCAGCGAATCACAACCTGCGCCTGCGCAGACGCACCGCTGCGGGTTGCGCTCTTTTCATGTTGTGAACGGGCCTCCGGAACGTATCCTGTTCACAACCAGAGGTACCACTGTATTACGGGAAACTTTAAAATACTGATGAAACCGTTTGGGGCTTCTGGCTGCTTCTTCTATGTGGTAGTTTGAAGTCTTGTTGCAACAATAAAGATCAGGCCTACAGGCCGCTGTTTTGCTTATATCTCCTGGCTGATGTCTCTTGCTTGTGACCACCGACTTGAACCTATGGGAGCCAAGGTTAGGCAGTTGCGGAGTGCTCCAATGACACCCTTATACAACATTGTTGGGGGTCCTGCCATCTTACTTTCTGCGTACATAGCCAAGCCAGTGAAGACATCACTGAGACAGGAGTGTGGGGGTGTGGGTTTGGGGAGAGCACATCCTCGCTTTAGACTCTGCCCTGCCATGTGATGCCACAAATCTTCCAGACACAACGCATACAGAAGGCGTTGAGGCATCATTCCTGACAGTTGTAACTTGCCCACAACTCACTTTGACAAAGCAGCGTGCTCAACACACAAGCCTGGCAGGCCTTCATCTTGATATCGGTCATTAGCATCACATTCTCCCATATCTTTTGGGAGATTGCAATCCTCCTTTATTCCTGCCGCTGCCACCAGCACATTTACCTGGCCAAGAACAAGGCATGCGATGCAATACGTTTAATCAGCTCCATCTGGTACGCAGGCTGAGACCCTACCTGCCCGCAGACTGTCTCGCCAGAGTGGTGCATGTTCTAGTTATCTCCTGCTTGGACTACTGCAATGCGCTCTATGTGGGGCTACCTTTGAAGGTGACCTGGAAACTACAACTAATCCAGAATGCGGCAGCTAGATGGGGGACTGGGGGCGGCCACCGAGACCATATAACACCGGTCTTGAAAGACCTACATTGGCTCTCAGTACATTTCTGAGCACAATTCAAAATGTTGGTGCTGACCTTTAAAGCCCTAAATGGCCTCGGCCCAGTAGAACTGAAGGAGCATCCCCACCCCCATCGTTCTGCTCGGACACTGAGGTCCAGCTCCGAGGGCCTTCTGGCGGTTCCCTCCCTGCAAGGAGCCAAGTTACAGGGAACCAGGCAGAGGGCCTTCTCGGTGGTGGCGCCCGCCCTGTGGAACGCCCTCCCACCAGATGTCAAAGAGAAAAACAACTACCAAACTTTTAGAAGACATCTGAAGGCAGCCCTGTTTAGGGAAGCTTTTAATGTAATTTATTGTATTTTTAGTTTTTTGTTGGAAGCCGCCCAGAGTGGCTGGGGAAACCCAGCCAGATGGGTGGGGCATAAATAATAAATTATTACTATTATTATTAATAATAATAATTCATTAAACAAAAATAACAAAAACGGAGGCTGTGCGATTCCTTAGCGTTCCTCAGAGCACAGTTTTCTTATCTTATCCCTGGCTTTATTACAGTTACAACAACGGCCAGTTGCTCAGGCAGGCCTTTGGAAACATAGGTGCAGGCTTCTCTCAGCTCATGATGGTATTTGACTTCTGGTTCTAAATGTGTTTCAAGGCGTTTTAACTCTTGTTTATCCCCCCCCCCCCGGGTTGCTACTGGCTGCAGAGAGGGGGGGCAAATGAGGTCAGCGCAAGAGGTGAAGCATGTAAGCGGAAGATCGGAGGACTGGGAGGTGGAGGGGGGAGAGGAGAAGAAGGAGAGTTACAGATTTCAGAAAGCTGTTCACAGAGTGCTATTACCACCAAATTGGAGGCCAAGGCTTTCGCTGCGGAATAACGCAGGGAACATTTCCCAAGGGGCTTCTGAGGAGAGAGACGGAGACCCTGCAATTTCCCTCTTTGCCAAGCCAAGCAACTCCAGAACCTGCTCTTGAGATGCTGAGAGCAAAAGGCAAAAAGGGGGAGAAAGGTCACCCTTTTCTGGGGGCGGCGGAGGCCGGAAGAGACGTAATCTCTTCTCTTTGAAAGCAAGCTGGTGGTGAAATATTTGAGGAGCGAAAGGGGAGGCTCCTGTTGTGAATTTGCTTCTGCAAAACCTACTCTGTTACATTTCATCTCTCTGCCTCCAGATGTTTGCATAATTTCTGGGTATTGCCAGTATTTGGGTAGATGAGCTTCTGTCCACCAAGGGCTGTGTTCTCTCTGGTAGAACCTGCCAGGGGCCACATCCTGGGATTAGGAGGGGCCCAAGCCAGCAGTGGGGCCTAAATCATCGGAGGATGATGTGAAGCCTCTGTTACTTGGCAAAGCCCCAAACCCGACTAGATCTGCGGACAGCAGAGAGTCAGTAATCAGAGACCAGATATCTAAATGCAGATGTCATTGTCACGAATATATGTGGTTATATGCATATTAAAGGTAAAGGTAAAGGGACCCCTGACCATTAGGTCCAGTTGTGGCCAACTCTGGGGTTGCGGCGCTCATCTCGCTTTATTGGCCGAGGGAGCCGGCATACAGCTTCTGGGTCATGTGGCCAGCAGGACTAAGCCGCTTCTGGCGAACCAGAGCAGCGCATGGAAACGCTGTTTACCTTCCTGCCGGAGCGGTACCTATTTATCTCCTTGCACTTTGATGTACTTTCGAACTGCTAGGTTGGCAGGAGCAGGGACCGACCGAGCAACGGGAGCTCACCCCGTCGTGGGGATTCGAACCACCAACCTTCTGATCGACAAGTCCTAGGCTCTGTGGTTTAACCCACAGCGCCACCCGCGTCCCTTTATATGCATATTAGTACACATTATTTGGGTGGAGGTCTGGACTGAAAAATTCAGAGTAGTGCAGATGTTTCGGGATGACAGCGTTTCAGTTCAGTTCCGTTCCAGAAAGTGTGAACCAAGTAAGTGCTGCCTTTAAACGTGAAATGAATCAAATTTGGGTCCCTCGATTTCTGAACGTCCTACAACCCGCTTTATGAGTTGCTGCAGGGCCTGTGAGCGATGCTGATTGCTATTTTCCTATTAGCAATTCTGCTGCTCCTGCTACTATTTCTGATCACGGCATTCCGAGCAAAAACGCTTCAGATTGCAAGGGGGAAAGTCCATCTAGAAAAATCACCTCAACCTAGTTAGCAGCTTCTTTTTAAGAAAGAGGTTCTGAAAAGCTCCGCCAGGTCTGTTTTTAACAGCACCAGCTGTTTATATCGCAAATGGATGGGGGTGGTGTTTAGATTAATCCATATGTGAGCAAACCGCTTGCTGTTTGAAACCTCCGCATGCTTGAGTCAGAGAATGTTTTATATATGACTGTGTTTTTACATACACACCCACAGTTCTGTTTGCTTTCGGTGTGGGATCAATTGACTGAGATGCGTTAATGTGTCAGGGGACTGGAGATTACCAAATTGACAGCTCTGCAGCTTCGCCATCAGAAGCGGGAGCGATGAACTGCATTGTGCGCACGCACGCACACACCCCAATTTGGTTCCAGGCCACATTCCAGATCTGTGGGAGGCCCCTGATCGACCCCTTGAAGGGCTGCCCCACAAATGCTTGTTTTCTGCTGCTCCAGAGGCCAGGACTTGAACCAATGGATTTTAGTTACAAGAAAGGAGATCCCCGCTCAATGTTTCGTTAGCCCAAAAATGGGAAACGAGCGAGGTCCCAACCAAAGAAGAATGGCAACCTAAACTGATGGATTATTACACGCAGTACGTTTAAAGACGACTGGAGGATGTTTACGGAACATATGGGTGAAAACTGTGCTCATTTTATTTTATTTTATTTATAATATTTTATTAAGTTTTATCAATAGAAAAGTTGTGAAAAGTTTAGAAAAATACATAGAGCAAAAAAAAAAGAAATACAAGTTAGAAAATACAGAAGTACAAGTTACAAAATACAAAAATACAGACATTAAACACAAAAATAGAGAGAGAGGGAAAAAACACATATACCAAAAAAACCAAAAATCCCTCTTTCTTAATTTCTCATCTTTCATTAACTTATTTTCCTGACTTCCTCACGCCTCCCTTTTTTGTATCCCTTTTAGAAATTGGTTCAGCAAATTCGTGACCTATTAGTTTGTCTATTATTAATCCCATCTTACATTTTACCTTGTTGCTAGAACCCCTTCGATTCATTTCAATGTCATCAGCATTCAAAAATTTTACAGTGTTTCTGCAAATAAGTTTTAAATTTCCTCCAATCTTCTTCCACCAACTCTTTTCCCTGGTCTCGGATTCTGCCAGTCATTAAAACTGTGCTCATTTTAAAACCTTGGTAGCATTAAGATAAATTCAACAGTGTAAGTAAGTATTGGATGGATGTAACAAGGGATTACTGAATGGTTTAGTTCAGGGGTCAGCAAACTTCTTCAGCAGGGGGCGGGTCCACGCCCCTTCATCCCTGCTCAGAGGTGGGCTAAAGAAAGTTGCCTCCAGTAATCCAGCAAGGAGGACCCATAGGGGAAGCTCACTAGCCCTGGCTACTTGCAAGAGTTTGTTTGTTTTTTTTTTAAGTAATATTTATTAGAGTTTCGAGTAATACGGAGAACAAAAAGAAAAAAAAAAGAAAAAAAAAGAATTCATCCTTTACAGTCCCATTTTCAATAACTTTTTTCCGCGACTTCCCCTCACCTCCCCTTCTTGTATTCCAAGTCCAAATATTTATCCAACAAGTTCTTATCTCTAAATTCTTAACCTTAATTTGTTATTATGTTTATTTATATTACATTTTTAACCTTACTTCATTATTATATTTAACTCAATTTAGATATCAACTTTTAACTTATATACCTCAATCATTTATAGAAAACTTTTTCTAAGGTCGACCCTATTTCCCTTCCACGAATTCCCCATTCTTATACTAATAGCAACACAAAATTAAACACAGAATGAAAAAGATCAAGCCCCCTTTGGATTTCCAAACCCCACCCTCCCTTCCCCGGTTTCATTCCCAAAACCATAGTCCGTTAGTCCATCTATTATTAGCCTGGCAACCTCACGTCCGAGGCTCTTAAATCTCTCTCAGTCCCTTTCTGCCGGCTTCTTTGAAAGTCCCTTACTTGCAAGAGTTGGAGGTCAAGCCAGGAGCTGAGATCGAGGAGGAAACTAGAACTCAGGAACGAAGGGCAACTAAGACCCAAGACAATCTTGTTCCTTACTCAGTATTCACCTGCAGCGAGCCTGTTTAGACCCACTTGGACAGAAAGGATCACATGTCCAGGCTGGGTGGTCAGAGTAGGTCCAAACAGGGGTCAGCAAACTTTTCCACTGTCCGTCAGACCTTGTGGGGGGGCCAGACTATATTTTGAAAAAATTAATGAACGGATTCCTATGCCCCACAAATAACCCAGAGATGGATTTTAAATAAAAGCACACATTCTCCTCATGTTAAAACACTAGGCAGGCCCCACAAATAACCCAGAGACGCATTTTAAATAAAAGGACACATTCCACTCATGTATAAACACGCTGATTCCCGGACCGTCCGCCAGCCGGATTTAGAAGGCCATTGGGCTGGATCCGGCCCCCGGGCCTTAGTTTGCCTACCCATGGTCCAAATCCTGAAGGAACTTCGCTGAGAAGCTGCAGTTTGAAGGTTTGCCACATGGGGGTGCTGCCAGCCATTATTTTTGAGCCTGACCTACCTCAAAAGGCTGTTGTGAAGCTGGAGAAGTGGGCAGAGCCACAGACACCTCCCAGAGCACCTCACACAGAAAGGACAAGCTATAAACGCCACACACATTCCTGTCCTTTGGGATGGGAAGCTCAGTAGGTAGAGCACGGGGGCTCTTAATCTCTTTTATATATATATAATTTTTATTAATTTTCCAATAAAAACAAATTTATAACACAATTAAACATTAGGAACTCATCACACGTCTTTTTTCTTTTAGACTTCCATCAACATGTCTGATAATTTTCCGTAGTTATTACATATCTTCACATTTCTTAATTTATACTGCACTATGTATATCTTCTCTTACCATGTTTATTTAAACAATATTTCTACCAAACCTTCTTCTACCAAACCAAACCTTCTACCAAACCTTCTACCAAACAGAGCTTCTTGGAAACTTACAAACGTTATATCATTATCACAAATATTTTTAATATATTCTGTAAGTTTATTCCAGTCCTCAGTGAATCTATGGTCCCGTCGGTTGCGAATCCTCCCTGTTAATCTGTCCAGTTCTGCATAATCCGTTAATTTCGTTCTCCATTCTTCAATCGTGGGCATTTCTTCTTGTTTCCATTTCTGGGCCAGAAGAGTTCTAGCTGTTGTTACTGCATACAAAAATACTTTCTGATCCTTCCTTTTTATGCTTCTGGTTTTTTAACAAATGTATATTTCAATACAGTGGTGCCTCGCAAGACAAAATTAATTCGTTCTGCAAGTTTTTTCTTCTTGTGAGTTTTTCGTCTTGCGAAGCACGGTTTCCCATACGAATACATTGAAAATCAATCAATGCGTTCCTAATGAGACCGCCCGGGGACAGAGGGGAAGCGCCGCGTGCCTTCCCCTCTGTCCCCGGACCTGTTTCAAAGCAAGGGGCGGCGGGGAGAAGATTGCTTCTCCCCGTTGCCGCCCCTTGGTTCAAAAGGGGTCTGGGGAGAGAGGGGAAGGCGCGCGGTGCTTCCCCTCTGTCCCCGGAGATTGCGGGGCTGGCAACGGGGGGAAGCAATCTTCTCCCCGCCGCCCCTTGCTTCAAAAGAGGTCTGGGGACAGCGGGGAAGACGCGCTGCGCTTCCCCGCTGTCCCCGGAGCTTGCGGGGCAAGCTTCGTTTTGCGAAGCAAGCCCATAGGGAAATGCGTCTTGCGAAGCGGCTAAGAAAACGAAAAACTCCTTCGTCTAGCGAGTTTTTCGTCTTCTGAGGCTTCGTCTTGCGGGGTACCACTGTATTTTCTTTATCTCATTATATATCATTTCCCAGAAGCACGGGGGCTCTTAATCTCAGGGTTGTGGGTACAAGAGCCACATTGGGCATTGCATGGGGTTGAACTCTATGATTCTAATGTACTTCTGTGATGCATGAGGGAACAGAGGGAATTCAGTTCGGTTCTCATTTCAGTGTAAACCCACCTAATCTGAATTTTTCAAAACAACACATGGGCCGAAACACAGCCTTCCTTCAAAACTCACACGCCTCTGAATTTTGCGGCTCAGTTCTTCAGCAAAGTACAAAAATGCTTATATTCATGAAAGTGTTGTAGCCAAAAATAAACAAATCATTATTTGGGGGAGGGGGGGAGGAATCGCTACCAGGCAAAAAAATGTATACAAATGTGTGCATATTGAGAGAAAACGCTGGTGAATTTTCACAAGGACCTTTGAAAGGGGAAAAAATTGCAAGTGTAAATACGGTGAGAGGGGTTTAACAAAAGAAACCTTTTGGAGGTCCCAAGTCGCAAGGTGCTTAGATTGATCTCAACTAGGGCCAGGGCCTTTTCAGTACTGGCTCCGACTTGGTGGAACGCTCTGTCACAAGAGACCAGGGCCCTGCGGGACTTGACATCTTTCCGCAAGGCCTGCAAGACAGAGCTGTTCCGCCTGGCCATTGGTTTGGACTCAGTCTGGCCCTTCTGTTTCCCTCCCCTTACGGTTTTGATCTATGGGCTACTATTAAAACGAGGCTGCATTTTAAATTGTATTTTTAACCTGTATTTTAAATTGTCCCCCCCCCATTATGTTTTTATTGTAATTTTACTGGTGTTAGCCACCCCTGAGTCGGGCTCTGGCTGGGGAGGGAGGGGTATAAATAAATTATTATTATTATTATTATTATTATTATTATTATTATTATTATTATTATTATTATTAAATACGGCAAATTGAAAGTGATGGTCCACATCCACAGCATACAGTGGTACCTCGGGTTACAAACACTTTGGGTTACAAACTCTGCTAACCCAGAAGTAGTACCTTGGGTTGAGAACTTTGCCCCAGGATAAGAACAGAAATCATGCGCCAGCGGTATGGCGGCAGCAGGAGGCCCCATTAGCAAAAGTGCGCCTCAGGTTAAGAACGGTTTCGGGTTAAGAACGGACCTCCGGAACGAATCAAGTCCGTAGCCCGAGGTACCACTGTATATTTAAAGCAGTATCATATTGCTTTAAACAGTCATGGCGGCTTCCACCCCCCAAAGGATTCTGGGAATGCTGGTCATCTATCCTAACCCCCTGCAATGCAGGAATCTTTCTGCCCAGCGTGAAACTCGAACCCAAGACCCTGGGATTAAGAGTCCCATGCTCTCCCGACAGAGCTAGGGAACTGTGCTGTGGGAGCTGTAGCTCTGGGAGGCGACGCCTGGCCACTCCCAGCGCCCCTTCAGCAAACTAACATTCCCGGCGCCAGCGCCACCCTTCTCATCGCAGACCCAGTGAAGTGAATGTTTCGGGGGGGGTTGCTTTGAGGAGCGCTGGCATGGGATGCCGCCCGTGATTCTCGACCCCAGAAACGAAGCGTGTGCCTAATAATAATAATAATAATAATAATTTATTATTTATACCCCGCCCATCTGTCTGGGTTTCCCCAGCCACTCTGGGCGGCTTCCAAAAGAATATTAAAATACTGTGATACATCAGACATTAAAAGCTTCCCTAAACAGGGCTGCCTTCAGATGTCTTCTAAAAGTCTGGTAGTTGTTGTTCTCTTTGACATCTGGTGGGAGGGCGTTCCACAGGGTGGGCGCCACCACCAAGAAGGCCCTCTGCCTGGTTCCCTGTAACTTGGCTTCTCACAGGGAGGGAACCGCCAGAAGGCCCTTGGCACTGGACCTCAGCGTCTGGGCAGAACGATGGGGGTGGAGACGCTCCTTCAGATATACTGGACCGAGGCCGTTTAGGGCTTCAAAGGTCAGCACCAACACTTTGAATTGTGCTCGGAAACGTACTGGGAGCCAATGTAGGTCTTTCAGGACCGGTGTTATATGGTCTCGGCGGCCGCTCCCAGTCATTCTCCCTTTTCTGCGACGGAGCCAGCCTTCGTTTGCGTGTTCACCTTCAAGCGTCCCCTCTCGCTATTATTATTCTTCCCAGGCCTGCTAATTATCTTCCTCTCTTTGTGTTTCAGAAAGTGCGTCGGCGTCCTCCCACAATCCCCTCCTCCTCCCCGGGTTCCATCTTGTTTGCTCTGCCCCTGCCTCCTTAAAATAAAAACAGTCTTTTGCTAATTATCGGGAGAGCAACGTTGCTCTCAAGGAAAGGGGGCGCGGGTGGGAGAACATCGTGTTTGGCTGAAGAAATAAATGCATCACCTCCTCGCTAGGATGCAACGACTTCTGCTGAGGATCGTGTCCACGCCCCGAGTCCTTGGGGCGGGTGGGGTGGTCAGGGGTAGCCCAAGATGCCCCCATTGCCATCCACACAACTGGGGAGGGGGGGTGAGGTTTTGCAAGGGCACGCTCCTCTCGCAAAACTTGGTCCCGAAACTTGTGGCGCTTTTCCAGCGAAGGCGGTGAAGGTCCTGTGTGAGTGGCTGGAGGCGGTTGGAGGATGGATGGCGGCGAACAGATTGAGGTTGAATCCTGACAAGGCAGAAGTATGGTTCTTGGGGGACAGGAGGCGGGCGGGTGTGGGGGATTCCCTGGTCCTGAATGGGGTAACTGTGCCCCCTCCACACCTGTTTGCCCCCTGGTCTCCCCAAAACAGTACTTCTGGTTCTGATTTGAAAGCGAGGCAGAGCTGGGTATCATCCGCATACTGATGAACACCCAGCCCAAATGAAATGGTCTTCCCCTTCAGCCACGCTTATTGGGTCAGGAATCACAGGAGCTGTAGTCCAATAATATCTAGAGGGTCGAAGGTTACTCTCCTCTGTTAGGCACTGAATGCAGTGAGATTTACTTCTGTGTAGAGACAGGCGCAGGATGATATCGTCACGCAATTCCAATTGCATCCAAATAAATACCTCCGATATATTTCCAGGGCTCAATTCATTTTTGAGATATTGAAAGAAATGTGACGCGAAAATAAACAACCCAAAAAAACATTTAATTTAACAAACTGCTAATATTCATCGCTAGGAGGAAGGACAGATACCATCTCTCATATATACACAGTGACAGACTGACATGAAAACAGGGAAGACAGATTGTTCTCAACTTGGAAACTTGCATTCTGTATTTGTGTGTGTGTGTGTGTTTAATATATATATATATTGGAAGGCCATTGGGCTAATAAAGGGCCTAGGAAACATAAAGCATCAATAAATACAATAAATACATTAATACGTGTAAAAGTGGGCTTCAAAACATTTGGGATCAGCCAGCTTCACCCTAAACATATCTTATTACCGCATCCTGTTCCCAAAATTTCAAAATAAAAAATTCCTTCCAGTAGCACCTTAAAGACCAACTAAGTTAGTTCTTGGTATGAGCTTTCGTGTGCATGCACACTTCTTCAGATACACACAGTGTGCATGCACACGAAAGCCCATACCAAGAACTAACTTAGTTGGTTGCGCTTGTGTGTGTGTTTGTGTGTGTGTGTTTTAACATATCATTTTCAACAATTATTAAACTTACACTTTTTTTTTTACTTCCATCAATCACATCTGGAAATTTTCCAATCTTCTCACTTAATTTACGTTTCTTACTTTCACTATTACATTCAAATCTCGTAACTAATATATCTCTTCTTTCTCTTCTTTGCAATATTTCATATATTTCTCCTTACAAAACTTCTTGCAATCCTACTAAGTGTAATTAGATAAAATGACAGGAAGGATTCGAAACCTGCGGGAGCAGAGATTCACAGAAGATTGGAAGAAATATACGAACTACTATTTGAAGAGCAACTGTCATCAACAAACTACGCCAGTCGGACTACAAGACGTTTTGTAAGGAGAAACACATGAAATATTGCTAAGTAGAGAAAGAATAGAGACATTGATTAAGAGATTTAAATGCAATAGTGGAAGTAAGAAGTGTATATTAAGTGAATAGATTGGAAAAATTTGGTATAAGATATGAAAATATGTTTAATGATTGTTGAAAATGATACCTTGCAAAATCAATAAAAAATTATATAAATAAATAAAAAAGGAATATACATGTGGCCCTCTGGGCCTCCCCGCCTGGCCCTCGGAACATTCGCCAGGCCACACTCCTCACTGCCTTTGCTTCACACCCTCCTCGCGTGTTTTTGCCTGGCCAGGCAGGGTGCGTCCCTGAAATCTGACCTGCCTCTCGCTCACCCGGTCAGAGAGGGCAGAGTTTGGGCATAGAAACTTCCTGTGCAATGCAAGCGTTGCTCCGCCCCCTTTTTCCTTCTGCCCCGCCCACCACTGGGCTCCAGCACTGACTGGCAGCTGGCAGGATACCCGGCGCTGCCTGGGTATCGAATTGCAGAATTGGGAGCGACCCTGAGGGTCACCTTGGTCCAACCCAGGAATCTACGCTCTGTGTGTGCTCTACCCACTGAGCCACACTGCCTCCCCCCAAAGAAGTTGACCTCTGCTCTCCCGGCGTGGGTGACTGAAACCCTCTGCTGCCTCCGCCGCTGCCACCCCGCCCCTCTCGACTTGAAATCCCGCTTTTCCGGCACAGAGCTGGGCTAGGCTGCCGTGTCTCAACCTGCCTGAAGTATCACCCAGCGTGGAGGCGCCATGAGGGAGTGACTGAAGGCAGAAACTCTCTCTCTCTCTCTCTCTCTCTCTCTCTCTCTCTCTCTCTCTCAGGTCAGCAACTCAGAAAGCCCAAGAGTCATGGATCTGAAGCGCCGCTTTCTGGTTCTGCCAACGCCTCCGTTCCTCTCCGGATCCATCTTTCTTCCCTTCTTCCTCCTCGCTTGGAGACCTGCAATTTAGCAAGGAGCGACAGGGAACACAGAGGGGAAGATTTAGGACTGATAAAAAACAGGGCTTCTTCAAAGCATCACCTAGTCAAACTGCAGAATTCCCTCTCCCTTTTTTTAACCCCCCAAAAATATATTGTTTATGCCTATCAAGTTTATAAAGGTAAAGGGACCCCTGACCATTAGGTCCAGTCATGGCTGACTCTAGGGTTGTGGCGCTCATCTCGCTTTATTGGCCGAGGGAGCCGGCATACAGCTTCCAGGTCATGTGGCCAGCAGGACTAAGCCGCTTCTGGCGAACCAGAGCAGCGCACAAAAACGCCGTTTACCTTCCCACCAGAGCGGTACTTATTTATCTACTTGCACTTTGGCGTGCTTTTGAACTGCTAGGTTGGCAGGAGCAGGGACAGAGCAACGGGAGCTCACCCCGTCTCGGGGATTCGAACCGCCGACCTTCTGATCGGCAAGTCCTAGGCTCTGTGGTTTAACCCACAACGCCACCCGTGATCAAGTTTATACATTTCACTAATTTCGCTATCATTTTAACATTTCAAAACTTGACTTCCTTCCCCCTTTTTCTACGGCCCCTTAAATTTATTTTTAATATCTTCTGCATATCCAAACTGACTTCATTTGGCCATTTATGCATCTGCTTTAAATATATACACTTCTCAAACTGCAGGTTATTACAATAATCCTGCCAATGTTCTTATCTGTTTACAGTTTATCTGTAAATATTCAATAAACCATTTCCATTTTTTAAAAAAAAATTATCTTGATTTCTTATTCTTCCGGTAAGTTTCGCCATTTCCGCATATTCCGTAAGTTTTTGTATCCATTCTTCCTTTGCTGGGACTTCTGTTTCTTTCCATTTTGGGGCGAGTAACATTCTTGCCACTGTAGTAGCATACAATCGTACCCTGTTTTGTGGCCAGGATCCATCCCGGAGCCCTGGGCCGCTAGCTAAAAAGCGGTTTGCACTTCTGTGCATGTGCAAAGTGCAATTTAGCGCTTCTGAAGATGCCGAGGGGCAAACCCGAAAATAATCCATTCCTGTACTTCCGGGTTTGCCGCGGACGTTCGCCAAAATGGACGCTAGACAAGGCGGATGTTCACGGAGGTATTATGTACATGAATAAGTTTCTATACATTTTAGGGAGTTCTGTCCCTATAATTCCCAAAAGAAACGCTTCTGGGTGAGTGTTTTCTACCAACGTTATTTTAAACATCCTTTTCAATTCATTATATATCATTTCCCAGTAAGCTTTAACTGTACCACAAGACCACCCCTCCCAGAACTCCCTCCCGCTTGAGGCAAGGACGACGGCCAACTTAAGTGGCTCCCGAAGAGAATTGGACCAATTCGAGGAAGGAGGAGGAGGAGAGGTTTGTTGCAGAATCATAGAACTGCAGAGCTAGAAGGGACCCCAAGGGCCATCTAGTCCAACCCCCGGCCCCTGCCAATGACTACTAGCCATTGCTTACATTCTTATGGAACCTCCCAGTCCAGTGGCAGTCTATCTGGATCCTTAAGCCATGGGTCAGCAGACTTTTCCAGCAGGGGGCTGTCCCTCAGACCTTGTGGGGGGGCCGGACTATATTTTGAAGAGGGGAAATGCATGAATTTCTATGCCCCACAAATAATCCAGAGGTGCATTTTAAATAAAAGCACACATTCTACTCATGCTGATTCCCAGACCGTCTGTGGGCCGGATTTAGAAGGCCATTGGGCCGGATCCGGGCCCTGGGTCTTAGTTTGCCTACCCATGCCCTAAGCTCTGTCTGTTCACTGTGAGAACAGGATACAGTGGTGACTCGGGTTAAGTACTTAATTCGTTCCGGAGGTCCGTACTTAACCTGAAACTGTTCTTAACCTGAAGCACCACTTTAGCTAATGGGGCCTCCTGCTGCTGCAGCGGCGCCGGAGCACGATTTCTGTTCTCATCCTGAAGCAAAGTTCTTAACCTGAAGCACTATTTCTGGGTTAGCGGAGTCTGTAACCTGAAGCGTATTTAACCTGAAGCGTATGTAACCCGAGGTACCACTGTCATGAAGTAGCTGGGCCACCGCTTTGATCCAGCATGTCCAATTCGAGCTAGTTAGCACATACAGGGTTAAAAACGTGAGAGGCGATGAGCCCAGGTGTGGCCAAGCAGGTGTGCAGATGGCGATCATTTAGAGAAAGAAGAGCTCAGGAAGTTTAAAATAACAATAATATCCTGTCTCGGGTCAGCATCCTCAGCTTTGGTGCCAAATATGGTGTCACAGAATGTTTACGAACACTCAAATAGCTCTGGGAGAATCACCTGTTGGTCCGGAGGAATGTCACAAAATGCTTAAGAACATTCCAACAGCTCCGGAGGAAGTGTTGCTCACAGGATGCTGGCGATTAGCAAAATTGCAGGGATGAATTGGGAAAACATCAGGAATGCCGGCAGGGGGGAGGGGAACTGCCTATCAGGATAAAAAAATTCCTTCCAGTAGCACCTTAAAGACCAACGAAGTTAGTTCTAGGTATGAGCTTTCGTGTGCATGCACACTTCTTCAGATACACTGAAAGAGAAGTTGCCAGATCCTTCTATATAGTGAAAAGGTGGGGAGGGGTATTATTCAGAAGGGTGGTGGGAATGGGAGATTGGCAGATAGCTGAGATGAGCCTGTTGACGACTCTTAACGACTGCAATAGGTCTTCCAGGAAAAGGCAAGGGGTGAGAAGGTGAAAAGTGGCTTAGTCATGTATAATGAGATAAGAATCCAATGTCTTTGTTCAGACCAGGTCTCTCCATGGTTTTAAGTTTGGTAATGAGTTGCAATTCAGCAGCTTCTCTTTCCAGTCTATTTCTGAAATTCCTTTGTAGTAAAACAGCTACTTTGAGATCTTGTATAGAATGTCCTGGGAGATTGAAGTGTTCTCCTACTGGTTTCTCTGTTTTGTGATTCTTGATGTCAGATTTATGTCCGTTTATTCTTTGGCGTAAGGTTTGGCCTGTTTGTCCAATATAGAGAGCTGAAGGACACTGTTGGCATTTGATGGCATACACAATGTTAGACGATGAGCAATTAAATAGTCCCGAGATGGTATGTGTGATGTTGTTGGTGATGCTGTGATGCCTATCAGGAGCTCAGGAAAGCTTTCTGTCTGGGTTTGGGAAGGTGTACCTGTTTGTGCTCTCTTTCCACAGCTTACCTTTGGATATCTGCTAGCTGCTGTGATTTGCTCACGTGAGAGATAAAAAAACAACAACACCGTCCTTCTGAATGATGGCGCCATGCCAGGCAGTTCTTCAGCCTCCCAAAGCAAGCATCACCTGCGTTGATTTTTTAAAAGAAAGGGAGAGATCGTCAGGCTTCATGGACACGTCAATCAAATCAATGACTGCCAAAAGGGGAGGGGGATCAGATCAGACCCGTCCCAACAGAGAGAAATTGCCACCGCCTCATATTTATCTCCCCAGTGAAGAAAATAACGAGAATAACGGAATTAAAAAATTTAAGTAAATCTTTATTGGCCCAGAAATGGAAACAAGAAGAATTAGTGATGAAAGAAGAATGGCAGATGAAATTAATGGACTATGCAGAATTAGATAAGATGACAGGAAGGATTCGAAACCTGCGGGACCAGAGATTCACGGAGGACTGGAATAAATATGTGAACTATTTGAAAAGCAATTGTAATCCACAGATTACGCTAGAAGGACTACAAGAAGTTTTGTGAGGAGGAAAATATGAAATATTGCAAGGAAGATTATGAAGAGAGTTATTACTTAAGATAATTAAAAGTAATAGTGAAATTAAGAAATGTAAATTAAGTGAAAAAGATTGGAAAAATTTCAGATGTGATTGACAGAAGTCAAAAAAATTGTATAAGATTTGAAATTGTGTTAAATGATAGCTGAAAATGATATGTTATAAAATTAATAAAAATATATATAAATAATATAGTCTTTCCAGCTTAAATAAATAAATAAATTTAAGTAAATCGGCATGGGTATGATTCCCCAGCTGTGAAGAACCTCCTTTTAGCCTTGGCTAAAAGATTAAAAATAAATAAATACCTAGCAGCTGCCCTATGGGAGAATCCTTCTCCGCCCCAGCTATTGACTGACATGCTATGATGTCACAGAATGTTCACAAACATTCCAACGACAGGGAGGGAAGGAAGGGAGAGGTGTGGAATGTTATCAGAGGTCAGGGGAGCCATGGAAAGATGTACAGGCAAGCTCATCGTTTGGCAGGTGCCATTCAATTGCTTGGGTAATTGTGAAAGCTCTGCAGACAGTTGTACATTTTAAATGCACATTGTGTCTTCTGTTGCAAACCCCTAAATCTGTTTCCCTGGGGGCAGGGCAGGGAGCTGCGGGGGTTGCAGTGACCCCCCGCAACGGGTCACGCAAGCAGATAATCAATAGCAACCGACCCACCTCACAGGATCATCGCAAGGATCACAACCGACAACCTCCCCCGCAAAGGTCTTGTGCAAACACAAGTTATAATCTGGACATTTTCTTGCAGGGGGGAAAGTCAACCCTCCTGATTAAAAAGCAGAGTTTGCTCCGCTGCCCCTTCTGGAATCGCAACAAGGTGACCTCTTTCCGCCAGCAAGAAAAACACACACACACACACACCAAGCAGTTTGCTCAGAAAGCACACAGATAAATAAATTTTGCATATTAGCCAGGGCCATAAGCATTGCTACCACCCCCAAATCTGCGAGGCTGAGTCTTAAGTGAATTTTTATGGCCAACATTATCAACCCCCCAAGGATACCAACATGGAGGAGAGGCTGACTCCTTCTCCCGAACACTGCCAATTATCTGCCGGCGCGTTAGGAAAAGGGGGCAGGAAGAAAAACAGGGGCTTTATGCTGTTTTCTTTTGCGTCGGGTGGACCGGATGTTTCCATCAATATTCATGGCTATGACATACAGGTCACCAACTCTGCAAAGGAAAGCATTGTGGCATCTGGAATTAACACACCTCTTTTGTGTGGGGGTTAAACCACAGAGCCTAGGACTTGCCGATCAGAAGGTTGGCGGTTCGAATCCCCGCGATGGGGTGAGCTCCTGTTGCTTGGTCCCTGCTCCTGCCATCTATTATTAGGTAAAGGTAAAGGGACCCCTGACCATTAGGTCCAGTCGTGACCGACTCTGGGGTTGCGGCGCTCATCAGGCTTTATTGGCCGAGGGAGCTGGCGTACAGCTTCCGGGTCATGTGGCCAGCATGACTAAGCCGCTTCTGGCGAACCAGAGCAGCGCACGGAAACGCTGTTTACCTTCCCACCAGAGTGGTACCTATTTATCAACTTGCACTTTGACGTGCTTTTGAACTGCTAGGTTGGCAAGAGCAGGGACCGAGCAACGGGAGCTCACCCCGTCGCAGGGATTCGAACCGCTGACCTTCTGATCGGCAAGTCCTAGGCTCAGTGGTTTAACCCACAGCACCACCCGCGTTCCCATTATTATTATTATTATTATTATTATTATTATTATTATTATGGACCCCAAGGAGAGGACCACTAAGTGCAGGAGACAAGGGAAACTCGCCACTGCCTGCTCCTCTCTGGCCTCCTTCTTCCCCCAACACCTTCAGTGCTTCTCTGGGCTGCATCCAGGCAACTTAGACGGAGGCGGTGGTTAGGATCAGAAGGTTGGAGGTTCGAACCCACCCCGGAGCAAATGGGCAGAATTCCTGCACTGCAGGGGGTTCAGCTAGATGACCCCTGGTGTCCCTTCCATCTCAACAATTATATGATTCTGTGAAATGAGGAGAGGTAGAACAGTGCTTCTTTTTCTTCTTCTTTGGCGGTCCCTCGCAGCCGAGTAAGATTGTCTTCCATAAACACGGTTTTGACAGTGAGTCTGTAAGTGACTGTGGAGACCAATTCTGGATCCACACGTCCTTCCACAGTGGGGACATAGGTTTCCAGGCAGGAGTTGAACATGGTGTGGATTTGCCAAGCCTGCCTTCCTCTTAGCATGTTTCTCCCTTTCGTCCTGAGTTCGAGTGTCTTCAAAGCCCAGGATGCCTTTGGTAAAGGCTGCTCTCCAACTGGAGCGCTCACAAGCCAGTGTTTCCCAGTTGTCGGTGTTTATACTACATTTTAAAATATTTGCCTGGAGAGAGCCTTTAAGCCTCTTTTGTTGACCACCAGCATCACGCTTTAAAGTTCGGAATAGAGGAGTTGCTTTGGAAGACGATCATCAGGCATCCGCACAACATGACCAGTCCAACGAAGTTGATGTTGAAGAATCATCGCTTTGACACTGGTGATCTTTGCTTCTTCCAGTACACAGGCATTAGTTCGCCTGTCTTCCCAAGTGATGTGTAAATTTTTTCGGAGGCACCGTTGATGGAATCTTCCGAGGAGCTGGAGATGGCGTTTATAAGTGGTCCATGTTTCACGTGCATACAGTAAGTTTAGTATTACAATAGAGAACAATGCAGGCCACTTTGAGCCGCTTGGAGTGCTTTATATACATTATTTACACAATGGGCTGCATGCGATTGGCTAATTCCGGAATTCTCCTGTAGGCCAATCAGGTTGTGGATTCACTTCCATCTGGAGCTGGATTGGGTGGCTCCTGTGGACCAATCATACTGCTGCATTGTTCTAGGACCAATCAGACTGCTGCATTCTGAATCCTATTGTTCTAGGACCAATCAGACTGCTGCATTTTGGATCCTATTCAACTCAGTACATAACATGGAGGAAAAAAGGGATATGGATATATTTGCAGCAAAAGCAAATAAGCCATTGCCAAAGCACACCTGCCACTCTGTTGGTCTTGCTCTTTCTCAAAAAAGGAAGATTAGCAGTGACAAGATCCACCGAAGGCACAAAGGGGAAACAGGTCGCCCTGGAAAAACAGGCTTTGCTTCTGTACACAACGTGTCTGAGTCCTGACTCAGGAGAGGTGCAACACATGACTGGCAACCATAATTATTGTTTATCCAGACGCCTGCCCAGTGATCACACTCAAAGATCCATGGAGGGGACTGAGCAAAGATAATTATTATGATATATTATGTATTATATTAATATATTGTTTTAAATAGTAGTAGTAGTCAATGACAAAGCTAGACAGCAGCTTAAAAAGCAGAGACATCACCTTGACAACAAAGGTACGTATAGTAAAAGCTCTGGTTTTCCCAGTAGTGATGAATGGAAGTGAGAGCTGGACCATAAAGAAGGCTGATCGCCAGAGAATGGATGCTTTTGAATTCTGGTGCTGGAGGAGACTCTTGAGAGTCCCATGGACTGCAAGAAGATCAAACATCTCCATTCTGAAGGAAATCAGCCCTGAGTGCTCACTGGAAGGACAGATCCTGAAGCTGAGGCTCCAAGACTTTGGCCACCTCATGAGAAGAGAAGACTCCCTGGAAAGGACCCTGATGCTGGGAAAGATGGAGGCACAAGGAGAAGGGGAAGACGGAGGACAAGATGGTGGGACAGTGTTCTCGAAGCTACCAGCATGAGTTTGACCAAACCGCGGGAGGCAGTGGAAGACAGGAGTGCCTGGCGTGCTCTGGTCCAGGGGATCACGAAGAGTCGGACACGATTAAACGACTAAACAAGTAGTAGTAGGAGTAGATATGACTATTTATACCCTGTCTTTTTCCCTGACGGGACCCAATGCAGCTTCCAGATAGATAGAGCACAAGACTATCAATCTCAGGGTTGTGGGTTCGAGACCCACAGCGGGCAAAAGGTTCCTTCCGACGCTACAATTCTATGAAAACATAGGAAAACCAACCCTTGCAATACCATGAAACATCCATAGGATTAAAACTATGCACATCACTTTGCTGGCAATGTTTGCTGATGGATCTGGTTGGCTGCTGTAGAAGCGAGGAGGCGGATTGGAATGGCCTTTGGTCTGATCCACCGGAGCTCCTTCTTACGTTGCTTTTTTTAAAGGAAGATTGGGCACAAGAAGAGCCCAAAGGGGGCTCATCATGGCAGGGGGGTTGGACTCCATGGGATGGGGGACCACATGTTGAGATTCCTGCACTGCAGGGGGTTGGACTAGATGGCCCCTGGGGTCCCTTCCAAGTGTAGAATTCTGTAATTCCAGTCCTCCTCCCATAGCGGCCAGCCAACTGCAAGCAGGACCCGGGTGCAAGAATGTTCTCCCCTCCTGTGGTTTATTCCATAGAATCGTTGAGTTGGTGCGATGGTCTGGGACTGGGGCTGGGACTCGGAACCAGAGGAGACTCAGTCCGCACCGGATCCTTTGCCTCAGGCGGCAGCTGAACCTAGTCTGGGGCCTGATCCTGAAGAGTCCCAGTCTGCACAGGTTCCCCTGCAACAAACATCAGCTGGGCTGCGCCAGGGGCCTGAGCCTGCCCTGGCTCCAGATGCGGGGATGACCTCGTTGCCTCCAGCTGGGCCATCACGTACAGCTGCTCCACTACCGGTTGGGTCAGGGGAGGCTGAGGCGGCCCCTGGGTCTAGTAACCCACCGACGTCTCCCGAGCTGCAGAGACTCAGGTCTGAGAGAAGGAGAGACCTGAGTACTTGCAGGAGGAGGGCTCGCCTTCGGGCAAAACAGGGAGGTGAGTCGCCGGGAGATCAGGACCGGCCGCTACCCCGACAAAGATAAAAGGCTCTCGGACCCCGCCCCAGGTTGCGGGGGCAATATTGCTGTTTGCTAGATCCTGCCTGAGATCCTGTACCTGTCCTTGCCTGGGGTCCTGCCTTGACCCTGTCAGACTGACTCCTGGCAGAACCTTTGGATTCTGGACTGGTCCTGGGCTGCGTTTCACGGGTTACCCCTGGGCCAGCACAGTTGGAAAGGGACCCCATGGGTCATCTAGTCCATGCAGCCCCCCCCAAATTTCAATCCATGCTGGGCCCTGCTTAGCTCTGCAAATGTGTTTGGCAGTTTTCCTTCTGTGTGCCACTCGTGCACACCTCTTAACCAGCACACACACGAGAGGCAGAATCCACCCACCAGGTAGACATGTAACTGTTGGCAAGCAAGCAAGGAAACGGGGGCAGCTGGCAGGCCCCCAGCAGGCTCCAGCCCACCAGTTGGTGCAGCATGAATCTGCGACCTGAGCTTCAGAAGCTGGGGCACGCTACTCAGCAGAGTAAACGCTGCACAAACGGAAGTGGCAGGAGAGGCTGTGTGAGCATATTTACAAGCAGTTTATTCAGCGTAGTAAAGGTAAAGGGACCCTTGACCATTAGGTCCAGTCGTGGCCGACTCTGGGGTTGCGGTGCTCATCTCGCTTTATTGGCCGAGGGAGCAGGCGTACATCTTCCAGGTCATGTGGCCAGCATGACTAAGCCGCTTCTGGCGAACCAGAGCAGCACACGGAAATGCCGTTTACCTTCCCGCCGGAGCGGTACCTATTTATCTACTTGCACTTTGACATGCTTTTGAACTGCTAGGTTGGCAGAAGCTGGGACCGAGCAACAGGAGCTCACCCTGTCATGGAGATTCGAACTGCCGACCTTCTGATTGGCAAGCCCTAGGCTCACAGCGCCACCCGTGTCCCTTGCTTATTCAGCGTACAGCAGGACAAAAGGAAACATGTCTGACCTCCTTCGTGTCCAAAGCAAAACGGCAAAAGCAAAAACTGTACCCAAACAGAAGTTCCCAGCAAGCTGTGCTGGAGTGTAAACAGGCACGTGACACACAACTATCATGCCTGTTCCTTAAGGTGGAACGGAATATCCTAACAGTAACTTCTTGAGATCTGGAAGGCGCTAAACTCTGAAGGACAACAAGGCCTGTAAATGGGTGGGGCAGTGGAATAGGAATATAAGAAGCTGGCTTATACCCCTAGCCAGACCACCGGTCCCTCTCGCCCAGGAATCACAGAATCTTAGAACTGTAGAGTTGGTAGGATCATCTAGTGCCAGGCATGGCCAAACTTGGCCCTCCAGCTGTTTGGGACTACAGTTCCCATCATCCCTGACCACTGGTCCCGTTAGGTAGGGGTGATGGGAGTTGTAGTCCCAAAACACCTGGAGGTGTTTGCCTATGCCTGGGCTAGACCTCCAGGTCTGCCCTGTAGCCTCCAGGTTTTCTTGGCAGGTGGAGGCCCTGAGTTTTCAGGCGGGTGAAGGAGCCTCTGGTGGTAAAAAGAAAAATAAGCAACAACCATGACTGTTGATGCAGCTTGAAAACTTCAGCCTGGCAGAAGCGGCTTGCAAATTCTCACGTAGACACTCGGGGGTGGGGGTCTTCCTTCTTCTGCCCCCCTCTCCTAATTGATCTCCACCTCCAGGGTTCGCCTCTGTGCCATCCCATGACACAGATAGCCCATGAGCTTGAATGCCCTCCAACATTTCTCGGATGAACACCTAGGGCACCCTTTCCCACCCCCTCCGACATTTCTCCAATGAAAATAAGGATATCCTGTTGAGGGAAAGCAGGGCAGTCCGGGATCAAATCAGAAACCTAGATGGCTTCTGTTATTCCCGGACCATCCCTGGAAAATAGGGACATTTGGAGAGTCTCAGCTTGCCCCTGGCGATATGACCGTGGCAGCCCTTGGAGACGGAGGTTAATTGGGTAGTTGGGTAGTAGCAAAGGGCAGGACTAGCGCCCCCCCCCCCCGTTTCTCATATATATAGCCCAACCCCCCTGCAAGGCAGCTGTCCCAAGCAGGTATCGAACCTGCAACCTTGGCGTTCATTGGCAGCACACTCTAACCAACTGGCTTACCTGGAGATGGCAGGGCTTGAACGTGGGACCTTCTGAGTACAAGGCAGATATCCTACCATTCATCTACGGCCTTTCCCCTAAAAATAGAAAGAGAGATTCTAGTCCTCAAGTTTCCGGATCAGGGCGGTTGGAGGATGGATGGCGGCTAACAGATTGAGATTGAATCCTGACAAGACAGAAGTACTGTTTTTGGAGGACAGGGAGCGGGTTGGTGTAGGGGATTCCCTGGTCTTGAATGGGGTAATGGTACCCCTGAAAGACCAGGTGTGCAGCCTGGGAGTCATTTTGGACTCACAGCTGTCCATGGAGGCGCAGGTTAACTCTGTGTCCAGGGCAACCGTCTACCCTACCAGCTCCACCTGGTATGCAGGCTAAGACCTTACCTGCCCGCGAACTGTCTCGCCAGTTGTTGCATGCTCTAGTTATCTCCCGCTTGGACTACTGCAATGCGCTCTACGTGGGGCTACCTTTGAAGGTGACCCGGAAAGTGCAATTAATCCAGAATGCGGCAGCTAGACTGGTGACTGGGAGTGGCTGCCGGGACCACATAACACCGGTTCTGAGAGATCTGCATTGGCTCCCAGTACGTTTCCGAGCACAATTCAAAGTGTTGGTGCTGACCTTTAAAGCCCTAAACGGCCTCGGTCCTGTATACCTGAAGGAGCGTCTCCACCCCCATCGTCCAGCCCGGACACTGAGGTCCAGCGCCGAGGGCCTTCTGGCGGTTCCCTCATTGTGAGAAGTGAGGCTACAGGGAACCAGACAGAGGGCCTTCTCGGTAGTGGCGCCCTCCCTGTGGAACGCCCTCCCATCAGATGTCAAAGAGATAAATACCGTATTTTTCGCTCTATAACACGCACCCGACCATAACACGCATGTAGTTTTTAGAGGAGGAAAATCCGTAGGCATGCCACCCGTAGGCATTTCCTCCATAACACGCACAGACATTTCCCCTTACTTTCTAGGAGGAAAAAAGTGAGTGTTATGGTGCAAAAAATACGGTAATTACCTGACATTCAGAAGACATCTTAAGGCAGCCCTGTTCAGGGAAGTTTTTAATATGTAACGCTGTACTGTTTTTAACACTGATTGTGAGCCGCCCAGAGTGGCCGGGGAAACTCAGCCAGATGGGCGGGGTATAAATAATAAATTATTATTATTATTATTATTATAAACAGAAACACAGGAAGCCGACTTACACCACGGCAAACCATAGTCCGGTTACCTCTATAGTACCGCCTGCCCCAAGAATGGGTCACCGGTTGCCCTCCAGATGCTGCCAGCCTCCAAATCTTATCAGGCTCGGCCAACATGGCCAGCGGCGGCGGACAATAGGAACCGTAGCTTAAGAGGACATACCCAACACATGGCAGAATTCCCCCTCCCGAGTCACAGGTGACCCTGCGATCCTAACCGCATCTACTCAGAAGTAAGTCCTGGTGACAATTTTCAATGGAGCTTACTTCAAAGGTAAACAGGGTTAGGTTTACAGTGTGGGTGCGCATCCTTTTTATTATTATCATTATTGTTTATTAAATTTGTATACCACCCTATACCCGTAGATGTCAGGGCGCTTCATGTCATAAAGATTGCAGTTTTCCTGATTATAATGCTGGCGCGTCATGTTGTGCAGTTGTGGCTTTGGGGGCCGATATGCCAAAATGCCAAGCTAAATTTCATCTACACCGTATGACACAACAGGAATGCCATCGGACCATGTCGCCATTCTCCCACTCTCTTGGCCCATGTGTGCTTCCTTTGCCCCACGAGTCTGCCACAGAAATAGCGGGAAAGAACCATAGGCCAGTAAGGTAAAGGTAAAGGGACCCCTGACCGTTAGGTCCAGTCGCAGACGATTCTGGGGTGGCAGCACTCATCTCGCTTTATTGGCCGAGGGAGCCGGCGTACAGCTTCCGGGTCATGTGGCCAGCATGACTAAGCCGCTTCTGGTGAACCAGAGCAGCGCATGGAAACGCCGTTTACCTTCCCGCCGGAGCGGTACCTTTTTATCTACTTGCACTGGCGTGCTTTCGAACTGCTAGGTTGGCAGGAGCAGGGACCGAGCAACAGGAGCTCACCCCGTCGTGGGGATTCGAACCGCCGACCTTCTGATCAGCAAGCCCTAGGCTCTGTGGTTTAACCCACAGCGCCACCCGCATCCCAGTATAGGCCAGTATATTGTCCCAAATTTCACTGCTTTGCCCCTGCAATTTTCCACGTTAAAGGTGCTACAAGGAGCTGTGGGTTTGGTTTTTTCTGGGATCAAGTAACACAGAAAGGAGCGCGAATCATGGGCTATATTCCATTAGTTTCCCCAGAAGTGACTTCTACATCGTACAAAAGCTCGACTGTAACGCAGAAATCAACAGTTAGGAAAATGCAAGGGAAATGGAATGAACGACCATGTGAAGGCAACCCCAATCCCATTTACCTGGGAGCAAGGTTCATTGAACTCAGCAGGACCTACGTCTGAGAAGTCACGGTTAGGACCGCGCAGGTAAATGTGGATTTATCCAACCAGTTTCTACCCAGGCAGGGTCTAGCCATTGAAAGGAATGGATCTAAACCAGCGGTGCCCAGTCATTCCAATGGGTCTACTCCAAGCTGGACTCACTGTTAGCAAAAAAGGCGGTGGTGTGGTGTGGCTATTCTAAGGTTTTGAGCAGAGAGCTGGAAGTTTTTGTCCAGATCTAAGCATAGTGATCCGTTCTGGTTTCCAAGGATACCTCTAGGAGTCCGGGTTTAGTGGCATTGGCACAGTCAAAGGCACCCTTCATTTATTAACTAGAGAAGCTATCATCATCCTCGCGTGTGGTGTGATTGCATTATTGGGAGGTAAAGGTAAAGGGACCCCTGACCATTAGGTCCAGTCGTGGCCGACTCTGGGGTTGCAGTGCTCATCTCGCTTTATTGGCTGAGGGAGCCGGCGTACAGCTGTGGCGAGCATGACTGAGCCGCTTCTGGCGAACCAGACCTTTACCTTCCCACTGGAGTGGTACCTATTTATCTACTTGCGCTGGCTTGCTTTTGAACTGCTAGGTGGGCAGGAGCAGGGACCGAGCAATGGGAGCTCACCTTGTCGCGGGGATTCGAACCGCCAACCTTCTGATCGGCAAGTTCTAGGCTCTGTGGTTTAACCCACAGCGCCACCCGCGTCCCTTATATGCACATTACGAAGACAATAAACTGTTGCTGGTTTTGCTCACAGCAATTTCGCATCCTCAAGGACCGGGTGCGAGAGAAGGCTCTGTGTGCCCAAGACTTGCTACTGTGGCTGCACTCACAAGGCAGAATATTCATTTTCCTCCTACGTTTCCCTAACTGCTAATTTCCGCATGGCATCTGAGCTCCCACACGATGTAAGAGGCGCTATCAGAAAACTAATGTGTCGTCGCGCATGCTTAGTGCTCTTTCCCCCCATTATTCAGTTCCCTGTTATAGTTGAGCCACTTCTGGAAATCTAGCAAAATACAGTGGTACCTCGGGTTAAGTACTTAATTCGTTCCGGAGGTCCGTACTTAACCTGAAACTGTTCTTAACCTGAAGCACCACTTTGGCTAATGGGGCCTCCTGCTGCTGCCGTGCCGCTGGAGCACGATTTCTGTTCTCATCCTGAAGCAAAGTTCTTAACCTGAAGCACTATTTCTGGGTTAGCGGAGTCTGTAACCTGAAGCGAATGTAACCTGAAGCGTATGTAACCCGAGGTACCACTGTATAATGGATGTTTAGCATGCTCCTGGCTTCCGGGAAAAGTCTGTTGCAGCCCCCTTAAGCGGGAGCAAAGGGTATATCGGCCAAAATTCCTCAGGAACGGCAGCATGAAATGAACATTAGAAAACAAGGCGGATAGGGAAAGTCATACAATATTCCCCCACATCTACATGCAACACACAGCCAGTGTACACAGCAGAGATGGTGAACCTACGGGCCTCCGGATTCTTGTTGAACTCCAGTTCCCATCATCCGCAACACCTGGGGTTGATGGGAGCTGTAGTCCTCTGACATGTGGAAAGTCACAGGTGTCCTGCAGCCCGGTGATCATAGAACCCTACGGGTTGGAAGGGACCACGAGGGTCATCTAGCCCAACCCCTTGCAAGGCCGCAATCTATTGCCCTACATGGGACTCGAACTCACAACCATAAGAGTCTCATGCTCTACCGACTGAGTGATGTGCAGTATAACTGGGGTAGTGGCTCCCGCCCTGTGGAACGCCCTCCCATCAGATGTCAAGGAAGTAAACAACTATCTGACTTTTAGAAGACATCTGAAGGTAGCCCTGTTTAGGGAAGTTTTTCATGTTTGGAGTTTTATTCTGTTTTTAGTCCTCTGTTGGGAGCCGCCCAGAGTGGCTGGGGAAACCCAGTCAGATGGGCGGGGTATGAATATTATTATTATTATTATTAGTTTGAAGTTTTATTCTGTTTTTAGTCCTCTGTTGGGAGCCGCCCAGAGCGGGGTATGAATATTATTATTATTATTATTATTATTATTATTATTATTATTATTATTATTATTATACATTCTAGATAGTCTGCGTATCCAGAACAATGACAGGCAAATGCAAAAATAGTACGGCTTGAATTTTGAATTCCACCACCCAGTGGCGTAGCGTGGGTTGTCAGCACCCGGGGCAAGGCATGTAATTTGCGCCCCCTAACCCGTGGATTTGCACCCCCTAACCCTAACCCCCAGATGTTGCGGCCGGCGCCCCTGCCCCCCCACGCTACGCCACTGCCACCACCTCCAGTAACCCTCCATTCACTGGGTCAAATCCTGCTCTGCCTTTGCCCTCTGTCCGCAGCTTGCTCTTACCCTCAATGGTAGCTTTGCACTCCCTTGAGCAAAGAGGACTTTGGCTCCTTATTTATTTAGCTGCAGAGGAGACAGCACCAAGGCATATAATAAATGGACTCTCCTCCACTGAGGGTTTTGAAGCATAGGTTGGGCATTCTTTCCCTGCGATTCCAGCCTTGCGGGGGTTGGACTAGAGGACCTTTGGGGACCCCGGATTCTACGGTAAGTCTTTGCTCTGCAAATAATGCCCTTTGCTCTCCCCCAAAACCAGGCGGCATGCAAAAAACGGCCAGCTAAAGAGCAGGCTTTTTGCTGTGTTTTTAAAACGAGTTCGATCAACATTTCTGCAGTTTCCCCTGAATTAAGCCCAGAGTTGTAGGAAATTATGATGCTGTCTTATGCAGGGCTCAGCAATGCCTGCACTGACTGGCAGAGGCTTGAAGCTGGCCTTTCCTGCATGCAAATGAGGCGCTCCGTGGCTGAACTGAGGTCCTTCCTCACCAGGCAAAGCAGGATTCTAGTCCTCATCGATTCGAACCAAAGGGCCGATTGAGACGAGCGCATAGGAAACTAGGTTTGCTCCACTTAGCTACACTGACTGGAAGCATCTCTCCAGCATTTTGGGCAGGGATCTCTTTCTCTTTTTTAATGAAATCATTTTTATTGGTTTTACAAATACTAAGTACAAATAAACAGAGATTTGCTTTTTAAAAACTATATAAAGATTCTCCAAATCTCAGGTCTTCTCCCCATCCTCTCCATAAGTCCCGTTTTAAACACCTACTACTGCATATTCAGGGACATGGGTGGCATTGTGGGTTAAACCACAGAGCCTAGGGCTGGCCAATCAGAAGGTCAGCGGTTTGAATCCCCGCGACGGGGTGAGCTCCTGTTGCTCGGTCCCTGCTCCTGCCCACCTAGCAGTTCGAAAGCACATCAAAGTGCAAGTAGATAAATAGGTACCACTCTGGTGGGAAGGTAAACGGTGTTTCTTTGCGCTGCTCTGGTTCGCCAGAAGCGGCTTAGTCCTGCTGGCCACATGACCCGGAAGCTGGACGCCGGCTCCCTCGGCCTGAAAGCAAGATGAATGCCGCAACACCAGAGTCGGCCACGACTGGACCTAATGGTCAGGGGTCCCTTTACCTTTTTACTGCATATTCATCCATCCTCCAATCTCTATATCCAACCATATTATCCATGGTAATTTTTACACTACAAGTGAAATCAAAATCCTGCTTTTGTTTCCATCTGCTTACAGTGGTCTCCTAAATAACTTATAAATTACAGTGGTACCTCGGGTTACATACGCTTCAGGTTACATACGCTTCAGGTTACAGACTCCGCTAACCCATAAATAGTGCTTCAGGTTAAGAACTTTGCTTCAGGATCAGAACAGAAATCGTGCTCCGGCAGCGCGGCGGCAGCAGGAGGCCCCATTAGCTAAAGTGGTGCTTCAGGTTAAGAACAGTTTCAGGTTAAGAACGGACCTCCAGAACGAATTACGGTAAGTACTTAACCGGAGGTATCACTGTATTCCCATTCTTTTATCAAGTTTTTGTCCTCTTCATTTTTCTGAGTTTTCCAGTCAGCTTTGCCATCTCGGCATAGTCCGTCAGCTTGGTTTGCCATGGGCAGGGGTCCCTCTCAGTCTTACTCGGGGGTTGAAACCGGGAACCTCCATCTCCCTAAAACAGCCCTTCTCAACCTGTGGGTCCCCAGATGTTGTTGAACTACAACTCCCATCACCCCTAGCTAGCAAGGCTGGAGCTCAGAGATGATGGGAGTTGAAGTCCATCAACAACATCTGGTGACCCACAGGTTGAGAAGCGCTGCGCTAAAAGCAGATGCTCTCCCACTCAACTACATCTCAGCCCAAGAGACAGCCGCTGCAATTTCCTTGCATTGCCAGGGGTTGGTCTGGATGACCTTTGGGGTTCCCTTCCAACTCTACAGCTCCCCAAACCAACCCAGACTTCCTAAGCATCTGGCTAAGCTTGGCTGAGGAGCGATGCCCAGAGAACCCACCTCTTGTCGCTGATGAGCAGGAGGACGGACCCGTTCTGAATCTTGGCCTCCTTCACCGTCTCGTGCTCCTCGATCACCCGGGCGTTGTAGAAGAAGGTCTTCTTCCACGAGGTCACCCCTTCCCGCACCAGGTGCGCCCTCAGGTCCATCATGGTGTCGGTGGGTCTCACGGTCAGAGGCAGAAGGAGGTCCTCGTCGGCCAGGTGGACCTTGATGTGGTACTTCTTCCACCGCGACAGGCTCCTCCGCAGGGTCTCCATCCCCTCCGGCTCGGCGAGAGAGGCAGGCGAGAGAGAGGCCAGCGAAAGCATGAAGCCGAGAGCAGGGAAGCCAGGAACTCCCAGGGAGGTTTCGGAAAGGGAACGCCAGCCTGCCAAGCTGGACAAACCGGTCCCGGCCCGAGCCCGTCGGGTGGCATGTTTCGCATTCCAGGCAAGATCTCGCCCTGTCTCCTGTCCCAAGGAGTGCAGAGGCAGAGATTAGCCTGGAGAAGAGGAGGTTAAGGGGTGATATGATAGCCATGTTCAAATATATAAAAGGATGTCACATAGAGGAGGGAGAAAGGTTGTTTTCTGCTGCTCCAGAGAAGCGGACACGGAGCAATGGATCCAAACTACAAGAAAGAAGATTCCACCTAAACATTAGGAAGAACTTCCTGACAGTAAGAGCTGTTCGAGAGTGGAATTTGCTCCCAAGGAGTGTGGTGGAGTCTCCTACTTTGGAGGTCTTTAAGCAGAGGCTTGACAACCATATGTCAGGAGTGCTCTGATGGTGTTTCCTGCTTGGCAGGGGGTTGGACTCGATGGCCCTTGTGGTCTCTTCCAACTCTATGATTCTATGATTCTATGATTCTATCAGGGGCTTGGTGTGCGTCACGATATGGGGAGGCCTATCACCACCACTTATTTCATAGAATCGCAGCATCGCAGAAGGGGAAGGGACCACAAGGGCTATCCAGCCCACCCCCCTGAAAAGCAAAGGTTTTTCACCCAACTCAGGGCTTGAACCCACAACCCTGAGATTAAGAGTCTCTGCTCCACCCCAGAGCTTTCCAAACTTTTCGTGCTGGCGACACACTTTTGTATTTCATTTTTATTAAATTTTCTGTTTTACATTTCAGAATATTCATTTAAACAATCTTAAAATGTCGATTAAGGCCTTCTGGGAAATGATTTATAATGAGCTAAAAAAGGTATTTAAATATACCTTCCCTAAGAAACCAGAGGCCTTCCTTTTGGGCATTGTCGGCCAAATGGTGCCTAAGAAGGACCGGACTTTTTTATGTATGCAACAACAGCAGCAAGAATACTCATCGCAAAGCACTGGAAGACCCAAGATTTGCCCACCCTGGAAGAATGGCAGATGCAACTGATAGACTACATGGAATTGGCAGAAATGACTGGCAGAATCCGAGACCTGGGAGAAGAGACAGTGGAAGAGGACTGGAAAAAGTTTAAGGACTACTTGCAAAAGTATTGTAAATTGTATGAATGTTAAGATGATGCAGGATAGAAAATAATCTGGTACTAGTAAATTAGTGGTAAGATATATGAAAACAAGCTAATTCTAAGAATAAGATTGAAATTTTGATTAATAGCAGGTCAAATTTAAATATCTAAATATCTGAAAATAAAGTTCAAAATTGGAGGTATAACTTTTGGAAATTATATATTACGATTTGAAAGAAGGTGAAGCACTGCTGAATATAATTTTATAAATGGGAACGCAGGAAAGGGAGATGTGAGGAAGTCCAAAATGAAGGTGTATGGAAGTTTGGTTTAATGAAAAGTAACAATGATGTATTGTATTTGTTCTGTGTTTATCTATTTTGTGTTTTCTTTTTTTCTTTTTCTAAGTTGGTGATGGTCTTTATGTGTTGGGTGATGTATTGTTTAAAACCTTTAATAAATATCTTTTTTAAAAAATAAACAATCTTAAAATGTCAATGACTTCCCTCCTTCTCTTTCCATAGTTTGTTCTGCATAACATAAAGCCCTGCATATTTTACAGAAACTATACCATTCAGTATTCCATTATTGCATCCATCATAACTTATTTACACTGTTGAATTTATCTTAATGCTGCCAGTGTTTTTAGTTGTACACATTTATTTCCCATATATTTGATAAACGTTTTCCAAACTTCTCTAAACGTATGTTCTTCTTGTTCTCTTATGTTAAGTCTGCAAGCTGCGCATATTCCATCAACTATAGTTGCCATTCTTCTTTGGTTGGGACTTCGCTCGTTTTCCATTTGGGGGGGGGCTAGCAAAACAAGTTGTTGCATACATAAATAACCTCTTTTGACACCTGGGAATTTTTACCCTTCTACAAGTCCACCAAAAGCAAAGATATTTCACCCAACTCGGGGCTTGAACCCACAACCCTGAGATTAAGAGTGTCTCCTCTACTGCAGAGCTTCCCCAACTTATCACATTGGTGACGCACTTTTTTTAAGACATGCATCATTTTGCAACACGGTAATTCGGAGACATCACCTTGCCAACAAAGGTCTGTATAGTTAAAGCTATGGTTTTCCCAGTAGTGATGTATTGGAGGTGAGGGCTGGACCCTAAAGAAGGCTGATCGCCAAAGAATGGATGCTTTTGAATTCTGGTGCTGGTCCGCCTCTTTGTGACCCCATGGACCAGAGCACGCCAGGCACTCCTGTCTTCCACTGCCTCCCGCAGTTTGGTCAAACTCATGCTGGTAGCTTCGAGAACACTGTCCCACCATCTCGTCCTCCGTCGTCCCCTTCTCCTTGTGCCCTCCATCTTTCCCAACTTCAGGGTCTTTTCCAGGGAGTCTTCTCTTCTCATGAGGTGGCCAAAGTCTTGGAGCCTCAGCTTCAGGATCTGTCCTTCCAGTGAGCACTCAGGGCTGATTTCCTTCAGAATGGAGAGGTTTGATCTTCTTGCAGTCCATGGGACTCTCAAGAGTCTCCTCCAGCACCAGAATTCAAAAGCATCCATTCTCCGGCGATCAGCCTTCTTTATGGTCCAGCTCTCACTTCCATACATCACTACTGGGGAAACCATAGCTTTAACTATACAGACCTTTGTTGTCAAGGTGATGTCTCTGCTTTTTAAGATGCTGTCTAGGTTTGTCATTGCTTTTCTCCCAAGAAGCAGGCGTCTTTTAATTTCGTGGCTGCTGTCACCATCTGCAGTGATCATGGAGCCCAAGAAAGTAAAATCTCTCACTGCCTCCATTTCTCCCCCTTCTGTTTGCCAGGAGGTGATGGGACCAGTGGCCATGATCTTCGTTTTTTTGATGTTGAGCTTCAAACCATATTTGCGCTCTCCTCTTTCACCCTCATTAAAAGTAATGACTCCAAAAGTAATGGGTTTTACTCTGAGGAAAACTTAGCTGGATAACAACGCAGAGGATCTGTAGTTGCAAGCGGCAAAAATTGGGAAGCAAAAGCCATCCCCGTAATATTTCACAGACACCAAACACAGTAGGCGAAATAATCTGTTCTCCTCATCAAGGGCGAAATCTTTGGGATAAACAGACTCCCTGCAAAAACTACAACAATACAAAGATAGATTTCTGAACATTCTCAGCTGTTCTTCAGCGGCGAGGCTGTGAAAGGAAGGGCACCCTTGTTTTACGCTGCGAAGGCTTGTTTTAGTTTGCCTGCGCTTCCAAAATATGCAACAAACACAGAGGAACTGTTAAAATATGTTGCCGTTTTCCCTTCAGGTTTCTGAAAGCATATCCAAAGGGCACCTCCACAGAGGCGCCTATTTTTATCATCAATTGGATAGGATTTGGATTTGGATTTTTGGATTTGATATCCCGCCTTTCACTCCCTTTAAGGAGTCTCAAAGCAGCTAACATTCTCCTTTCCCTGCCTCCCCCACAACAAACACTCTGTGAGGTGAGTGGGGCTGAGAGACTTCAAAGAAGTGTGACTGGCCCAAGGTCACCCAGCAGCTGCAGGTGGAGGAGCGGAGATGCGAATCTCTCTGTAATTTGCTTTACATTGTAATCCCAGTAGAGCAGCGTATATGTCTTTGTTATATGAGAACCAAAGAGGATCTCATACATTACATGCTGTATTGTCCCATCTATTCGGCTTTCAGGGATGCGATGTTACAAACTATTCCCAAATCAACAGTCAACTCTGAGGACCAAGTAAAGTTTTTACTGGTGGACGCTGATCCACGGATTTCTCACGTGGTAGCGGTCTTTGTGGTGAAGGCTATGAAAACTAGGGTATGGTTCCTGGATGAAACGGTGAGGTCCCTTCCATTGCTCTCCTAACCTGTTGCTATATCTTCTTCCCTGAATGGTGGGGTTTATTGGGTAGTTTCCTTGCTGGGACAGCATGGCATGAATTTTAGCTAACTTTTATATTTTTATTGTTTATCTTTTAATAATGTTTTATGGTATTTTGTGTAAAGGCATGGACCTCACAAATTTAATAAACTTGTACTTGTACCTTTACATTGTGCCGCCAACGTAGACGGGAAATGTAGGCTGGGCTCTGCACCCAAGGAGCTTAAAAATTCAGACAAGACAGCAGAGAAACAGAAGGAGGGAAATGCGAAGCCGACTGCAGGTTTGTGGGTGTTCTGGGCAAAGGGTCTTCAGATAGCTCTTTGTAGGCCTGGTGGAGACTAAGAACATAAGACTAGCCTGTTGGATCAAGTCAACAGCTAGGGATGGGCAGTGTCATGAAGCAAGTTGAGACGACCGCCTCAGGCAGTGCCTCAGAAGAGAAGCAAGAGATAAAGCCAGTGGCAGTCAGAGGGTCGGACTAGGACTTGGAGAGCTGGGTTCAACTCCTCCACTCAGGCATGAATCTCACTCTCAGCTTAAACTACCGCTACTCTGCAACTTTGTTGTGGGGATTGAATGAGGAGAAGAAGAACGACTTATACCGCCTTGAGCTCCTTAGAGGAAAGGAGGGGAGCATTAATGCAATAAATGAATAACTTAAAGGTAAAGGGACCCCTGACTGTTAGGTCCAGTCGTGGACGACTCTGGGGTTGCGGCGCTCATCTCGCTTTATTGGCCGAGGGAGCCGGCGTACAGCTTCCGGGTCATGTGGCCAGCAGGACTAAGCCGCTTCTGGCGAACCAGAGCAGCACACGGAATCGCCGTTTACCTTCCCGCCGGAGTGGTACCTATTTATCTACTTGCACTGGTGTGCTTTCGAACTGCTAGGTTGGCAGGAGCAGGGACCGAGCAACGGGAGCTCACCCCGTCGCGGGGATTCGAACCGCCGACCATCTGATCGGCAAGCCCTAGGCTCTGTGGTTTAACCCACAGCGCCACCCGCGTCCCTAAATGAATAACTAAAACATGGCAAATGTGCGCAAGCTGGAGGAAACAGCTCCTGTTGGATTTCTGCCACAATGCTGTTTCAATGCACCCACAAAGCTCAACAGGTCCTCTGAATTCCTAAACGCTCCACCACCTTACTTGTCTTCCCGGCGGTGCAGCAATAAGACCGCTGGCGCTATTGCAAAGCTAAGCAGGGTCCTGTGTGGTTACAAATTGGACGGGGGACCGCGTGTTGAGGTTTCCTGCACGGCAGGGGGTTGGACTAGATGACCCTCGGGGTTCCCTTCCGATTCTGCGACCCTGTGATTCACCCCAGCCAAGCGCAGCCTTGAAATATTAAGGCTCCCAAGCCCCCGTGCGATCTCCGAACGCCAGTTCCAATTAATTTTGAATTTTTCATTAAACCATTATTAAAAAGCAAGAGGGTAGCCGAAGGAAGGGGGGGGTTGGGTTTCAACTCGGTCGGTATATTAACTGCCTTCGTTTTGCCTAAGGACTTTTTATTATCTGTCCCAAGCAATTATGTCAGGAAGTTCTGACGCCTCTTTGCAGGTTAACTGTGAGGATGTGGATCTTTTTAAAAAATGGTATTCAGGGGAATCCCTAGGAATCCTTCGATTGCTCACTGGGGAGGGGGCAGCGTTGCCAACAGCTATTTCTCAATGGGAAAATGGGGGGAGGTCTGGGGGCACAAAGGGAGAGGGCTCCTTCCTACAAGGTCGTTTTCTGGTGGAGAAATCTGGAGCCCCAAAAGCGAGATCTTAAATATGGGGGCAGCAAAAACTGATAACGGAATTTTATTTCTCCCTCTCTCATAACTTGTGGGCATTCAATGAAGCCGAGCGATGGCTGGCGGTGGGAATTAACGGAGGTACTCCTTAATAATAATAATAATAAAACTGGGATTCACTCTTGGACTTTTCATGGGAGGAAGAAGCGAATGAGACAGCAATACTAAAAAGAAATATGGTTTAACAGAAAGTAAAGAAGGCGGACTTTAACATGGAATAGATGCCTTAAATAGTCATTTTCTTTCATATTTGGTGGATGGGTAAAAGAGTATTGGGAAATGATTTATAATGAATTGAAAAAACTGTTTGTAATTACTTTCCGCAATAAACCAGAGTCCTTTCTGTTGGGGATAATTCGGACTGAAATTCCCAGGTGTCAGAAAAGGTTATTTACATATGCAACAACTGTGGCCCATGTTTTGCTGGTCAAAAATGGAAAACGAGAGACGCATATTTCGTCAACTTTAAATTGCCATTCTTCTTTGGTCCTTGCTCATTTTCCATTTTGGGGCTAACAAAACATGGGCCGCAGTAGTGGCATACATAAATAACCTTTTTTTGACACCTGGAAATGTCAGTCTGCATTATCCCCAACGAAAAGGACTCTGGTTTGTTTGCTTTTTGGGAAAGTACTTTTAAACATATATTTTTTTCAATTCATTATATATCATTTCCCAATACTCTTTTACCCTTTTACAAGTCCACCACATGTTGAAAGAATGTCCCCTCCGCTTCCTTGCATCTCCAGCACTTATCTGATTCAGTCTTATACACCTTAGCAAGCCTACTCGGGAGTTAAATACCACCTGTAAAGAATGTTGTTGTTGTTTAGTCGTTTAGTCGTGTCTGCCTCTTTGTGACCCCCTGGACCAGAGCACGCCAGGCACTCCTGCCTTCCACTGCCTCCCGCAGTTGGGTCAAACTCATGCTGGTAGCTTCGAGAACACTGTCCCACCATCTCGTCCTCCCTTCTCCTTGTGCCCTCCATCTTTCCCAACATCAGGGTCTTTTCCAGGGAGTCTTCTCTTCTCATGAGGTGGCCAAAGTATTAGGGTCTCAGCTTCACTATCTGTCCTTCCTGCAAGCACTCAGGGCCGATTTGCTTAAGAAAAGATTTCCTTCAAAGAATAACATGCTTTAAAATTCCAAATCCCTTTTCCAAAGTTTTCCCCAGCATCAACCCAGGTTGTTGATCTCCCATCAGCCCCAGACAGAAGGACCAATGGCCAGGGATACAAGCCAGTTCCTTCCCACCGCATGTGACACTCTGAGACAGACTCTCCCTAGAAGGGGAAGAAATGGAGGCAGTGAGAGATTTTGCTTTCTTGGGCTCCATGATCACTGCAGATGGTGACAGCAGTCACGAAATTAAAAGACGCCTGCTTCTTGGGAGAAAAGTGATGACAAACCTAGACAGCATCTTAAAAAGCAGAGACATCACCTTGACAACAAAGGTCTGTATAGTAAAAGCTCTGGTTTTCCCAGTAGTAATGTATGGAAGTGAGAGCTGGACCATCAAGAAGGCTGATCGCCAAAGAATGGATGCTTTTGAATTCTGGTGCTGGAGGAGACTCTTGAGAGTCCCATGGACTGCAAGAAGATCAAACCTCTCCATTCTGAAGGAAATCAGCCCTGAGTGCTCACTGGAAGGACAGATCCTGAAGCTGAGGCTCCAAGACTTTGGCCGCATCATGAGAAGAGAAGACTCCCTGGAAAAGACCCTGATGTTGGGGAAGATGGAGGGCACAAGGAGAAGGGGACGACAGAGGACGAGATGGTGGGACAGTGTTCTTGAAGCTACGAACATGAGTTTGGCCAAACTGGGGGAGGCAGTGGAAGGCAGGAGTGTCTGGCGTGCTCTGGTCCAGGGGGTCACGAAGAGGCGGACATGACTAAACGACTAAACAACAACAACGACAGATACGGATGTTCCATTTCTCTCTCTCTCTCTCTCTCTCTCTCTCTCTCTCTCTCTCTCTCACACACACACACACACACACACACACACACACTGTGAGTCCCCAGCCTGCTTCGGAATCAGAAGGACGAGCCTAACATTAGTGCAACTGAACCTCTCTCTCCCCACACTGCACCTGGGCGTTATTTACAAATCAAATCCAACCTTATTGACTTAATGCGTTTTCCCCATCAGGAAGACAAACAAGAGACGGGTCTGAGCATCACAGGGGGAGCATACATTAGGAAAACAAGGGAAGCAATTTAAAAAGGAGGCAGCTGGCTAGAGATAACACACCGATATCTCGGGGGGGAGGGGACTCCGCATCAATATTAATAAAGGCGCCATCTCGATACCCCAATTTTTTTTCTCGTTCTTCATCTCCAAGTCCTGGAAAGGGCAAGGAGGGGGAGCGGGCGGGACCCCTGCCTGAGCCACACATCGGCCCGCAGGGTGGAGGCAGTGCTAAAGTGGAATCCTAGACTTGTGTTGGAAGGGACACCGTGGGGTCATCTAGCCCAACCCCAACTGGAGGGGTCACAGAGCTCAAGAATCCCTGACCAGCCGGACTCTGACGAAGGAGAGGACCACCACCTTCAGAAGTCGCCTGTTCCGCTTGTCAAAAGGCTCTTACAGCCAGGAAGTTCTTCCCAAGGTTTAGTGGGAATCTCATTTCTTGCCAGGACATGGGTGGCGCTGTGGGTTAAACCACAGAGCCTAGGACTTGCCAATCAGGAGGTCAGCGGTTTGAATCCCCGCGACGGGGTGAGCTCCCGTTGCTCGGTCCCTGCTCCTGCCAACCTAGCAGTTCAAAAGCACGTCAAGTGTGAGTAGATAGACAGGTACTGCTCCGGCGGGAAGGTAAACGGCATTTCCGTGCGCTGCTCTGGTTCGCCAGAAGCGGCTTAGTCATGCTGGCCACATGACCCGGAAGCTGTACGCCGGCTCCCTCGGCCAGTAAAGCGAGATGAGCGCCAACCCCGGAGTCGGCCACAACTGGGCCTAATGGTCAGGGGTCCCTTTACCTTTACCTTCCCCCCCAAAAAAGGTTTCTGCCAAGAAAAACAAAGAATTTATTTAAGCATGCTACAACAGCGGCATGAGTCTTGTTAGCACAAGGATGGAAGAACGAGGACACCCCTACAAAAGAACAGCGGGAAGAGAAATTGATGAACTATGCAGAGCTGGCCAAACTGACATTATAAACAGCGTGACGAGGACTATCGTGACTTCAAGGAAGAATGGGAACTTTTAAAAAATTATCTAAAAAGACAACACAACGATTTGGACTCCTTGGCGGGTTTTGAATAAACATCCGCAAATTTATTAGTTGAATACATGATAGATGAGGCAATGATATGTACGAGAGAGGGGAGCTGAGGGAAGTCCTTGCGGTGGGGGGAGAGGGAGGGGGGAAAGAGGGGGGTGTAAATGGTTATATTGATTGATAATTTGTTTGCTGAGAGAGAGAGAGAGAGAGAGAGAGAGAGAGAGAGAGAGAGAGAGAGGTTTCTGCTTTTGGGGGCGGAACCCTCCCCGATCAAATTGTCTGCGATGGAAACTGATCCGAAGGGCCCCACCTCTGCCCTGTGGGTCTGATTAGGATTACCAGCAGGCCTGAAAAATGTCTGGGAAATGATATATAATGAGATGAAAAAGATGTTGAAATATACATTTATTAAGAAACCAGAAGCATTTTTACTTGGCATTGTAGGAGATGGTATTAATAGACAAAATTGTAAGTTGTTTTTATATGCAAGAATATTATTGGCACAGAAATGGAAGCAAGAAGAATTACCGACGAAAGAAGAATGGCAGATGGAATTAATGGGCTATGCAGAATTAGATAAATTAACAGGAAGGGTTCGAAACCTGCAGGACCAGAGATTCTTAGAAGACTGGAGTAAATATCTGAACTATTTGAAAAGCAATTGTAAAGAACAGATTACGCTAGTAGGACTGCAAAAAGTTCTGTAAGGAGGACTATTTGAAATATTGCAAGAAAGACTATGAAGAGAATTATTAGTTAATGATAATTAAGAGTAATAGAGAAATTAAGAAATGCAGAATAAGTGATAAAGAACGGAAAATCATCAGAGGTTGTTGGCGGAAGTCTAAAATATTGTAGAAGAAGCTATGTTAAATGATTGTTGGAAATGATATGTAAAAAAAACCAATAAAAATGTATATATATATATTTTTAAAAAGGATCACCAGCGTGCCTGATTTGGATGGGGAGGCCATTTCCACCCCACCCACACACAAGTGACACACAAGTGACACACACACACCAAACGCCAGGTTTGCAAGGTGCTTGCAAGGCTCCGTGCCTTTTGCCCATGTGGGTTGATCTCAAACTGCACTGGCAAAAGCAACTGGCAGGTGACTAGTGGTGATTGGCAGGTGTGAGGCTCCGCCCCTTGCCTCCCAGGCCCCACCCCTTAAGTCAGGAGGCCCCAAAACCCAGGCAGACTGAGCCAGGAATAAACCCGGCAATCTCCCACACCCTTCGGATGGCACCTTGTCAAGCAAGCCTGCTTTCGTTTAAATTCATTTACCGCATCTATCAACAACCTTTCCAAACAGGTTCACGAGGCAAATGTAAAAATAATGATAATAATGCCCCAAAAAATTCCAATTAAAACAGTTGTCAGCAAGTGCAAAACTGAGTTTAAAGCTGCTGTTTAAAAATAGTCAACAATTGTCAACACCGACGGAGAGTTGTTGGGGCCTGTTTATATTTTTTAAAATTTCGCCTAGATCTGCCTCCCACATTTCTTAGCCCCAGAAGGCCCTGAAAGGTAGCTGACAAGAAAAAAACCTGTGGTTTATCAAATATAGCACATATATCACTAAAAACAAGAGCCACCTAAAATAGCAGGGCCTCCTACTCCAGGATCAGGACTGTCAACACGGGCTGGCAGCAGCTCCTTCGGACGGGTATTTTACAGAAGAAGGGGGGAAGGCAGATGTCGGAAGGGAAACTGAGGCAAAGGGGAGGAAAAGAAAGCTAAGAGCTCATCCATATCTCCATATCTCGTCTTAATGCAGATTGTGAACCCTGTGGTGCTTCCTTCAATTCCACCTTTGGATTTTCAAACCATAGGGAATTTCCAGATTTAGGGAGGGGCTAAGTGTGGGAGGGGACGCGGGTGGCGCTGTGGGTTAAACCACTAAGCCTAGGACTTGCTGATCAGAAGGTCGGCGGTTCGAATCCCCGCAACGGGGTGAGCTCCCGTTGCTTGGTCCCTGCTCCTGCCAACCTAGCAGTTCGAAAGCAAGTCAAAGTGCAAGTAGATAAATAGGTACCACTGTGGCGGGAAGGTAAATGGTGTTTCCGTGCGCTGCTCTGGTTCGCCAGAAGCAGCTTAGTCATGCTGTCCACATGCTGTACGCCGGCTCCCTCGGCCAATAAAGCGAGATGAGCACCGCAACCCCAGAGTCAGCCACGACTGGACCTAATGGTCAGGGGTCCCTTTACCTTTAACTAAATTCTTCTTTGGCGATCACTCATAGCCGAGTAAGATTGTCTTCCATGAACACAGTCTTAACCGTGAGTCCGTAAGTGACTGTGGAGGCCAATTCTGGATCCACACGTCCTTCCACAATGAGGATTTGCCAAGCGTGCCTTCCTCTTAGCTTATTTCTCCCTTTCGTCCTGAGTTTGAGCGTCTTCATAGTCCATGACACCTTTGGTAAAGGCTGCTCTCTAATTGGAGCTTTCGCAGGTCAGTGTTGGAGGGCACAAGGAGAAGGGGACGACAGAGGACGAGATGGTTGGACACTACCAACATGAGTTTGACCAAACTGCGGGAGGCAGTGGAAGACAGGAGTGCCTGGCGTGCTCTGGTCCAGGGGGTCACAAAGAGTCGGACACGACTAAACGACTAAACAACAACAACATACTACATTTTTAAAGATTTGCCTTGAGAGAGTCTTCAAACCTCTTTTGTTGACCACCAGCATGACCCTTTCCATTTTTAAGTTCAGAATAGAGTAGTTGCTTTGGAAGACGATCATCAGGCATCCGCACATGACCAGTCCAACGAAGTTGATGTTGAAGAATCATTGCTTCGACACTGGTGATCTTTGCTTCTTCCAGGACACTGGCATTAGTTTGCCTGTCTTCCCAAGTGAAAATTTTCAGAGACACCGTTGATGGAATCTGACAAGGAGCTGGAGATGGTGTTTATAAGTGGTCCATGTTTCACACGTATGCAGTAATGTTGGTAGTACAATAGCTTTGTAAACAAGCATTTTGGTTTCCGTGCAAATGTACCCATCCTCAAACACTCTGCACTTCAGTTTGCTTTCCTAACCAAACCAAACCATAGCGCAGAGTCTTAAACATGAGGACAGTACATTGGTCTAACTCCATAGCGTAAGATTGGCCAAGCTAATATGATCAGAGTGCTTTAAGTGAAGTGCTATAGAATAAAAAAAGGGGGGGAGTAAGTAGAACGGAGATTAGGACAACGTATTTTACCTTGACTGCAACAGAGAATGAATTAAGAAGCTTACGCCTCTTACATCGCTCGTTCTGACCGCTTTGGGGAGCTTCCTTGAATGACTGCTATTCTTGCAGTTAGATGGAGCAGCTTAGCTGCTTAATTCATTTGTGCAAAGGGTGGGTGGGGGAGGGATAGGGAGAATTAGACTGCAACACTCCTTGCAATAAAAGATAAGATATATGCAAGTCAAGAAGCAGATTTGTTAATCCACACTGACATCTGGCGGTGGGTCTGGAAATAGCCGGAGGGGGTGGGGGCAATCTCAGGAGCCGATGAGATCACCCGATCTCAAGCTTTCCTCACCCCACTCAATATTTTGCAAATGAAAACAGGGAGGCTGGTGCAATGGATGCAGCAGGGAGGGACGTTAAGTTAGGAGCAGAGCAAATGCAAGATTAAAGGAACTCTCAAAGCCTAGTCCAGATCATTCTGTGAGAGTGGACCCTTCTGGACTGCATTAGGGGGGTGCAGGAGGCGCTATGGTCTAAACCACTGAGCCTCTTGGGTTGTCGATCAGAAGGTCGGCCGTTCGAATCCCCGTGACGGAGTGAGCTCCTGCTGCTCTGTCCCAGCTCCTGCCAACCTAGCAGTTCGAAAGCATGCCAGTGCAAGTAGATAAATAGGTACCACTGCGGCAGGAAGGTAAGCAGCGTTTCCATGCGTTCTGGTTTCCATCACGGTGTTCCATCTGCGGACAAACACCGGCTCCCTCGGCCTGAAAGCGAGAGGAGCGCCACAACCCCATAGCCGCCTTTGACTGGACTTAACTGTCCAGGGGTCCTTTACCTTTCTGCATTAGGCAGTTTCCTCTGTCTAGATGAGCATCCACAACTCAATTGTTTTGCGTTTTGTGCTTGGGCCCAGGTGACCTGAGAGATCCCATCTCCTTCAACGAATCTGGAAGAGGATAACGCTACTGATGGCTGCCAGCCATAATGTTCATGAAAACAGAACACTTATGAAGACCAGTAGCTGGGAGTTGAAGCAGGGAGGTTGCTGCCTTGCTCAGCTCCTGCACGGATGCTTCCCACAGGGAAAACAGGATACTAGGTGGGCTCTTGCTAGGCTCTTAATGGTTGCAACTTACTGCCCTCCCCACCATCGCTGACCAAAGGCTTATACCAAGGATCCCTGCCCATCCCAATGGTTTGCCCTTCTCTGCTTCCTCTTGCTTCATCAACTCGTTCTAGCAACAAAGGGGGCTTTTGGAATAACTATTCACAGTATAAATAAAAAAATTCCTTCCAGTAGCACCTTAAAGACCAACTAAGTTAGTTCTTGGTATGAGCTTTCATGTGCATGCACACTTCTTCAGATACACTGAAACAGAAGTTGCCAGATCCTTCTATATAGAGAGAAGGTGGGGAGGGTTATTACTCAGAAGGGTGGTGGGAATGGGAGATTGGCAGATAGCTGAGATGAGCCTGTTGACGACTCTTAACGACTGCAATAGGTCTTACAGGAAAAGGCATTCACAGTATGCTATTCCCAACGCACCTCTGCCGCCTTCCCGAACCTGGAACTCTCTCCATGATGTTGAGGACTGTCAATCCCACCAGCACCAGGAGTCAGGGCTGAAGTCAGACACAGGGCAGCAACGAAGAAGCAGAGCCGGTTGTCGGTGAAGTGAGCTGTTTATTCAAGGAAACAGGCAGACGACTCAACAACGCTTCCCAGTAGGTCATGCCCATATGGGGCAGTTGCCAGGACTGAAGGTCCCTGCCTTCCACCCTTTCCAAGGCTCATCTCCCGGATGTTTCCCAAGCAGCCTCAAACTGCGTATGAGCACCTCTGGTCTCTGCTCTTCTCATTACTCTGATCGTTCTTGGAGATCAAGGGGTGGGTGGGTGGAGTTTGTCACAGCAAAAGAGGGAGACTTCCTGGATTCTTCAGCAGCCTCTGCTTCAGCCTCCAAGTCTGAACTGCTCCCTGTCATCGGCTCCTCCTGCTCACTAAACCCTGCTGCCCCTTCGGCATCCGGCACCTTCTCTCTCCCATCAGTGCCCCACCACCAACCCCCTGGGCTCTCAGCCTGCTTCCTCTGGGGCTTCCGTTGGGGGTTGGAGGAAATGTGGAGTGATGGGAACGTACAGTCACATGTGGTGGGAGTGTCTGTTAGTTAAAGAATTTTGGAAACAGATTGGTATAGAAATATCGGGAATTGTGGGTAGGAAGGTGGGAATAGCTAAATTAATGGTTCTTATTAGTCTGAGTAGCACCGAGTTAAAAACAAAAGAGGAATGCAAATGGGTAAAATTGATGGTAACTGCAGCCAGACAGGTTATAGCGAGTAATTGGAAAAATGCAGAAGAGCTAGGGGTGAACCAATGGAGGAAAAAACTAAATAATATTATAATTTTAGAATACTTAACTGTGAAGATACATAGAATGAAAGCGTTTAAGGTCAGTGAGAAAGAGGATTGGTTTGAGAAGATATTGAATTATTTGGGTAGGTTTGAACAATTTGGGACAATTAAAATGTTAAAAAGTTAAATAAACCTTGTAGATGGAGGAGTGTTAACGCATATAAAATTGTACATATGGTTGATTTGAATATGTTATTGTTGATTATGTATACCCAATGTATCAGTCGCCTGGGGGGTTTCACTGTTTGTGTTTTGGTTGTTGGTAAAAAAAAGAAAAAGTATAAGTGAATTCAGTTGTATGTAATCCCAAGTAAACATGCATGGGTTTGTGGACTTGTCACCCTATGAATGGCAGTTGGCCCACAAAGTGTGAGTCTAGTAGGAGCCCCAGCTAGTGATGGGTGGTCTGCAGCTACCTCTGTCTCCCCCCGCCCCATGCCACCCCATCTCTCTCTGTGCCACCCCTCCACCTGTCTCAACCTCTCTGCCGCTGAGTCTCCACTTGAGGAATGAGCCCCACAGGTTCTCCACCACTAGCTGCCCTCAGCAGTTCAAAAATAAACATCACTAGCTGCATCCCAAGTAGCAAGTTGTGCACAGCTGGCAGGCCCTAGCATCCATGCGCATGAATGGGCACAGGCACACACACACATGCGCAGCATCAGAAGCGGGCAGCGGGGGGTTAGCGCCCTGCAAAGGAGAAGCTGCAAATGAGAAGGCGCTTTCACCCGTCAAAAATGTAATCGAACAAATTGCAACACTCAACACACACACACACACCCAGAATCCTTCTTTCGCACATTTCACACACCTCCACCTGAGACGACACAAGGCGATTTTTTTTGCAAGAGTGGCCTTTTGTGCATTTTGACCGCCTGTTTCTTCCAAGCGGCTCCACCTTTCGCTTCCGCTTAACGTGGAGAATTGGAACATAAAGAGGTTTAGGATTTGGCGGTTTGCTTTTAATCTCGTGCAGGTTAAGTCGTAACCAAGTTAAGAAGTAATCCGACAGCACAGACAATTCTACTTTTATGTGTGTATTATTAAGTGCTTAGTGGAGACGAGGAGTCTTACCGAGAATTTTTAAAGCAGGTGAATCCCTCCTGGCAGGTTTGCAAATGGGGTGGGGATGGGGGGAGAGGATAAGAGAGTAGAAAAGGCACAGAGGGTATGGATTGCTAGCTGCCCAGGGGAGGTGCTGTCAAAACCCTTGCCCTTGTGGTGGCTTCACTAAGCTGGGGGTTGGTTCCCCTGACCAAGCTAGATCAGACTCAAGGGAAGGGAACTGTACACTCAAACAAGGAGTGGGGGAAATCCACAAAGCACTGCTCCTCAACCTCCTGTAGAATGGTGGTCGGAAGCAGGGAGCCTCCCCTAATTCGGGGTGGCACACCGTGCAATTTGGAACCCAAATAACCCAGGGTTCCAAATAATGCATTGAGGCTCTACCAGGTAGTTCCACGCGTCAGACTTTCACCTTCTGACCAGGCAACCAGGGTGGCAGCAAAGGGGGGCCGCAGCAGGGAGCTCTGTGCCTTCTTCCCCACTCACATAGGCTTTACTTGCAAGCAGAGCACCAGAAGAGGCACTTATGCAACCAAAATGACCAGCAAACTACCAGCAAATAGGGACGTGGGTTAAACCACAGAGCCTAAGACTTGCCGATCAGAAGGTCGGCGGTTCGAATCCCCACAATGGGGTGAGCTCCCGTTGCTCGGTCCCAGCTCCTGCCAACCTAGCAGTTCGAAAGCACGTCAAAGTGCAAGTAGATAAATAGGTACCGCTCTGGCAGGAAGGTAAACAGCATTTCCGTGCGCTACTCTGGTTCGCCAGAAGCGGCTTAGTCATGCCTGCCACATGACCCGGAAGCTGTACGCCGGACAATAAAGCGAGATGAGTGCCGCAACCTCAGAGACAGTCACGACTGGACCTAATGGTCAGGGGTCCCTTTACCTTTACCTTACCAGCAAATACACCCTAGTCAAACCACAATTCTGTCTTGTGTAGCACTAGGCAAACCCTTTTGCAAAGAACAGAATATTTGGGATGCGTCTTTCATTCCTTTTCCAGAAAAGGACCACCTGCCTAATAAAAAACTTTCTTTAAAAGGAGACTTCAACTTTTTGTTTTGAGCACGCTTAAACCTCTTCCACATTCCCTGAGGATTAAGATTTCTGTTGTTGCTGGCTTTATTTTTTTTTTCCTCCCCAGAGAATTTTAGATTTTGCTTATTGCAAGCAGCTTCCAAAGTAGGGTACAGGTGGGGCAAGCAGGACAGAGGCTTGCAAAACAAATCCAAACTGTGGTCTAGTCTGGCTTGGTGTCCCCCCAACCCCCAGTTCCACAAGCAGATATAAATAAAATTAGAACCATCTCACAGAAAAGGCTTCAGAGGCCTGGAGCTTTCACAGCTAGGACGTTACATCTGGTATCCAAAAAGGAAGAGGTTATGTTAAAACCAAGAATATTCTCACAAGTTTGTTTTCCCTGTCCTCTCTTCCTCACATAGGCATCATACCACACCAACCAAGACTTGACATTCTGCAACGCTAGAAACCACCAGCTTCCTCCAATCCCTACAGGGGATGTACTGTATTTTTCGCTCTATAAGACGCACCAGACCACAAGACGCACCTAGTTTTTGGAGGAGGAAAACAAGAAAAAAAATATTCTGAATCTCAGAAGCCAGAACAGCAAGGGGGATCGTTGCGCAGTGAAAGCAGCAATCCCTCTTGCTGTTCTGGCTCCTGTGATAGCTGTGCAGCCTGCATTCGCTCCATAAGACGCACGGACATTTCCCCTTACTTTTTAGGAGGGAAAAAGTGAGTCTTATAGAGCAAAAAAGACGATAACTTCTCCTGATCTTGAATGGCTGCAAAGTTTTTTCAGGGTCCTGTGTTCCTCAACACTGCTCTAATTCTCAAGCCCCCTTCTGCCTCTGAGCTCTCCTTCACTCTTCCCAGGCTTCTCCCTAGTCCTCACTGCCGTGCCATGCAAGGTTTTAATCCCAACCGTACTGACTACTTTCCCTGCCCTCACAGAGGCTGGACTGGGTAGAAACTCTCAAAGCTCTCTGAACCTTCTGAGCTATGGCGGCGGCTTAGCCAATCAGAGTTAGAGACTTCACAAGTGCAATACAGATTTATTGTTCATGGAAAATGGAATGTTTCCTCCGAAACAACTGAGTGGTGTCCCGCTAAGAACACGTTGCGGGGGGGGGGGGGGGGGTGGGAGGCAACAACATACACTTGATTTCACGTCATACGCAAGCTTTATGATAGGGCGCTGTGGTTTCGTTTCAGTTGGCAAAAGTTCAAGGCGAAGACCAGGAAACAAAATTCGATGCAGTTGCCGCGTCGTGGCGAAGAAGCAAAAAGTCCTCAGTAGCGCCGGGTGAATCGAGGGTCGCTGGGGCGGCTTGTTCTATCTGGGCTGGCAAAACTGCTTGGCAGAGTGGCTCCCTGTGCCACGGGAGCTGGGGCGGCACCCTGCACGAACCCTCCGCGCCTGAGGACAAAAAGCAGAAAGTTGACTTCCTGCTCAAGGGCTCACCCTGCACCCTCCTTAATTAATTTTATTTCTTTATTAAATTTGTATACCGCCCAATACCCGCAGGTCTCAGGTTGGTTCACAACATAAAATTCTAATGTATACAGTGGTGCCTCACAAGACGAAAAGAATCTGTTCTGTGATTCTCTTCGTTTAGCGGTTTTTTCGTCTTGCGAAGCAAGACCTTGACTGATTAGCGCTATTAGCGGCTTATCTGCTGATCGGATCAGCTGATAAGCGGCTTAGAAAAGGGGGGGAGGGGAAAAAACCAGCAGGAACTCGCAAGACATTGTCGTCTTGTGAAGCAAGCCCATAGGAAATTCGTTTTGCGAAGCACCTCCAAAACGGAAAACCCTTTCGTCTAGCGGGTTTTCCGTCTTGCGAGGCATTCGTCTTGCGGGGCACCACTGTATAAAAAACACAGACTACATAATAAAAATAAAAACAACCCAAGAACCCCCCATTCCACTGTTTAAAGGGCAGTCTTTAAAATCATGGCCTCCAAGTTTCTTAATCCATACATTTTTCCTGACCAAGCATGCGTGCTAAGAGGCCACTGGGTCATGATCACCCACCCCAAAGTCTTTTGCATGTGCACACAAACCTATCTATTACCTAACAAAGAGAACAGCTGTCACTTAAAACATTTCAACCGCAATCCCAAGCCCCTTCAAACTTTCTCGTCAGAAGTAATGTGGGGTTTTCGCAGGGCGGGGAGCAGCAAAACCTTTTCAGGTAATTCTTACCCCGACATTCCTCCTCTGTTTATCACATGGCCAGGCCCTGTCTGAGCAGGGGCACTCCTCTCACCAGCTAAGAAATGAAAAGAATGGGGCAGGGAGGCGGGAGGGAACAAGTCACTAAGGAATTATTGTATTGTTCAATTTTTTAAACAAATGCCTGCAGTCCCAACCACCCTTACCCTTACCCTGAATTCAGTAGGACTTACTTCGGGGTAGGCATGGTTAGGATTGCATTGCCATGTTTCATTTATTCGTGCCTTTCTATACCCCCAAGGCAGCGTTTGTGGTTCTCGTGCTTAGGTTACGCTATGAAACGGCGACTGGCCCAAGATGTTTGCTTTATGGCTGAGGAAGGATTCAAACCCTAATCTTCCCTAGTCTAACCAGGATGATGCTCTGGTATTCAAGCTCTCTGCACACTGGCTTTCCGGCTGACCTGCACACAGTTCAAGGTTTGGCTCATAAAGCCCTCTTATGGCACCTGTGGTCAATCTCCTTTCGTCTCCAAGAGAATGTAGGAAACTGCCCTATGTCGATTAATTTGTCCGTTTAGCCTAGTGTGGTCTGACTCTGATGGCCAGCAGATGGCCAGGGTCTCTCTCAAGGAGTCTTTCATCACCAGCTGTCTGACCTGTAAACCTGGGGCCTCTTCTGTGCATTTAGAAAGGGGGTCATCCACCTGTCACTTTGCATTTCTTAGTACAGAAAGTATTGAGCTGATGCGTAGAGATCTTTCCTATTCTGCTTAATTCAAGAGCATTCTAGGTGGTTTCTTTCTATGTGAAAGAAACAGGCAGGAAGTTCTTGTCTGGGTTATTCCTTCTGGGAAGCAGAGTACAGCTGGTTGAAACTGGTTCTGTTATCCTTTCTGTCAGGGCTGGAGGAGCCTGGGTTTCTCATTTCCTCTTTCTATCTCTTTGTTCTGGTGCAGTGTTCTGTTCTGATATAGTGCTAAGGTTTATATAAGCTGTACGTTAAAGGGACGCAGGTGGCGCTGTGGGTTAAACCACAGAGCCTAGGACTTGCCGATCAGAAGGTCGGCAGTTCGAATCCCCGCGACGGGGTGAGCTCCTGTTGCTCGGTCCCTGCTCCTGCCAACCTAGCAGTTCGAAAGCACGTCAAAGTGCAACTAGATAAATAGGTACCACTCTGGTGGGAAGGTAAACGGCGTTTCCCTGCGCTGCTCTGGTTTCGCCAGAAGCGGCTTAGTCCTGCTGGCCACATGACCCGGAAGCTGAACACCGGCTCCCTCGGCCAATAAAGCGAGATGAGCGCCGCAACCCCAGAGTCGGCCACGACTGGACCTAATGGTCAGGGGTCCCTTTACCTTTACCTTTAAGTTAAATTTAAGATAAGTCTGCTGCAACTGAGTTTCTTATGGACTGTGCCAATCCTGAATGTATTGGATTTGTGACCACTATGCTCATTTGCCTTCCGTAGTAGTAAAACTCTGTTGGATGAAGTACAGCTGCCTCTGGTCTATTTTTGGGGAACGCTGCAGTGTGTTTAAGTTTTCGCTCCACACACGTCACCACCCAACTCCAGCCCTAAGCTCTTAGGAGCCATTAGCAGCATGCCTACAAATGGGGCTTGTTACAATTAACTTTTTTTCAATTACAGGCCTGAATCAGACATGCTGAGCCTCGGGAAGTGGGGAACCCACCAGGGAACACTTCGCTCCCCTGACTGCGCCACCCTTGCCCTTGGTTCTGAAATGCACAGCTGAACTGTACTTGTTAGAAACAAAACATTTCGAAGGTAGAGAGGCGAGCGCCCTGCAAAGTTTGCTTTGATTTTTTTTTTTTACCTTGCCACCTTTCATGCTCCCGGCCGATGATCCCTCCTTCCACACTGCCCTGCCAGGAATGGTCTTGGTGACCTTCAAGTTTGCGGCTGTGATCTCCCCAGTCGCGCCCATCTCTGGATGAGGGAGCCGCCCACCCAAAAGAGAGAAGAGTGCCGTTAGCAAGCATGGAAGGAAGCTAGTGGTGTTTCCTTGTAAATATGACCTGCCTTGACAATGTACTTAAGTCACCTCGGGGGGGACGGGGACCTCAAAGAGGAAGTCCAGCTCCCTTATGACAGAACATACCGTATTTTTCGCTCTATAGGACACACTTTTTCCCCTCCAAAAATTAAGGAGAAATGTTTGTGCGTCCTATGGAGCGAATGCAGGCTCCTTGGCTTCAGCGAGAGCAACACGAAGCCTCCAAAGCGCAGAGGGAGCGCTCCGAAGCACAGAGGGGTGCGCACCGACCCCTCTCGCTCTCCAGACTTCAGGCAGCTATTCACAAGCCTTTGGAGCGCAGCCGGACTTCTCGCTGCCCTCCAAAGGCTTGCGGATAGCCGCCTGCAGCCTGAAGCCCTGGAGCGCAACGCCAACTCCCGCTGCGCTCCCGGGGCTTCAGGCAGCTATCCGCAAGCCTTCGGAGCACAGCGGGAGTTCCCGCCACGCTCCCAAGGCTTGCGGATAGCCGCCTGAAGAGCAAGAGGGGTTGGTGCACACCGATCCCTCTTGCTCTCCAGGCTTTGCTTCGCTGGAGAGAAGCTGCACAGTTTTCCCTCTCTGCGCAGCACCCCTCCAGCGAAGCGGGAGGAGAAATGGAAGGGGCTCCATTTCTCCTGCCGCTTCGCTGAAGGGGCGCTGAGCAGAGAGGGGGAGAATTTATTTTTTTCCTGTTCTCCCCCTCCTATGGTCGGGTGCTATGGTCCAACGGTTGGGTGCGTCCTATAGAGCGAAAAATACGGTAATACCTCCACTGGTGATCTTAGGGTGTGGACAGAGGCCAGCCTTAAGATTTAAAATGGTTTAGTGAAATCCAATTTTAAACAGGTGGCAGTTTGCCAAGGTGGCAAAATATGGCCTCCACATTCATAGGCAGTCTACCTCCGAGTAGCAGGTGCTGGGGATAAAACAAAAGGGGAGCCATTGTGCCTTCCTCCAATGACTTGTCAGCTCCCCAGAAGCATCTCCTGCTGGCTAGCAAAACCACTCCTGTGCCCTTAGACCCCAGTTCTCTACCATCCAGACACTGCTTGGATTTTTCTGGCTTACTGAGGGCTAGAAAACCAAGGTTGCCTGTTGTGTGCTGCCCAAGCACACGAGAATTCACACACCACCTCCCAGCACACTAGCCTCGGCCCAGTATACCTGAAGGAGCGTCTCCACCCCCATCGTTCTACCCGGACACTGAGGTCCAGCACCGAGGGCCTTCTGGCGGTTCCCTCACTGCGAGAAGCCAAGTTACAGGGAACCAGGCAGAGGGCCTTCTCGGTAGTGGCGCCCTCCCTGTGGAACGCCCTCCCACCAGATGTCAAAGAGAACAACAACTACCAGACTTTTAGAAGACATCTGAAGGCAGCCCTGTTTAGGGAAGCTTTTAATCTTTGATGTATCATAGTATTTTAATATTCTTTTGGAAGCCGCCCAGAGTGGCTGGGGAAACCCAGCCAGATGGGCGGGGTATAAATAATATATTATTATTATTATTATTATTATTATTCAAAATTCCCCAGGTGCCAAGCGCGTTTTACTACTATTATGGTTGTCCAACTGCAGCCCCAACTACGTGGAGATTTCTGGGCGACTGACAGCTGAATCAAGCCTGGCTGACTCACACACAGACCTCCATCATCGCATCAAGGAAAATTAAGTGAAGGGCTGAGTACAGATATATTTGACTGCGCTGCAGGCTTTCCACAGGCACACAAAACAGAACTCACAAAGCACTGTTTAGTCCACAGTTAATACCATTTCCATTGTGTGTGTTTCTCCTTCTGGGACCAGTGAATTGTTGACACTGAGGTCCAGCGCCGAGGGCCTTCTGGCGGTTCCCTCGCTGCGTGAAGTGAGGTTACAGGGAACCAGGCAGAGGGCCTTCTCGGTAGTGGCACCTGCCCTGTGGAATGCCCTCCCAGCAGATGTCAAGGCAATAAACAATTATTTTACTTTTAAAAGACAACTGAAGGCAGCCCTCTTTAGGGAAGCTTTTAATGTCTGACGCTGTATTGTTTTTAACATCCGGTTGGAAGCCGCTCAGTGTGGCTGGGGAAACCCAGCCAGATGGGCAGAGTATTAATAAATTATTATTATTATTATTATTATTATTATTATTATTATTATTATTACTACTACTACAGTGGTACCTTGGGTTAAGTACTTAATTCGTTCCGTAGGTCCGTACTTAACCTGAAACTGGGCAGAGTATTAATAATAAATTATTATTATTATTTTTATTATTACTACTACTACAGTGGTACCTTGGGTTAAGTACTTAATTCATTACGTAGGTTCGTACTTAACTTGAAGCACCACTTTAGCCAATGGGGCCTCCTGCTGCTGCCGCGCCGCCGCAGCACGATTTCTGTTCTCATCCTGAAGCAAAGTTCTTAACCTGAAGCACTATTTCTGGGTTAGCGGAGTGTGTAACCTGAAGCGTATGTAACCTGAAGCGTATGTAACCCGAGGTACCACTGTATTAGAGCAAGCAGTGCAGTTGAGGCAATAGAATCGCAGAATTGTAGCACTGGAGGAAGGGACCCCCAGGGACCCCCAGTCCAATCCCCTGGCGAACAGACGTTCCGTTGTGGTGACTGCAACCTAGGTTTAAGGCGCCACCTGGCGCCCGGCTTCTCTATCCGAGTTTCTAACACGGCACCGGCGTGTGACAGCTCTGCTTTACGGACACTCACCGGGATGGTGGAGGCAACCCTCGCCCTTTGCTGAGCCTCCTCTCCGACCCGTAACTTCCCCAGCTGTCCCGCGAGTGGCGGTCAGGCCCTGCGTGCCTCTCGTCAGAGTAGTGCTGAAAAGGCAAGCCCACACAGTTGGAGTAAAAATGGATTGTTAACAGGTGATAATCTAAAGTTATAATATATTAAGATAAAAGATTGAGATAAAATCAAAGAGGGAAAGGATTTGCTGAATTAACTAATTGAACTGGAATACAAAAAAGGGAGGTGTGAGGAGGTCAGGGAAACAAGCAAATGAAAGATAAGCTATGGAAAGACTGATCTGTTTTTAACTGTTTTTACTTTGTATTTTCCTTTTCTCTTTTTTTCTTTTCTTTTTGTAATATGTTGAAACTTTAATAAATATCTTTATAAAAAAAAGAGTTGGAGTAAAGCACAAGGCATTAGCATCTGCAAAAAATGTGGGGGTTTGGGGGAGGATAGCTCCAGCCTATAGGCCACAGATGACTTTCTGCTGAGATTAGGCTTTCAGCACTTTCCCCCCTCTGCAGAGACAGGGGAACCTATCAGGATGATCTGCCCTTGGAGAAAGATGAATCCAATGGGTTCGTAGATGGCTCTGGAGGGTTTTCTGGCTGGTATGACTGGCACTTCTATCAAATCCCTGGCTTATCATCCTTGCCCTAGCCTGGTCACCACAATGGCTCAGAGAGCGGACCACCTGACTACAAGGACAGAGCTGCACTAGCGGGGTTTTCTTGTACGTATTGGGAAGGCTGCAGTCGATATTCCTACAGCATACAGGAGCTTTCCCTATTGGCCTTTCAGCTTTAATCTTCCTTTCTCTGCCTTGCCCGCGATGGCTCTTCCGCAAACCCAAGATGACGCTTCAGCAATCAAGCAACGAAGAAGGACATGGAAGAGAGTCCGTGGTGCTGAAGCAGCCGATGAGAATTTTGTGGCTGGGATCCGGATCAAGGGATCTTAGACCCTGGCTCGCCCAAGGTGTGAGCAACAGTCAACCTGGCTTTGCTTCTCATGTGGCAAATTGAGACAAATCATCTGCCACTCTTGTTTGGCCTGCTGCTCTTACGGCTTTTAATTATTGGTGCTTTTTCATATTGTGGCTGCAAACCAGCCAGAGCAATTTTTTTAGCTGGAAAATCAGAGATAAAAGGTACAGTGGTGCCTCGCAAGACGAAATTAATTCGTTCCGCAAGTTTTTTCTTCTTGCGAGTTTTTCGTCTTGCGATGCACGGTTTCCCATAGGAATGCATTGAAAATCAATTAATGCGTTCCTAGGGAAACCGACTTCAGACCAGGTTCGGGGACAGTCTGTCCCCCGACCTCTTCTGAAGGCTGGGGGGGGGGGGACAAGGGCTTTTCTTCCCACCCCCAGCATTTTAAAAAACTCCGGGACAGCGGAGGGCTTCTCCGCTGTCCGGGGCGATCTTAAAATGCTGGCGGGCGGCATTTTAAAATCGCCCCGGGACAGCGGAGGACTTCTCCGCTGTCCGGGGCGATTTAAAAGCCCCTGGGAAGGCAGGCAGGGGGGGACAAAGACTTTTGCCCCCCGCCAGCCTTCAGAAGAGGTCCTGGACCTCTTCTGAAGGCTGGCGGGGGCGAAAGTCTTTGCTCCCCCCCGCCTGCCTTCAAAAGCTGTCCGGCCCAGGCTTCGCGGACCTCTCCGACAGCAGCGGCAGCGCTGCCGCTGCTGGTGGAGAGTTGCCGGCATGCCGAAGCCTGCGCGCGCTGAGATCAGCGCGCCCAGGCTTCGCGGACCTCTCCGCAAGCAGCGGCAGCGCTGCCGCTGCTGGCGGAGAGTTGCCGGCATGCCGAAGCCTGCACGCGCTGAGATCAGCGCGCCCAGGCTTCGCGGATCTCTCCTGCCTTAAAAAGCCGTCCGGGATAGCGGGAAGCGCTTCCCTGCTATCCCGGACTGCTTTTAAAATGCTGGCGCTGGGGAGCAAAGCCTTTCGGCCCCCGCCAGCCTTCCTGGACCTCTTCTGAAGGCCGGAGGGGGGGGGAAGGCTTTGCTCCCCACCGCTAGCATTTAAAAGAGGTCCCCGGAGATTTCCCTATGGGCTTTTGTCTTGCGAAGCAAGCCCATAGGGAAATTCGTTTTGCGAAGCGCCTCCAAAACGGAAAACCCTTTCGTCTAGCGGGTTTTCCGTCTTGCGAGGCGTTCGTCTTGCGGGGTACCACTGTATTTGAAATAAATGTTGTTCTTCAAGAACACATGAAGCCAGAGGTTCGCGCTCTCTCTGTTACCAACAGTTCACTCCATTGCCAAGAGAACAGACCATTATTCAGGTGTGGGCTGTTTTTGGTTCTTGTTTTAAAAGGCTTGCCTCTTCAGCAGTGGGAATCGCTGAAGAGACACAAGTAGAATGTCAGTGCTTGTCTCTTATGGATAACAGGCTGGTGTTTCGAGTCTGATTTTCCAGGTATTTTGGATGTGGTGCAGCCAGCAGGAAGCGATCATGCCTGGAAAACATGGCTCGAGAACAGTTCTTCTTCATCTGTCCCTACGCAGGAAGACACGCAAAAGCTCTCACGTAGCAGCAGGTAGCCCCTTCGTTTTACTTGTAATCTGTTTCTCTTTCCAAGAATCCAAATCGCCTTTCTTGACCAGGATCCCCAAATCTCTGACAGCCGAGGCTGTCATCAAGAATGTGGAGTTACACTTCACACGAATTCCTGACGGGATTTATTCTCAGCCTCTGTCAGGATTATCTGCTTTCCAAGGATCCCACCCCGGAAACAAATTGACTGAAATGATCCCAACGATGCTCAAACATGTGAGAATTACACACACCCCTGTTGCATGGAGTGAGGCAGTGCCAGAGCAGGAATCATGCAGAGGTGCGACAGTTAGCTCCTTCTGTGGCTACCGTATTTTTCGCTCTATAAGACGCACCAGACCACAAGACGCACCTAGTTTTTGGAGGAGGAAAACAAGAAAAAAAATATTCTGAATCTCAGGAGCCAGAACAGCAAGAGGGATCGCTGCGCAGGGAAAGCAGCAATCCCTCTTGCTGTTCTGGCTTCTGGGATAGCTGCGCAGCCTGCATTCGCTCCATAAGGCGCACACACATTTCCCCTTACTTTTTAGGAGGGAAAAAGTGAGTCTTATAGAGCAAAAAATACGGTACGTGTCTCCCGCTTGCTGCAGCCTTTGCCTGAATTAAATTACTTGCGGCACTGCCTCAGCCTACTACTCACAGCCTGGAAATTCCCAACCAATACCATAAGACCATAAACCATTGTGCGAGCTTTCTGGACATCTAAGCATTTTTGACAACAATACTGCTTTGCATGGGCATACCTGTCCATCCCGATCTGGCACAGTTCTTGAACTCTCTCTCCTGGTCGGGAGGGAAGAGGAAATCCGTGTTAACGCACATAGGTGGGTAAGCTTTGGAAACAAGCAAGAGCCACTGGTTCGCATGCAGATGCCCTGGTTCATTTCCCAAGGTGGGCCGGGAAACTCTGGAGAGCTGCTGGCAGTCAGTTCAGACACTATTGAGCTGCATAGACCATGGTCTGACTCAGTCAGGGACAGTTCCCTATATTCCTAAATTCTGCTGCTGTGCATCTTGTTAAAGGTAAAGGGACCCCTGACCATTAGGTCCAGTCGTGACTGACTCTGGGGTTGCGGCGCTTATCTCGCTTTACTGGCCGAGGGAGCTGGCGTACAGCTTCCGGGTCATGTGGCCAGCAGGACTAAGCCGCTTCTGGCAAACCAGCGCAGCGCACGGAAATGCCGTTTACCTTCCCACCAGAGCGGTACCTATTTATCTACTTGCACTTTGAGGTGCTTTTGAACTGCTAGGTTGGCAGGAGTGCATCTTGTTACTTTGGGATTAATCAATAGGAAATTATGATAACGACCAGCATCTTTTCAACTTCTGACAGGTCATGGCCAGGAGAAACCAACTTGGCAGCTCTTAACTGGTCTGCTCTCTGCCATGTGCATGGTGACTCAAGGTCGTTCCACACATTACAAAGCAAGAAACTGAACCGTTTTGGGTTCTGAGGTCAGTATACCAGGTCAACATGCTTGTCTTCAAACGCCAAAACGTCACCTTTGCACTTTACGTTTTTGGGTGAACAGCTAAAACTGTGAAACAGCCCAAACCCAAAGTGGCCTAGGAGCAGAGGAAGCCACCTTTATCTAAGTCAGACACTTCATCCGCCTGGCTCAGTACTGCTTTCTCTGACTGGCAGCAGCTATCCAGGATTTCGAGCAGAGAGTGGTCTTTCCTATCACCTGCTGATCGGGCCTGGGACTCTAAAAAGACTCTAGTTCTGAATGAAGGGTTGGCTTAAAGAGGAAGACAGGAAAGGGCCTTAAACAGAGACAGATTTTTGGCCCATCTAGTTCAGAACTGTCTTCTCTGACTGGCACTGGCTCTCCGGGGTTTCAGACAAGGGGAGTTCCTGCTCTGTCTACTAAACTATGCTCACTTCCTTAAAGAGCTGCCTATGAGTGAGGAAGAAGAGCACGAAAAGTTTCCATTGCTCATTTGAACCACAATGAGCCGTGCAGTTATTCCCATGGTCAGAGGCAGTAAACGCTTTGGAATACACAGGAAGCCACAGGAGAGGGCGCTCTTGCGCCCGGGCCTTGTTTGCAGGCCCTCCCAGGCTTCCCTCCCTGTGAGACGCGAGAGTACAGGGAATCAGGCAGAGGGACTTCTCAGTGGTGGCGCCTGCTCCCACCAGATGTCAAGGAAATAAACCACTATCTGACTTTTAGAAGATGTCCGAAGGCAGCCCTGTTTAGGGAAGTTTTTGTGTTTTCAATATTCTGTTGGGAGCCGCCCACAGTGGCTAGGGAAATATTATTATTATTATTATTATTATTATTATTATTATTATTATTATTACATAGGCATCTGGTCAGCCACGATGAGAACAGGGAGCTGGTCTGGATCAGCCACCAGCCTGACCTGGCAGGCCCTGTGTGTGGCCTTGGGTTTCTGACAATGCAAGACACAGGAGGGAAGGCTTTGCTACCTGTCCACCGAGTGGTCCTGGTACCGGCTGCGGTCTCTGTGGTCAAAGCCATGGAAGCGATCTGGTCGACTGAAGTCAGAGTGGTACCCATCATCCAGGGCCACCCGCTTTGCCTCAGGCCAATACGAGTCGTCCCGCCTGCAAGGGAAACAGATTTAGCAACTCTTTGGCTTCATCACCCTCATCCAGAGAAGCTGGCCTGCCGATGGTCATTACCCTTCCAGCACCAGGAAGAGACCTTCTGCTTCTCCCATAGTTCTTGAAATGGCAGCTCTGGGTTATTGTTAAAGCTGCTTTTACTGGCACTCTTTTTTTCATTTGTATTTTCTAAAATTAATTTTTTTTTTAAAAAAAACTCAGCAATCCTGCAAACCTGAAATTAAAGGGTGGCGTAGAATTTAAGAATATTTAGATATTTTTTTTAAAAAAAATCCATATGAAAAAGAACCATATTAAGAGACACGAAGAGGCAGAAAACAAGAAAAGTGAATAAAAAAATATTATCATCACACTGTTGCTAATGAATTGCATCCTGCACCTTATCATTCCAAAACTGGATAAAAAAAATTACCCTGTTTTTCAAGAAATAATCCATCACAAAGATATCTCTGCTAACATAAATAAGATTTTTTACTTTTTAAAGTAAAAATCCACTAAAATCCAATTCCTGAAGTGCTTTTTAATCTTCTCCTCCTAAAAAAGAGGATGGGTGCATAGGTGTCTGTAAGCAACTGGGCACATCTCCAGCACAAACTGATAATGGTTTTATACTAGCAATGGCTTTCCCAGGACTTTTCTTTCTGCTGCCAATCTCTCCGGGAGGAACGCGGCAGGGGTCAGGTACGATAAAAAAATCAGCCTGGCAAAGAATTCTCTGAGCTGTACTTGGACCAGCCGTGTGGCTTGGCTTCAGTCTTACGTCTTTATTTTTATTTTTCTTAAATATAATTTATATTAAATTTATATTAAATTTTCTGTTTTACAATTTAGAATATTCATTTGGGCAGCCTTAAAATGTCAATGACTTCCCTTCTTATCTTTTCATGGTTCACTTTGCATAGCATATTTTATGTAAACTAAACCATTCAGTATTCCATTGTTACTTCCATCGAAACTTATCTACACTGTTGAATTTATCTTAACGCTGCCCACGTTTTCAAGTGGACACAATTATTCCCCATATATTCAATAAACATTTTCCAATCTTCTTTAAACAAATGTTCTTCTTGTTCTCTTATTCTGTAAGTTAGGTCTGCCAGCTGCGCATATTCCAACTGTTTAAGATGTTTTGTTGGCCAAAAATGGAAAACGGGTGATGCAAATTCCGTCAAATTAAGTTGCCATTCTTCTTTGGCTGGGACCTCGCTCGTTTTCCATTTTGGGGCTAACAGAACATGGGCCACAGTTGTTGCATACATAAATAACCTTTTTTGACACGTGGGCATTTCCGTCTGAATTATCCCCAACGAAAAGGACTCTGGGTGTTTGTTGGTTTTCCCCCCAATACCCTTTTACCAGTCCACCACATATGAAAGAACGTTCCCTTAGTCTCATTGCAGTCTCATTGCATCTCCATTACTTACCTGATTTCAGCCTTACGTCTTTATTTATTGGGTCATTGATTTCTATTCTGGCTCCGTACCTGCAGGGCTTCCCAACCACAAGCAGCCCCCCTCCCTGCCCCCCATATGACCAGGAGGGGACCCCAACCCTCAATTTAAGGGGATGACTCAAATGATTGACATGTTTTGCCGCATTTGGGTAAAAAGCAGGGTATTCGTGATTTGCTGCAGGGAAGCGGCCTTTAGCACGAGCTCTACAGTTCCCCGAGGCGCAGCTAGGCCGCCTCACCTCCCATCCGTGTCGTACGGCCGCCTCAAAGCCGAGCGGCGCTCCTGCTCGTAGCGCAGCTGCTCATGCTGCCGGCGCAGCTCCTCCCTCTCACGCTGGATGCGCTCCTGCTCCCGCCTCCTCTCGTGCTCAATGTGCATCCGCTCCCGCTCCAGCCTCTCTCGCTCCATCCGTTCCCGCTCCAGACGCTGCCGCTGGAACTGCAGCCGCTCCCGCTCCCACTGCAGCTTCTGCCTCTCGTCCCGCTCCCGGACGGCCTGGATGTGCTGCTCCCGCTCCCGGCGCTCCCGCTCCCTGTTCGGTATTTAAAATACAGGTTGGGCTCAAGCAGAAACATGAATTGTACGGTCATACCTCCGCGCTGTGGGTTAAACCGCAGAGCCTAGGATTTGCCGATCAGTAGGTCGGCGGTTCGAATCCCCGCAACGACGGGGTGAGCTCCCGTTGCTCGGTCCCTGCTCCTGCCAACCTAGCAGTTTGAAAGCACGTCAAAGTGCAAGTAGATAAATAGGTACCACTCCGGCGGGAAGGTAAACGGCGTTTCCGTGCGCTGCTCTGGTTTGCCAGAAGCGCCTTAGTATGCTGGCCACATGACCCGGAAGCTGTACGCCGGCTCCCTCGGCCAATAAAGCAAGATGAGCGCCGCAACCCCAGAGTCGGCCAGGACCTAATGGTCAGGGGTCCCTTTACCTTTACCTCCGCTTACGTATCCCTCTGGATATGTAAACTTCAGGATGCGAACGCAGCAAACCCGGAAGTATTTTTCTGGGTTTCGCCACACGTGCATAGAGTAAAAAGAGAAGCGCTCTATGCGCAGAAGCGCTAAATTGTGCAGTGCTCATGCACAGAAGCGGTCCTCTGGTTGTGAATTCCTCAGGATGCAGCCGGACCTCCTGAACGGATTCTGTTAGCAACCGGAGGTAACGCTGAACACCCAAGAATCATACGCAAAGTTAAAGACCTGGACCTCTACAATGAATAAATCATACATTAAAAAAACCAGAATCTTCGATCTCAAGGGAGGCTGCGTGGCTTTAGGCAAGTTGCGCAGCAGTCTTCACTGAGAATTAATTAAGTTGTTGTTGTTAATTATTTAATTATATACCGCCCTATACCCAGGGGTCTCAGAGTGATTCACAGAATTAAATCAAGATATAAAACCACAAAATGCATAATAAAAATAAAAACAACCCCCCAATAGCCTCCCCCCACAAAAAAACACACACATTTTAAAAGGGCATAGGGTGTAAATCAGCTCAACCAAAGGCCAGGTTAAAAAGGAACATTTTTGCCTGGTGCCTAAAGTGTACAATGAAGGCACCAAGTGAACTTCCCTGGGGAGAGCATTCCACAGACGGGGAGCCACTGCAGAGAAGGCCAGGTCTCGTGTTGCCACCCTCCAGACCCTCTAGACCTTAGCTGCATTATATGCTGCAGACCTGCCCGAACTAGACAAGGTATTTAATCTTACCCATATTCTTAGGGTAGCAACCACTACTATGCACTTCTCCAAATATTTATGCCCAAGTGTTTCTTACAATTTATAGAACAGCATGGTGTCCTCTCAACAATACTGCATAGGCCCGAAGCCGCCGCCCCCCAGCTTTTTTAAGGTTAAAAAGTGCCTGTATAGGGTAGACCCCCAGGGATCCTTGCAGAGGTGGACCGGTTTCCCCAGCAAGAGGATCAGTAAGGGCAGTGTGCCAGGCTGCTACTGAACTCTGCATCCCCAGCCCAAGGAACATGAAGTCACCTGAGTGTGCTGGTTTTGTCCTAAGGCAGGAAGACTGCATAGATTGCCAGGTTGTTTGCAGTAGATTAGGAAGCGCTTTTGACTCCCAATAGTTTAAGCCAGGCTTCCTCAAACTCGGCCCTCCAGATGTTTTTGGCCTACAACTCTCATGATCCCTAGCTAGCTGGACCAGTGGTCAGGGATGATGGGAATTGTAGTCTCATAATGTCTGGAAGGCCGAGTTTGAGGAAGCCTGGTTTAAGCAAGAGAAAGTCCCTCGCACGTGCAAAGCCTGAGTACTGATTGGCTGCCCCTGGGCAGATCTTTGAACAGTTCTGTCGGCTAGTGATGAAAAGCTCAGGCTTAAAATGCTCAGCCCTTGGAGTTGTGCTTTCCACTCCATCCCAGCACATAGGTCATGGGGTGCACTGAGTAATACAGATATCTCTCTTTAAAGCCAACATTTTGCAACTGGCTACACAAACACACACAGAGCTACTATTCTGTTCCTGGGCTAGGGGTTGTCGCAAAAGCATTAAGTAGGTTCTGAAACAGTCCCATTCCTGTTTTAAGGCCCTGTTCCAGCGGCTGAGTGGGAAGCCTCAAAAGGTTTGGCTGCCCCCCCTTCCCTGTACTGGTTGAGCTGGTTGCCCACCAAAAAAGGCTACTGGGAAACTGGAGATTTGCGGCAGACCCTTCGGCATATGAGCTGCCGCAGTGAGGATTCCTCGAATGTGGAAATCAGGAAAAGTCCTTGCCCCTGAAGATGCAAAAGCGGAAACCCAGGATCCTCCACACGTCTAGAAACTCTGGCAGAGAACTTGCAAGACCGATTGAGAAAAAATAAAATGGAGGGAGCAGGGAAGGGAAGTGACAGAGACCTATAGAGAAGTGAATGTATGAGCGTTGGGGTGGGGGGAGGGAGGAGAAATGTAATAATTACGTGTCAGAAAAGACAAATGGTACTCGGGCAACGTTTAATCAGCGGAACGGGAAAGGATGAAAGAGTTTCACCAGCCAGCCTATGAGCACCCGTCTAAGAGGAAAAAATGTGTCAGGGTCTTACATAATAAAGAGCCCTTTAAAATATCCACTTGGAACAATGGGAGCGGCAGGGGGGAAATATGCAGGAGGCTTCACTCAGAAGCTGAACAATCCCCATTAAACTGAAGCAGATAGCACAGATGCCGAGGCAAGTGACAACTGCATAATAGATAATGTCAACGGAGCACAAAGTCATCACTGGATAATGATCTCTGGCTGCTGCGCCAAGGCAGAAATATTTCAAAGCCGGGGGGGGGGGGCGCAGAGAGAGAAAGAGAAAGAAAACGAATCCTCTGGGGTGCTCGTGCCATGCATGGAAACAAGGGTGAAACAAATGAGAGTCAGCCCGTATTGGAGTTCCACTCCATTAGTGTAGAAAGCCTATCAGTTCCTTTCTTCCTCCAGCCGCAGACTTGAACCTAGCATAAGCACACAGCTATCAAGCGATAGCTGCCTTTAGCACTGCCTTTTTTTAAGAAAGGACAGCAGTACCTTCTTAGCACCGGCAACCAAGTGGGCAGCCCTTAAGCTGCACAGGAGACCCAGAAGCAGTTTTGGGGCTCCCTCCAGTGGTTTTGCTGAAAGTCACCCTGTGGTAAACGCTTGCCCCAGAGTTTTACTCCTAATAGGAGAGGGGGAGTTTTAAGTGGCAGAGTAAGCCCACGCATAAATATTCTCTCTCTCTCTCTCTCTCTCTCTCTCTCTCTCTCTCTCTCTGCCACTGCCTAACCACAAAGCCCTGACAGCTAGGGTGGCCCCTGTGAACCGCTCTCAGGAATGCAACCAAACAAGTTCAACCCAGGGAAATGGACGAACCTAAGTTAGCTACGTCCATTACATATCACTGGGTCTGCCCTAAGTGGGGTTAACGGAATAGATTACTTCAGAGCTGCCTCTGAAGATGGTTTGGAAACTTTGTCTAGTGCAGAATTCATTGGCTCACCGGAGCAAGGCGGTTTGAGCATATTACACCGATCCTGGTCTTACTGCACTGGCTACCAGTTAGTTTCTGGGCCCAATTCAAAGTGCTGGTTTTGACCTATAAAGCCTTCAATGGCTCAGGATCGCAGTACCTCAAAGACCACCTCTTTCCATATGAACCTACCCAGACCCTGAGATTTTCTGAGGCTCTCTTTTGTTTACCTCCTCCTTGAGAGGTCCGGAAGGTGGCAACACGAGAACAGGGCCTTCTCTGCAGTGGCTCCCAGTCTGTGGAATGCTCTCCTCAGGGAAGTTCGCTTGTTCATTATACACCTTTAGGCGCCAGGCAAAAACGTTCCTTTTTAACCAGGCCTTTGGTTGATCTGAGTGACATCCTATGCCCTTCTAAAATGTGGCTCTTTTGGTGGGGCGTGTTATTGGGCTATTGTCTTTTATTTTGATTTTATATATTGTGACATTTTCTGTGAACCACACTGAGACCTGCAGGTAGAGGGCGGTATATAAATTCAATAAATAATTCATCATCATCATCATCATCATCATTATTATACCCTATGAAAGTTATGTCACCATTCCAAGGCTCACCACCCAGAAGACTTTGCTGGTGGGCAGCATATAAATAAAATGTCTGGAGATGCAAACACACCTGCGCTTAAAAGAGATGATGACGAGAGGTCCCTGTTTTAAGGCTGAAGATGGTTGGAAATGCCTGCTGGTGTTTATCTCAGAAGCAGGGACACCCTTTTCAGGCTGAAAGCTACATTCCCTCTTGGGCAAGCTTCTGGGAGGCCACAGGCTGGTGTTGTGGGTGTGGCCTGGGCGCCAGAGGTGGGTGTGGCAACAGCTAGGACTCTGTGCAGTAGGAAAGATTCCACCCACCCACAAAACCCAGAGGTTTCCCCGCCACCAGCACCTCAACACCTCTCCATCCCGGCAAGGAAGAGGAATCGCAATTTGAGGACCCATTTCAGTCAGGTAAAAGCACTCAGGGGTGGCGCAGGGTGCAGCCAATGAAAAGAGAAGGAGGGTGAACTGAAGAAAGGAGGGAGGGTCGCCTTAGGTCCACGCAGTGGCGTAGCGTGGGTTGTCAGCACCCGGGGCAAGGCAAGTAATTTGTGCCCCCTAACCCCTAACCTGCCGCCGCTGCCAGCTTCTTCTTGCTGCTGCCTGGGCTGGTCTGGTGTGGTTCTCTCCCGCGCTCAGTGCTGCGCTGGGCGGCCGCTGCACTGTCCCTCCCCCAGATAGTCCCTCGCTCTCTCTCTGCACCGCATGCCTGGCACCCCCCCTCCACAGTGGGCAGCGACCCGGCGGCTCAGATCGGATTCGCACAGCCAGCACTGCAGTGAGAGAGAGTGAGTGAGCCAGGTAGGGGCAGAGAGCTGCGAGTGCAAGCGCCCCCCCCATGTTGCGCCCGGTGCGGCTGGCCCCCCCTGCACCCCCCACGCTACGCCACTGGGACCACGGGTCAGAAATTGTGTCAATGCCAATCACCTGTCATTCTGCGGAGGGCAGAATTCCGCAGGTGAGGCGAGGGGGAATCCCAACCTACCTCCGCCGCTCGGTCTCTCGGATTTCTCTCTCCCGTTGCCTCTGCCGCTCTCGTTCGCGCTGCTCTTTGATTTTGTCAAAAGACAGAATGTCCTGTTTCTCTTTGCTCTCCGACTTGCGGTCGTGGCTTTTTGTGCTCTGGAGTCGAGAAGTGGGGTGGGGGGGTGAAAGGCAAGGATTAGAAAGATTGACACAAAAGAACGGGGAGATGTCCATTTTCCTGCCGGGAGGACAAGGAGAGAGATTACCACCACCACCACCCCAATCGTCTTTGCCTCCCAACGCAGCGCTGGTGTAATCTTGTTAGGAAGGGGCACTTCTGGACAGATCACATCTGAGAACGTAAGCCCAGCCCTACTGGATAGCACACCAGAGAAGTCCCATCTAGCCCTGTGAAAAACAGGGGTGCTCAAGTAAGTTGAGGAGCTTTAGAACACAGGCCAGGAACTGTTTTTTAGGTCAAGGACCACATTCCCTTGGGGCAACGTGCCAGGGCTGTACACTGGCAGGAAGGCAGCAGCACAGCCAAAAGTGGGAAGACAGACTCTTTTATTTCTGGCACCCCCCTTTCCTCTTTCTGGCACCCGTGTGAAATTGGGCTGAGGGCCACAGGCTGCACACACTCCTGCTTTAGAAGCAGAATGATGCCTCCTGGAACTTTTAAATCTCTGGGTCCTCCTCTCGCTGCCCACACAGGCTCAGTTGAAACCGCTCCAACTCCCGTGACGCTATTCCATTACACAAAGGGCGACAGGACTTCTCTGCACATCCAGGGACTGCTGGGTGTGACGATTTATTAGAATTACAAAAGAGAAGGGTGTGGCCCCCTCCCCTGCCCTTCCTTTCTTGGCACCGTCTAGTTTTAAGACACCAAACCAATGGCTTACTCTCTCTTTTGATGTGGTTGCGGTTTTCACACTAATCACCGGCTCTCCTTTGGACTTGTCCATGACCACCGTCCGCTCTGTTCCTCGGCTTTCTGCAAGGCAACAATGGGTTTAGGCACTTCAGATCTCTGGAACGAGTGCAAAAATCAGACTAGTCATCGCTCTTTATTGGCAGGCAACTCCCCATTTACAAAGGAGTTGCATTCTAAGGCAGCGTGAACGTCAGGACATGTGTAAGCCCCGTTCCACCCCCTTCTGGTACTGAAAACGGCACACGCCAAGAGTCGCGCATTAACAATCATGCAGAAATGTGGAATACTGACCACATTGGCTGGGACTGATGGGAGCGGCCGTTCAGCAATACGGGAAGGAACACAGAAAGCTGCCTTATACTGAGTCAGACTATTGAGCCATCTAGCTCAATATTGCCTACACTGACTGCCAGCAGCTCTCTGGGGTTTCAGGCAAGGGGAGGAGGGGAGTGTCTTTCAAAGCATTACTTATCAGGGAACTGAAGCTGAGAAGTTCTTTAAGCAAAGCAGATTGCTCTGCCATTCAGCTGTAGCCCTTCGCCTAGCACACAGGCAAACTAAGGCCCGGGGGCCGGATCCGGCCCAATCGACTTCTAAATCCAGGCTGCAGACGGTCCGGGAATCAGCATGCTTTTACATGAGTAGAATGTGTGCTTTTATTTAAAATGCATCTCTGGGTTATTTGTGGGGCATAGGAATTCATTCATATTTTCTTCTTCTTCTTCAAAATATAGTCCAGCCCCCCACAAGGTCTGAGGGACAGCGGACCTGCCCCCTGCTGAAAAGGTTTGCTGACCCCTGACACAGAGGGCCACTGATCCCTATCCCTTGCTTTAACTATCTGACACTTAACAAGACAGAAGTCCACCGATGCTACTGTTTGCCGAAGAATGGGGCTGGGGGGGTGGGGTGGAGAGAGAACAATTCAAACAAGGTAAAATTAGAGGCTAAGAGATGCCTTCTTGTTCGTATCCTTGATAGATCAGACAGGTTTATTTGTGTCTAGTGAGGAAGCCATCACAAAAGCAAATTGAACAAAGGGAACGACATATCCATATGAAACAGGATGCATCACAGAGGCTGGAGACAAAAGGAATTGCTCTGAATAGGTCAAAACATACTTCCAAGGTACCCCTCTGAGACGCACAAATGAACACAAGCCTAGCATTTTCCAAAGCAAAGGTGCGTTTCCCCCTCTGAATGAAAACTGAAGGCATGTTTCAATGCTGTTCTTGAAAAGTTTGCCTTCATCAAATGAGTCTATGCTCTGTATATTTATCTGAGTCACTGTTCTGTCCAGAGTAACCTGTCAGGGAACTGACATCGGAGCAGAGGGGAGAGGCGAGGCTCCCAGACTCTGCAGGAGAGGGAACGAGTAAGGGAAGAGAGAGAACGTCATCTGGGGAAGGAAGTCCAGGTGACACCAGGAAGAAGGGAGAGGCAGAGAGCATCTCGGAGGTGAGGCTCCGAGACTCTTCCAGTGAAGTCAGTGAGGAGGGTGGAGGACCACCACTCGGCACGCCCACTCTGCGTAGAAGGCTTCCGCGCAGAGAGGCGAGGCGAAGGTTGTCCGTTAAGGAATTCTTATGCTGGAGGAAATTTAGGAGACGCCCACTCACGGATTCTGCTAGCGACTGAGCAGCCGCGCAAGGGGCTGCTCAGTCAGGGAAAGACAAAACCACACCTAAGCAGTTTGGAACGGCTGGAGATTTACACACAAGCAACCCCATTTCCCGTGACATAACCCATCATGTGGAGGAACAAAAGGCAGCCTGCTCCGGAGGCAGGTCGTTCTGCTGCCCCAGGAGCAACTGAATGACCCCATCACACCAAGTGCAGTCACATGGGCTATCACCACCCACTAACCCCAACTTAGGCCAAATGGAAGCAGGCAAGATCAGAGTTGCAGATCATGCAGAGAAGCAACAGGCAGCCTCGTCTGGGGTTGTTTGGGGCTCGAGGGAGCTTTTCAGTTCTTTAATTTATTCCTCACTGCGCACAGCAATTTGGGAATGGCTGGTTTTAAGCAAGCTTCTTCCGAGAGCATTTGTTCAGCTGCCAGGATTGAGCCTCCTACAAGAGCTTCCCAGGGGTCTGCAACCTTTAAGACAAAAAGAGCCACTTGGACCCGTTTCCAAAGGAAAAAAAAACTGGGAGCCGCAAAACTCGTCATTATAAAAATAACTTTTTTCTCACTTTTTTATTATTTCTTTGTTTGACCCCTCAGAATTACTCCTCCTCATAGAAATAAACGTTAAATTAACAAGTTACCTTTTGTGTGTGTGTGTATTCTTCACTCCCCTTCAAAACAGTGACCAGCGTACATGCCCCCTTTCAGTGCAGTGCCCAGCGTACATGCCACTTACAATGTAGCGGGCGGGCGGGAAGGTGACTAACGCACGCACCGCCCCCATGCGACGGCACAGCCAGTACAGCGCCCGCCACAGTGGGGAGTGTCGGGGCGCACAATGCGCCTCCTCCCCTCGCTAGTATCCGGCCCGGAGCTGCGGCAAAGGTGTAAAAGAGCCACATGCGGCTCCGGAGCCGCGGGTTGCAGACCCCTGCCCTTGACGAAAGGGTTCAGACTGGTTAGTGAGAGCTTCTCTGCCTACACAATCTCACCCACGCCTTTCCTAAGGGTAGCGTGATATTATTCAGAGGCCTTCTATATCGGGTACAAATGTCCAACCCACTCACACGCCCCTCACATGCATGAATCAAGCTCTCAACAGGGCCATAAATCACACTAAAAAAAGCCACCCACCCCCCACAGCTTTTGTTACCTGATTTAATCGATCGCGAACGGTCAGAGGATCCCTTTTTTTGCTCCTCCGTTTCGACCCCCTCTTTCCCGTCTCCCACCTCTTTCTCTTCTGGCTTTTTGGGGTCATCCTTTTTCTCCAGTTTTTCTTCTTTCTTAAGGCTAGGAGACCTACAAGTAGATTATAGCACACACACAAAAACTTAAAATACACACACACACCTTTGCCGTAAAGCTACGGGATTCTAAAGGCGCAGCTAAGATGTCCTTGCAGATCAGAACATCCCATCAATGTTAACAAATAAAGTGGTCAGCAAAAAGCTTTTAAGAGAAAAAAAAGAATTGAGCACCTTTAAAATAAAATTTGAAACGCTTCCTTTATTTGCTAGTTTAATTGTATTTTCTGTTTCCTTTCCTTTTTCATTTTATTTATAAGCAGACCTAGAAACCGATTCTGAAGGGCAGCAGAGAATTCCCTTCATAAGAAGTCACAGATACAGAAGCCAGTTTGAGGATTCTAGTGCAATGAGATTCCCATTCTTGACCACTGATTGCACACATCCACAACCCTGGGCTGGAAAAGGAGGAGGCAACATGCTTCTCTGTGTGCACAAAACACAGCTGCATCGACCAAGGGACCTGACCTCTTTTCCTTCAACTCCTCCCAGAACAGCTCCACTGCCCCCAAACCTGAAGGGCAGCAGAGAGAACACACACACACACAGGCTGTCCACATTTCTGGCTTAAGAGTGGCAGTAACCTTCATTCTCTCGGGGCTAGAGCTGAGCTTGGCCCAATGCTTCCAGCAGTAGCAGCCAGATCTTGGCTTGTTCAAGCAAGTTTGCAGTCCAGAGGTGAAGAACCTCTGGACCACAAACCAATCATGGCAATTTCCCCAAAGCCATGCCCGCCCACCCAGTGACATCACTGGTGACATCACTGGATGGGCAGGAAGACCCTGTTTAATTCTTTATTGGCTGCTTGCCCGAGTTTCAGTCAGGAACAGGATCGTGCAGCCTAGGCAGCAGGATTGGATCGCTGCTCATCACCTAATGAAGCCTTGCGCACAAGCACGCTTGGAAGCAGCTGTCACGTCTCCATGGCCATTAATTTCATGGGGTTCTACTCTGAACATCATCATCATCATCATTTTATATCCCGCCCTCCCCAGCCGAAGCCGGGCTCAGAGCGGCTAACAACAATAAAAGTAACACAACATTCTAAAATCAATTCAGAATCAAATTAATGGCAACCATTGGGCTAGAGGATTACAGAAGGAGGGGGTCAGACTGTGCCTTGGCCAAAGGCCTGGTAGAACAGCTCCGTCTTGCAGGCCCTGCGGAAAGATGTCAAGTCCCGCAGGGCCCTAGTCTCTTGTGACAGAGCGTTCCACCAGATCGGGGCCACGGCCAAAAAAGCCCTGGCTCTGGTTGAGGCCAGCCTAACCTCTCTGTGGCCCGGGACCTCCAAGATGTTTTTGTTTGAAGACCGTAAGTTCCTCTGTGGGACATACCAGGAGAGGCGGCCCCGTAGGTACGAGAGTCCTAGGGCTTTAAAGGTTAAAAGCAGCACCTTAAAGCTGATCTTGTACTCCACTGGAGCCACTGCAGCTGGTATAGCACCGGGCCCCAGTATCCCAAACAAAAAGAACACTCTCCCCTCCTGTGGTTTCCAGCAACTGGCATTCAGAAGCGTTCCTGCCTCCATTTGCTCTGCTCATTCATGCTTTGTCACGAAACGGCTTCAAAGCCCGACACACAGGGGATTATTAAAACTCCTGCTTTACTTTTCCGATTTGGAATCGGTTGAGTGACGCCTGTCCTTCTCCTTCTTGGCTTCTGTTTCTTTCTTGTCTGATGATGCTTTTTTCCCGGCAGGTTCATTTTTGGCCTGGAATGATATTGAGGAAATTGCTTAGGGCCGGGGCTTGCGTGTACACGAGTCAGTAGGATCGCACAATAAGATGCTGTTCCTGGGATGAACCACTTGCAAAATAGGGGGGGGGGGGAAGAAATTTTCAAATGCTTCTCCCCACCCACCCCTGAAGGTGGTGCACGTGGTTCCCGCTTTCCGAACACAATGCGTTCCCAGAAAATCGTTCATAAGGCAAGCATTCGCATAATGAGCTGGTGATTTCCATTATTCTCTATGGGAACATTTATAATTTGTGATTTGCTCAATTTCTTTCCCCTCCCCCCATGGTTCCTTCCTGAAATGGCTGCAAGCAAACCAAAAAGAGAGAAACAAAGGAAAAATAATTTGCCTGATTTCTCTTGCTCCCTGATTTGTCCAATCTCCTCTCCCTAAATGATTTCTGCCCCAAAATAGCTGCCAGTGACCAACAAAACACAAACAGGTAAGGAAGTGGGCAAACCCTGGCTGTTCAGATACCTGAATTGTGAGGTTTGGACATAATTCTTTACGTTCAGATAACTGAATTTGTGAATAACAAGCATTCTCACCATGGCACCTGTGCGTACGTTTCAGGGTAAAGTTTACCATGAAGGAGTGGGCTGTTTTCGGTCACATTTCTCGTGGGTAGCAAAAAGAACTCACTTTTTCAACGGAAATCATTTTCCCATGCAGTTCTGTCCGATGCAGATGGTTGATGCATTTAGTCGCTTCCTCGGATGAAGACATGGTGACAAAGCCGTAACAGCGAGCACCGGGACTGCGGGCATTGGTCACCACTTTTGCACCCACCACCTGCCAGGGAGACAGGGAGCAAAGGGACATGGGCAACTCTGGCACAGCAATGCCGGAGGAAGCAAAATTACCAAGAAAGGGGGGGGATCCGTTCCAGGAGTCCATTCAACTCCCGAAATGGTTCGAAAACCAAGGCGCGGCTTCCGATTGGCTGCAGGAGCTTCCCGTACTCAATTGGAAGCCGCAGAAGCCGCGCCGGACGTTCGGCTTCCGAAAAGCGTTCACAAACCCAGAACACTCACTTCCAGGTTTGCAGTGTTCGGGAGCTGATTTGTTCGGGAGCCAAGTCGTTTGAGTACCAAGGTACAGTGGTACCTCAGGTTACATACGCTTCAGGTTACATATGCTTCAGGTTACATACTCCGCTAACCCAGAAATAGTGCTTCAGGTTGAGAACAGAAATCGTGCAGCAGGGGCGTAGCAGCAGCAGGAGGCCCCATTAGCTAAAGTGGTGCTTCAGGTTAAGAACATTTTCAAGTTAAGTACGGACCTCCGGAACGAATTAAGTACTTAACCCGAGGTACCACTGTACAGTTACGAACTTAATTCGTTCAGGAGGTCCGCTCCTAACCTAAAATCGTTCTTAACCTGAGGTACCACTTTAGCTAATGGGGCCTCCCGCTGCTGCCAGCACACAATTTCTGTTCTCATCCTGAGGTAAAGTTCTTAACCCGAGGTACTACTTCTGGTTAGTGGAGTTTGAAACCCAAAGTGTTTGTAACCCAAGGTGTTTGTAACCCAAGTTACCACTGCACTGCAATAGTAGAAGCAAGTTTCTGCCAGCTGCCAGCAACTGGATTAATGCCTCCTAAACTTACCATAGGGCTGGGGCCTCGAATAAACCATAATTTCAAGAAGCTGGAGTTTCCCAATCCCCCCCCTTTCTTTGCCTGTCAACAGTGCTCCCTGTTTAGGGGGTTAGTTCCTAAATGTCTCATACAGTGGAACCTCAGTTTTCAAACGTAATCCATTCCAGAAGATCATTCGACTTCTGAAACCTTCAAAAACCGAAGATCAAAGGGCGGCCGGCAAAATCCATTGATAAAATGGAGAAACGTCCCTCGGTTCAAACGGTTTTCGGCATTCGGGTTCCGAATTGTCTGTCAATGGAGACATTCGAGAACCAAGGTTCCACTGTACAGTGGTGCCTCGCAAGACGAAAAGAATCCGTTCTGTGATTCTCTTCGTCTAGCGGTTTTTTTCGTCTTGCGAAGCAAGCCCATTGAAGGATTAGCGCTATTAGCGCTATTAAGAGGCTTTTAGCGGCTTATCTGCTGATCGGATCAGCTGATAAGCGGCTTAGCGGCTTAGAAAAAGGGGGGGAAAGGGGAAAAAAACCAGCAGGAACTCACAAGACATTGTCGTCTTGCAAAGCAAGCCCATAGGAGATTCGTTTTGCGAAGCACCTCCAAAACGGAAAACCCTTTCGTCTAGCAAGTTTTCCGTCTTGCGAGGCATTCGTCCTGCGGGCCACCACTGTATTATTACTGTATACAACACTAAAGACAATGTATTGCAGAAACAGTTTGGGGTGCCATTCAGCACCTAATATTTCTGGCAAAATGTTTCATGATTAAGTCAGACATCATTAAGAGACAAATTACAATTTTCTTCACATTTACATTTGAATGAAAGAGTGCAGGTGTGCTGCAGGGGGGGGGGGTAATGCAAGTCTCGCCCCACCACTTTGCAGGAAATCAATGTAATGTAGCCAATGTGATCATCAATATAATTGATGCATGAATAATACACTGATAGACTTGTGCTGTTTTGGTTTCTTGGAAGAAGGAGCTAACTTCACTGACGCCAGTGTTTGTTTACTGCTGACATACACTTGACAGATTGATCATTTGCAGATGCAAAGTGAATGAAAACCCGTTACAAAGCGAATAGGTGTGTTCAGCTTAGAAGGGTTTCTTCAAAACTAGTTGCAGTTTCCAGCCTGAAGGAAGCCCAGCCTGTTTATGTTCCAGAGCTATTTATTTGGGTTGGTTTTTAGTGATATGGGTTAAATCCAAGAAGGGTAGGGGCAGTGGAAGGGAGGGAAGACGAAAGACGCTCACCCTGGCATGTACAAAAGGACAACTTGAATAAAAGACTGACGAGCTCAATACTGAAGGAGCGTCTCCACCCCCATCGTTCAGCCCGGACACTGAGGTCCAGCACCGAGGGCCTTCTGGCAGTTCCCTCACTGCGAGAAGCCAAGTTACAGGGAACCAGGCAGAGGGCCTTCTCGGTAGTGGCGCCTTCCCTGTGGAACACCCTCCCACCAGATGTCAAAGAGAAAAACAACTAACAGGCTTTTAGAAGACATCTGAAGGCAGCCCTGTTTCGGGAAGCTTTTAATGTTTGATGTATTATAGAATTTTAATATTCTTTTGGAAGCCGCCCAGAGTGGCTGGGGAAGCCCAGCCAGATGGGCGGGGTATAAATGAATAAATAATAATAATAATAATAATAATAATAATAATAATTATTATTATTATTATTATTATTATTATTATTATTATTATTATTATTATTACTTTCAGCCTTGTTTGTTTCTGGAAAATGCTTACCTTTCCATATTTGCTAAATAGGTTCTTCAGATCTGTAGCTCTGGTGGAAGAGGAAAGACCACTAACCCACAGATTTCTGCCAGAACTACCACCAGCCCGACCTAAGTTGGAAGGGGGGAGAGGAGAGAAATGGTAAATAGCTACATCCAGAAAGGAAGACAGCATCGCAGAAGCAGACAGGCTTGGAAGTTTTCTTTGGTTCCGGCCCACCTGAGAGCTCATGAGGGATTCTGATCTAACTTCAACAATACTATATCAAGATGTGCTTGAACTATGACTTCCATCGGCGCCAATATATGTCCATGCAGCCGATGGGAGTTGTAGTCCAAAACCAATTTTTTCAAACCCATGTGGTGTTTTAATGTGTTTCTCTCCACAGGGGCTGAAAATGTTAAAAAGTGCTTGTTTGGACAGAAGCAACTATAGCTAAGAACGTTGGACGAGCATCACCTGAAGACTTATGGAGTAGACAAGAAGGGCTAGAAAGATGACGAGCATAACGAAGCATCACAGGAATGACTAAGGACAATGCCAAAGATGCCTTATTTCGTTTGGTTGGGGGGGGAGAATGCCATTGTTTTTCATCAAGTTCACTTTTTGAGGTCACTTTTCTCAAAATCTTTTTTTTTTGTTGGGGGCCCAAATCAAGCTCACAGCAGGGCCTTAAATCACACTGCTGGTTTAGGCAAATTTGACACCCCCCTTAATTTCAGTGTATCATGTCATACGTGCAGAAGACCCACGGATATGGCTAGCTTTCAATGTGTCTATTCCATGTACAGCTTAGTGATACTACCCACTACGTGCAAAGAGGGTTGGAGAACTTTGTAGGCATTTATATTTTAGAAACAATCTTCTTCTCCATTTTTACTGTCTATGTGTGTGGGAGTGAGCTTTATATAGCAGGGGAATGTCCCATTATCTTCCACCCATTTGGTAGAAGCGCCAATTCAAGTTAGAAATTACCGTATTTTTTGCACCATAACACTCACTTTTTTCCTCCTAGAAAGTAAGGGGAAATGTCTGTGTATGTTATGGAGCGAATGCCTACAGATGGTGGGGGGGATCCGCTGCAGTCGTGAGCAGAAGATCCATGGTTCCCCTTCCTTCCCTCCTCCGTGGCTCGCTTTGAAACAGCAAAGCGGGAGAGGAGAGGAGCCTTCTCCCCTTATACCCCTCTTTTACATTATTGGAGGCATCCTTCTCCACCCACCCCACGCGTGTTCCTTGTCCCTTGGGTGCTTTTCCTTCCCTCCCCACTTAAAACATGGTTACAAAGCACGGATCCACATGGATCCTCAGGATTTTTGCACTGGGTCACCCCAAATTCACCATCAGATCACATAGCATGTCCATAGCTACAGCTTGCACCAAAAAAATCACGCACCCACTGTTGCCTGGGGCTGCAGTGGTGCAAAAGCGTGGTTACAAAGCATGGATCCACATGGGTCCTCAGGATTTTTGCATTGGGCTACCCAAAACTCACCACATGTCTGTGGCCACAGCATGAACCACAAAAATCATACATCCGCTGTTTCGTTTAGAGTATTTTTTTTCTTGTTTTCCTCCTCTAAAAACTATGTGCGTGTTATGGTCGGGTGCGTGTTATAGAGCGAAAAATACAGTACATTCAAGACCATTTAATATTACCCAAATTACTCTTCCAGACAAACTTAGTGTCCCACTTGGTCACACTTGGAAGTAGACCTGCTGAAATTAATGGAAATTCATTTAGATCCGTTAATGTCAACGGGTCGATTCAGAGCTTAGTTGGATTCTGGTCGCTACCTGCAAGTAGGATCTGAGGATAACTATGAACGACGACAGCAAAGAATCGTTGTTACAGCTTACCTTTTTCATCCTTTGAAACACTTTTAGCCTCTGCATCCTTATCAGAGCTAAAGACAGGGGGGGAAACAAAGAACTTTACTCAACAAGAATGAGGCCATGAGAAAAAGAGCACGCAAGGCTGTGTCTGCTATGATCAGATACCTACCAGAAAAATAATGTGAAAGGAATTAACCCTTTTTAAGGGGTATCTTTAAGAACTCAACAAGGAGGGTCAGAGGTGATGAAACAGAGCTACCACTTAGAGTGGACAAAGGTCAACTTGCAAAACGGAGAAATAAAATAAATGCTTAATGAGAAATGGGCTGGGGAGGGGGGGAACATAGCGAACCACGTTCTACAAAAAAGGTGCGCAAGGACAACTAAAAAAAAAAAAGGAAAAGATTTTTATTTGGAACAAGCTAGCATCAGGTTAAGGCCCTTGCAACAGGGCCCCTTTGGAGGAATTCACAGCGCATTTGCATTCATAAACGACCAACGGGGAAGAAAAAAAGAGAGCATCTGGTCTAAAACGGAGAAAAAACAAACCTCGTGTTCTGATCACCACCCTCTTGGGCAGAGGACTCTTCCTCACAATTAGCCTTGGCTTCCATCTTCTCGGCATCTTGGCTAACCACCTGGAAACCTGCGTCCTTCTCCGCAGTTTCCTCACTACTGGCTTCCAGAGTTTGGGCTGCTTTGCTACTCTCACCACTTCCTTCTCCTCCTCCTCCTCCACCACACCTGCTCTCTACCGCTAAAGAGTCAGAGTCCAGGTTAGCTTCCTCTACTGTCTCTTCGCTCGGCTCCCCTTTCGCTACCACTAAGTGCTTCGCTTCATCCTCCTCGCTCTTGGCCGCAGCCTGGCCTGACTGGCTGTCCGTATCTAAAAGCTCTTCGTCCGACTGAGCGACGGCAGTGGCAAGTGCGTCTTCCTCTTCCTGGGCTTCCTGTTTGACCGGCAACGAGATATTCTCTTCCTGTGCCTGCTCTGCTTCAGGAGCTTCTTCTTTAAGGGGCTCAGATTTACAAGTGTCACCCAAAATGTCGAGCATTTTCTCATTTTCTATGGATTTAACAGGAATAGAATGGCACAAGGTTTAATCACCAGGGAAACACAGCAAAGACAAATGCGGAACGGGCATGGCTGCCAGACTTAACACTGAGAGAACGGCTAAGGCTACACAGAGATTGGAAAAACCCTTGTGTATACCACATTCAAATGCCTAACACTAACTTCAGTCTTACATGGCTATCAAGGCAACGCCTGAAAAGAGAGAAGGAAGAAAAACCTTTATGTGTGGCGTTCCCAGCTTGCTCCTCATTTGTCTTCACGCGGTTGTGCTGCTTTCCGTTTTTCCACATTTTTTTCTCTCCCCAGAAATGAGCTTTGAAAGTCCATGATGCTTATACAGACTGCACGGATTCTCTTTCAGACAGTTCAACTCCCGGATTTTATTTATTTATTCTACTGAAATTCTTTCAAGGAGACCAGTCCGTACGTGAACACCAAGAACAACTTCAGGTGGGAATGAGAAGACATTCATAGTCCAGAAAAGCAAGTGATAGGAATTTCCATGACCGACCCATCTTCCGTCTTTCCAAGAATCCACTTTGCAATTTGGGTCCCTGCCTTTGCTGACTCTAGTCAAAAGTTACAGAACCAAGGCACTGGGAAATATCACAAGATCTGCTCTGCACACAGGAATTGCTCATTAAGCTCAGTGTACTCCCCAATTAAGGGATTTAAAAGCAAACCGCTGTCTTGAAAGATTGGTCTTGGGCCATATTAATAATAGGATGCTGTTGCAGATCTGGTGATATGACCAGATTTCCAATCTCTGTGGCTTTTTCTCCCTTTTTTGGTGTGTGTGTGTGTGATCTGGACTTTGCGCCAGTTACGAATAAGTGAACGACAGATACTAGTGGAATAAAACCTAAAAAGAATAACTAAAGGGATTTGTGTGCAAAATCTATGTGGAAGGTTAAGGGCCAGGGAGAGCAAGGTGTTTCGTTTTGTTTTTAAGTATCAGTACCTGATTCCAAGGGAAATTCTTCGAGCTCCTATTAAAATAATAAACAGGGGAAGGGTGGAAACAAGCAAAAGTTACAAAACTCCATTGTACGGCAAGATGAAAAGTCAACGCGACGCAAAATCTGCCGCAACAGCATAACACCTTCCCCAGCGGTGATTCAGCGGCTAGCGTGAACCATCTCTATGCTTTGTCCCATCTCTAAGTTGTCTGAAACTATGTAGATTCATTTAAATTAATGTAACCCAAGTTAGTCCTGCCTATCAGCTTCAAGGAGCCTAGTCTGAGTCAGGCAAGCTTCGGGTACAGCCCATAATCTCAATGCCACAATGATGGATGAGGAGCAAAGGCAAAGAGCTACTGCAATTGTTTTTAACCCAATGAACCATGGTTCTTTAGCTGAATGAATCCCACCCTACCTATTTGCTGCCACCAGAATGTATGGCTCTTTCTTTCTATATATCTATTCTCCGTCTATTCTACATCTATCGATCTAGACACACACGGAGAGGAAAGAAAAAAGTTACCTTCACGTCTGTAAAATCAGAGGGCACCAGATCAGAGGTGTTTCTGGCCTCTTCGCCTTCCACCTATAAGTAGTGAAGAACAGCGTCAAACTTCCTGAAACACCACAGTTTCTTCACTGAAAACCAATAATGAATTTGAAATAGGGAGACCCCCTCCAACTGCCCTTTAGTTGCAACCTCATCCCCCCAAGCCAGCTGGTAGTTAAATAATATTTTCTACCTCTTTGAGAACAGTGGTAAATGAAACTGGGGGAATTTAAAAAAACAACAACGATGAAAAATGACAGCAAGTTCTTTGAGAGTGATGTTGCTGCGATGGTTAATGGTTTTAATGGGGAAGGGCCACAGCTGAGCAGTAGAGCATTCCAGGTTCAATCCCAGGCAACTCCAAGTCGAGCAAGGACACTCTAGAGAGCGGCTGCCAGTCAGTGCAGGCAATTCTGAGCTAGATGAGTCAAAAGACTGACTCAATATGAGGCAGCTTACTGAGTTCCCATATTCCAGGGCACATCATGCCTTCAGATTCCTCCCTCTTTACCTCCTCTCTAAGTAACCTGTTATATACACAGTAAGAGGATGTTGCTTAGCACGGAAGCAGACCGCTGGTCTCTCCACCCACAAAAAAAACTAAACGGTGTTGCACTAAAGTAGCAGGACCTAAACGTACCCCCGGTAGGTTTTGTCTAAACCACTAGCAGTGCTAACCCAAACTGCAAGGGACATGAGACAACGCTATTCTACCCAGGGTGAGGCTGGTGGGGGGAAGAGAAGCTCAGCTTGGCCTCCAGGTGGTTATGAAATACAAGGAGAAGCCCTAATAAACCTTTAAGTTTTGAAACCAGTGCTCCAGAGTGTGGGCAGGTGCACACGTTTTGCCACAACTCAACTGGGGATCACATATACTAAGGCCTGGCCTCAGCATTTCATGCGCACACATACACCCTAAAGTAACGATTCCCCAGCACGTTTCCTTTGCACAGGTAAGCCCTTGCAGAGGTAGCATTCAAGCCCGCGTCTCCCAAATCCAAGCACTCCCTGAACTAAGCTAGCTCTTGCCCTTCCCCAAGACCTCAGGGAAGTTAAGATGCTTCACAAATGAAATCATCCCTGGCACCCCAATTCTAAACACCTGGCTTTGGAATCCGCTCACAAACTCCTTTTGAAGTTGGCGGGCCTGGCGTTAGATCCAGTGCTCGAAACTCTCATTGTTCTAGGCGCATTTTGCGATGGGGAATTTCATTAGCATGAGCAGTTTCTGGGTGCAGTACTGTGCATAAGATTTCAGATTAAAACTGCAGAGTAGAAGGATAGGAGGACCTTTTTCTGCCTCCCCACTTCCGGCTACTCTCTGAAGACTGGAGAAGAGATCCTCTTAAGAATATTAGGGGGGTGGGCAGGGGAAGGACTAGACCATGTGAAAAATGAATGGAATATTTTAGCTGCTGTTCATTCACTTTCAGCTTTGTATTCTTGTTATTAAAAAGTGTGCCTAGACATTCCGTTGTTGCGCCCATGTGCCATTTAGCTCCGAGCTTCCATATCTCAGTTTCTAACAATGGTTAAATCCCAAGCTAGCTTAAATCTGCACAGAATGACACGTTGGGCTTCTGGGGTTGCATCCGATTAAGTTCAGGAAAGAGGAGACCCACTTAAACGAACAAGATTTAAGCTGGCCATGTGCGTTCATTTTACCGGATCTACTCTGGAGTAGAACAAACATAGGATACAACCCCTGATTTCTTTTGTTAACTACAAGTATAGAGGAGCTAAGCTGGCTATCAATTCTCGATAGATTCAAGTGTCCTGCTTCTAAGGACAACAAACGGCTTGTTCAGAACCAAAACTTGAGCTGGGCTGCATTCGGCAAAGGCCTCCAGACACACAGGAAGATGAGCAAATGGAAATGCATGTGAAAAGAAAAAGAAGGGGGGAAAATAACTATTTTTTTAAAAAAACTAAAAACTATTTCTGGAATCTTTCTACTGCAACGTTTATGATGCATGCATTTAAAGCTTATAGGTTTTAGTAAAAAAAAATTGCAACAGCTTTGGACAAACACAAGGGGGGGCAAGAATCAAATGGGATATTTAAAAAAAAAACACAACCCAAATTATTTCCACTTTAAGAAAATTAATGGAAGTTGTGGCGATTATTCAGACGGCATGTATTTTTTAAAAGAGATGCATACCACGGCTACTGGTATTTCTCTCGATTCTTCTTTAATGTCTGACATGTGTGGAAGTGCCTCCATGTTACCTACAGGACATCCTGAAAGCTGCTCTGGAAGTTCTCTCCTTTCTGCACCAGCATTTTCTTTACTATCAGACTCAGGGGAGGAGCCAAGTCTACTATCAGCACAGTCATCTACACCACTGCCGTTATCTATTTCAGCTTCATCTAACAAATTTATATCCATCATGTCAATATCCTGCAAGTTATCCAAACTTGCTTCAATATCCTCCTGTGAAAAGAGAAAAAGGCCGCATATATAATTGCTGTCGGGACTCCAAGGAAGAACTGTTACTGTACAGCTGCAAGGCTAGTTGTACCTGCCCATCTCCAGAGTCATCCTCAAGCCCGTTGTCTTCAACTCCCTCTTCCTCTGGTCTACGCCCTAGTAAGATAAGGGTTATTAAAATGCATGCATGCATACAGACAGACAGACAGACAGACAGAATAATCTTTATTCAGGGCCCATTCTGCAATGCAAATGAAAAATGTAAATAGAATCAGGTTAAACTAAGGCCTAGTCCTCACTAACAACTCTGGATCTAAGCAGAAATCCAGGGCAGTGTAATGATTAAAGAATGCTGGACTAGGTTAAAGGTAAAGGTAAATGCTGGACTTGGGACCTTGGAGACCAGGGGTCAAATTCCCGATCAGCAACGAAGCAAACAGGGTGGCCTTCAGCCAATCACTCACTCTGAGCCAGGTTTGTTTTGATGATAAAAATGGAGTAAAGTATGTATGCCACCAAGGGACGAGGGTGGTGCTGTGGGTTAAACCACAGAGCCTAGGACTTGCCGATCAGAAGGTCGGCGGTTCGAATCCCTGTGACAGGTGAGCTCCTGTTGCTCGGTCCCTGCTCCTGCCAACCTAGCAGTTCAAAAGCACATCAAAGTGCAAGTAGATAAATAGGTACCGCTCTGGTGGGAAGGTAAACGGCGTTTCCATGCGCTGCTCTGGTTCGCCAGAAGCAGCTTAATCATGCTGGCCACATGACCCGGAAGCTGTCTGCGGACAAACACCGGCTCCCTCGGCCAATAAAGTGAGATGAGCGCCGCAACCCCAGAGTCGGTCACGACTGGACCTAACGGTCAGGGGTCCCTTTACCTTTATGTATGCCACCTCAAGCTCCTTGGAGGAAAAGTGGAGTATAAATTTCACAAATAAATAAGGCCCACAATGTTGTCAAGATGGGTCAATGCAATATCTACCCCAATACCCTTTGCCATTTTTCACTACGACCCAAATATCCATTTGGAGATCCATTGCTAAATGCTTTGCCGTATGCACGGCAAAGTTTGCTACTGCTGCCACCCAGCCTAGATCAGGCCGCAACACAGCAGCGGGCCCTGACCCACTGGTTGATGATGAACAGCCTGCTCCAAATCAGCAGCCTTTTAGGCTAAAGGGCGATATCTAAATGGCATAAATGAGTAATAATTAAATAAATGCATTGCCCCAATAGGAAAAGGAAAAACCCACCAGAAAAATCAATGTATCTGCAAAAATCTGGGGTTTTTTTGTTTTTTTTAGTTTCCGCTTTGTTAAATATGCCGTTTGGCATTTTCATTTGTTTTGGTGTAAGTTGCCTAGAAGGTATAGATTAGGCAGGTCATAAATTGAATACATACAGCAAATGAAACAGTTAACATATTTCAATGCTGCTTCAGACTAAAGGGGAAGGGGAGGGTGACTGAGTGCTTGATATAGGAATTCTTGAGCACAACTCTGTGATTTGTCCAGACACTCTGTCTTAAGCAAATGCTCTTTCTCAGCATTTTGGGGGAGGCACAGCTATAGGCAAGCTAACCCTACACATGCAAGCAGAACTCCTCCCCTATTCCCCGGCATACCTTTGCTGTTCCTCTTGGGCGTCTTCTTTGGGGTTATTTCTGTCACTACTGGAATCTCTTCAGGGTCTCCCCCCTCCTCCTCAACAGCCTGTTAAAAGAACATAGGGTTAAGCATTTACTTTACAACTCACTCTTCAGGACAAGCCCATGGCCCTTGTCAGGACACTGCAAGATTTTGAAGCAGGAATGATTAGATCTCCGGCGGGCTAGCGACAAAGGTGAAAGCTGTTTTCTAGTTCTGCTGGATTTCTCAGCGGCCTTTGATACCATCAACCATGATATCCTTCTGGACCATCTAGAGCAGGGGTGTCAAACTCAAATTCATCGGGGGCCGCATCAGCAGTTTGGTCACCCTCAAAGGGCCGGTTGTATCTGTAGGACTTACAGTACAGGAGAGAAGGGTTCAGGCAGCCGTTGGATCTGTCACATCACAGGATGGCATGCACTCAATATAAAAACAAGTGGAGGTTTCCTGAATGCATGTAAAGTGGAGGTTTCCTGTATAGAACGGCTGGCGCCGCTAGAGGGCAGACGTTCTCTGGCTTGTAGGCTGCCGCGCATGCGCTGAAGAGGCGGCTTTCTTGTGTCAAAAAAAAAAGCGAGAATAAAAGGTGAAGGCTGGCGGCGGCTACACGGGCCACATGACGAAGTCTGGCGGGCCGGATTCGGCCCGCGAGCCTTGTGTTTGACACCCGTGATCTAGAGGAAGGAGTTGGGGGCACTGTTATACAGTGGTTCCGCTCCTTCCTCCTGGGCCGTGTTCAGAAAGTGGTGTTGGGGGATGAGGGTCCTGTCCTCTCCCCCATGCTTTTTAACATCTATATGAAGCCGCTGGGAGAGGTCATCAGGGGGTTTGGGCTGTCCATTCATCAGTATGCAGATGATACCCAGCTCTACCTCTTTTTCAAATCAGGACCAGTGAAGGTCCTGTGTGAGTGCCTGGAGGCGGTTGGAGGATGAATGGCGGCTAACAGATTGAGGCTAAATCCTGACAAGCCAGAAGTACTGTTTTGGGGGGACGGAGGGGGGACAAGTGTGGGGGACTCTCTGGTTCTGAATGGGGTAACTGTGCCCCTGAAAGATGAGGTGCGCAGCCTGGGAGTCATTTTGGACTCACTGCTGTACATGGAGGTGCAGATAAGTTCTGTGTCCAGGGCAGCTGTCTACCAGCTCCATCTGGTACGCTGGCTGAGACCCTACCTGCCCGCAGACTGTCTCTCCAGAGTGGTGCATGCTCTAGTTATCTCCTGCTTGGATTACTGCAATGCGCTCTGCATGGGGCTACCTTTGAAGGTGACCCAAAAAACTGCAACTAATCCAGAATGCGGCAGCAAGACTGATGACTAGGAGTGGCCATTGAGTCCATATAACACCGGTCCCAAAAGACTACATTGGCTCCCAGTACGTTTCCAAGCACAATTCAAAGTGCTGACCTTTAAAGCCCTAAATGGCCTCGGCCCAGTATACCCAAAGGAGCGTCTCCATCCCCATCGTTCAGCCCGGTCCAGCTGAGGTCCAGCTCCAAAGGCCTTCTGGCGGTTCCCTCCCTGCGAAAAGTGAGGTTACAGGAAACCAGCAGAGGGCCTTTTCAGTAGTGGCGCCCGCCCTGTAGAACGCCCTCCTGTCAGATGGCAAGAAAATAAACAACTATCCAACTTTTAGAAGACATCTGATGGCAGCCCTGTTTAGGGAAGTATTAAATATTTGAAGTTTTATTCTGTTTTTAGTCCTCTGTCGGGAGCCACCCAGAGTGGCTGGGAAAACTCAGCAAGGTAGGTGGGGTATAAATAAGAAAATTATATTGTTATTATCATTATTATTATTAGCTGTCACAAATTACTGCTGTTGTGTTAACTGTCACTTATCAGACAGTACTTTTGCATTATACACACACACAAATGGACAGAAAAAATGCACTAAGCTCTACATACTATACTTTCTGCATTTCATTGCCTGTTGACTTCTGTTTTTATCACTTTTCCTTCTATGTATGCGTATGTATAAATACACACAAATATGTATGTGTATTTACGTTGCTACAACACACACTATTAAATATAACATTTCATGAGCTTCAGTGAAACCATGCAGGGAGGGCCTTGTCTTTTTTTACGATAGGTTCGCATCGCAATACTGCTGCCATTATGAGCCATCTTAAGCTCAAACTGCGGCCCATAACTATGTCCTGTTTCAAAACCAACAGAGACCACAAAAGCTGTAGAAACAAAGCTTGAAACATTTCCACATCATGGGTTTGGGACGATGGGCAGAGCTGGTAGGTGCAATCAAGGATATTGTGAGAGCACAGCCCACAGTTCTTACAATGGCAAGCCAAAATGGGGGGGGGGGGGAGGCCCTGCTTTTATGTTGCCACCACATAGGATTTTTCCGGGCCTCAATTGTCCAACTGTGGATTTGCGAACTTCTTTTCTGGTCTCTGTTTTAACTACAGTGGTGCCCCGCAAGACGAATGCCTCGCAAGACGGAAAACTCGCTAGACGAAAGAGTTTTCCGTTTTGGAGGTGCTTCGCAAAACGAATCTCCTATGGGCTTGCTTCGCAAGACGACAATGTCTTGCGAGTTCCTGCTGGGTTTTTTTCCTCCCCCCCCCCCCCCGTTTTCCTAAGCCACTAAGCCGCTTATCAGCTGATCCGATAAGCCGATAAGCCGCTAAAAGCGCTAATCCGTCAATTGGCTTGCTTCGCAAGACGAAAAAACCGCTAGACGAAGAGAATCACAGAACGGATTCTTTTCGTCTTGCGAGGCACCACTGTACACCAAAGTGCGTGTAACTAGAATCATGTGCCCCTTCCCTAACATACTCTCCTTTAGATTCGTAGACTGAAGAGATGGAAAGGGCCCCAAAGGCAACACCCCTGTGCAACACCTTTGGAAGGCAGCAAACATAGCTCAAGAACCCCTGACAAAAACCTCCAAGGAGGGGCAGCCCACCATCTTCCAAGGTCCCCTTGTCCCACTGTCAAATTGCTCTTATTGCCAAAATGTTCCTTCTAAACAGTTAGTTTAGTTAAGGTAATTTTGATCCGATTCAGATTTTTCACTTTTTGTACGCTGTGAAAAAATTTTCGGGTTTTTTTATGCTTCTCTCTCTTTGCAAGCAGCTTTGAAGTCGCCGTTTTGTTTGTTTGAGACCAGGCGGTGTTTGAGATTTTATTAAATCAATAGAGAACCTCCTTTCTTTTCGTTTGAACCCATCCGTCCGGCTCCTTCCATTTTGGAGGAGGAACAGCAGCAGCAGCAGCAGGATAGTAATCATAGCAATTATAAAGCTTGCTAATGTTTCACAACTTTTTATGTGCTGTAAGCCGCCCAGAGTGGCTGGGGAAACCCAGCCAGATGGCCGGGGTATAAATAATAAAATTACTATAATTATTATATGTTGTTGTTGTTGTCGTCATCTTCCACGTGACAGCGCTTCGGATACCAGTAGACTGTAGCCTCTTCGGGGCAGGGGTGTCAACACTCGACTTTTTACAGGCAACCAGAGATCGATACCTAAGCGGACTCGGAATACCGCGCTCCCGAAGGGCGTCTAACTGCTCGGAGTCTACAGATCCACAGGAGGGAGGGGGAGGGGAGGGCTAAGGCCACCGGAGGCGCACGCGCAGTATGCATTTAACCTCTTGCACGCCGGCGCGTTTTTAATCTCCCCCCCCCACGACGCTTCTTCACCTTCCTGAGCCGCTCGAGGAGGACGCTCTTGATGCCGCTGCTGTCCAAGCTGCGCCGCTTCAGCTCGGCCCGCAGGTCGATCACCCGCAGGTCGCTCAGGCGACGCGTCGCCCCGAAGGAGACATCCGACTCGCTGCCGCCGCTGAGGGGAACCGCCGCTTCGCCGGCCAGGTTCTCCGCCGCCATCGGAAGCAACTTGCCTCCTCGGCTCCTTTTTTTAAACAAAAACTGCTTTCCTTCAGAAAGAAATATTTAAAATACAGCAACAAAATAAAATGAAAATTAAAGTGGCAGTTTGCGCGGCGCGCGCCTCCTCTCGCTACGCACAAAATGGCGGCCGCAGCTCTACGCGCAGGCGCAGAGGAGGGGGCGCCCGCTGCGACGCATGCTCAGAGTGCACGATCCGCTCTGGCGCATGCGCCATTGGTTGAGCGAGCCCAGGCGGGAAGGAAAGGTGCAGCTTTGCGCGCATGCGTAATCGGGAAAGTGGCGGTGGGGGGGTGATTTAAGGGACAAGAATTCTCAGTAGCATTTTGTCCTGGAAAAGCCCCATGGGTGGGCAAATCACTTTTCTCTCAGCCTCAGTTCAACAAAAGCAACCACAACCAAATATGCCGTAATAGTAGTAGTAATAATAATAATAATAATAATAATAATTTATTTATACCCCGCCCATCTGGCTGGGTTTCCCCAGCCACTCTGGGCAGCTTCCAAAAAAATATTAAAATACTGCAATACATCAAACATTAAAAGCTTCCCTAAACAGGGCTGCCTTCAGATGTCTTCTAAAAGTCTGGTAGTTGTTGTTCTCTTTGACATCTGGTGGGAGGGCGTTCCACAGGGCGGGCGCCACTACCGAGAAGGCCCTCTGCTTGGTTCCCTGTAACTTGGCTTCTCGCAGCGAGGGAACCGCCAGAAGGCCCTCCGTGCTGGACCTCAGTGTCCGGGTAGAACGATGGGGGTGGAGACGCTCCTTCAGATATACTGGACTGAGGCCATTGAGGGCTTTCAAGGTCAGCACCAACACTTTGAATTGTGCTCGGAAACGTACTGGGAGCCAATATAGGTCTTTCAAGACCGGTGTTATATGGTCTCGGCGGCTGCTCCCAGTCACCAGTCTAGCTGCCGCATTCTGGATTAGTTGTAGTTTCCGGGTCACCTTCAAAGGTAGCCCCATGTAGAGTGCATTGCAGTAGTCCAAGCGGGAGATAACCAGAGCATGCACCACTCTGGGATTATAATGTTAATAGCACATGTCAATCTCCTGAAAGGGTGTTTCCCCTGCACATAAAACAGTAGTTTATTTTTCACATTACAAGACTTGTGCAAGGAAAACTACATTCATAATATCGCTTGGCTATCGCAAAAAATGGGAAATTATCTGCAGCCCTTAGGGTCTATGTGGCCCTCGGAGCTCTTCTCCAGGCCAAATCCCTCACTGGCCCTAGTTGGCTTATTTACTAAATTTGTATACCACCCTTCATCAAATGGCAGTTCACAACATAAAAATACAAAATGAAAATGCAAAATAAAGAAAGCGCCTTCTCTTCAGTGTTGGGTTTTTGTTTTTTGGCTTAGCTGCAATCATTATCCTTATTTATTAAATGTACATACCACTCTTCAAAAGATTACAGGGTGCTTAAAAAGCTCTTAAACTCTGAAAATCTTCTTGCTTGCCTGGGTGGAGGATAGGGACGGAGGGTGTGGAAACTAGCCTATCGTAGGAAGGTTAAATTAACACCTGTTGCTCCGCCTACTGTCGCCTCCAGCCCCGCTCACCATGGGCGTGTGGCCCCCTCAGGAGGGAATGTGGTCCTCATGCTGAAAATGGCTTCCCATCCCTGAGTTAGTTCAGGATCTGGCAGACCAGGGTTCAAATCCTTGGTCAGCCATGAAGCTCCATGAATGACCTTGACCTGGGCACTGTCCCTCAACAGTACATTACCCTTAAATTACTGTCGTGATGATAAATTAGAGGAGAGGACCTCCCTGACCTCCTTAGTAGGAAAAGTGAGATATTAATGTCATAATCAGATGAAATAATGCAATAAGTAATATAATAAATGACACCTTTGGTAAAGGCTGCTCTCCAATTGGAACGTTCGCAGGTCAGTGTTTCCCAGTTATCAGTGTTTATACTACATTTTTTTTACAAAGGTCCATATAGTTAAAGCTATGGTTTTCCCAGTAGTGATGTATGGAAGTGAGAGCTGGACCATAAAGAAGGCTGATCGCTGAAGAATGGATGCTTTTGGATTATGGTGCTGGAGGAGACTCTTGAGAGTCCCATGGACTACAAGAAGATCAAACCTCTCCATTCTGAAGGAAATCAGCCCTGAGTGCTCACTGGAAGGACAGATCCTGAAGCTGAGGCTCCAAGACTTTGGCCACCTCATGAGAAGAGAAGACTCCCTGGAAAAGACCCTGATGTTGGGAAAGATGGAGGGCACAAGGAGAAGGGGACGACGGAGGACGAGATGGTGGGACAGTGTTCTCGAAGCTACTAACATGAGTTTGACCAAACTAGGGGAGGCAGTGGAAGACAGGAGGGCCTGGCGTGCTCTGGTCCACGGGGTCACAAAGAGTCGGACACGACTAAACGACTAAACAACAATACAGTGGTACCTCGGGTTAAGTACTTACCGTAATTCATTCCGGAGGTCCGTACTTAACCTGAAACTGTTCTTAACCTGAAGCACCACTTTAGCTAATGGGGCCTCCTGCTGCTGCCACGCCGCCGGAGCACGATTGCTGTTCTCATCCTGAAGCAAAGTTCTTAACCTGAAGCACTATTTCTGGGTTAGCGGCATATGTAACCTGCAGCGTATGTAACCCGAGGTACCACTGTATAATAAATATAATCAGCTATTTGTTGGGAGGTGTTTTACTCCTGACAAAAGAGATGCTGAAAGTAGTTTACAATGATTGTTTGCAATACAATTCCTGCTCTGAGGTGTACAGTCTAGAAGACATGACTAGGACCGGCCCACCCATGAGGCAAGGTGAGGCGGCTGCCTTAGGCAACAGGATGTAGAAGGCAGCCGATTCTGGCCTTTAAAGAATGCATATTATGTAGATAAACTAACAGGAAGGATTCGAAACCGGCGGGACCAGAAATTCATGGAAGACTGGAGTAAATTTACGGACTACTTGAAAAGTATTTGTGAAGATCAGATGACGTTTGTAGGTTTGCAAGAAGTTTTGTGAGGAGTATTATTGGAAGTATTGCAAAATTGGAGAAGGGGAAGGATGATTTGTTAAGAGATGTGAAGGCAATATAAAGTTAAGAAATGCATAAGAAGTGGTTAAAACGGTGGATCATCAGAGGTGCTGATGGAAGTCTAAAAAGATTGTATAAGTGATAAGTTTTGTGGTACATTTTTATAATTTATATGTTAAAATCAATTAAAAAATTTTAAAATTTTAAAAGGTAAAAACTTTTTACATCACAGAAAGGGCGGGCTAAAGCAGAAATCTGAGTGGGTTGTTTACCTCCTGTCTGGCAGGTTACCTGTTAATGCTTACTTGATTGGATATCCTGGGGAGCCTGGCCAGTCTTTTGTAATGATAAGTACTTAGTTCCTGAGCCAGGTCACAGGCTCACCCTATTCATACACAGACATACCCTTAAGACAGGATTTGTGAAGGAAAAGACAATGGGGAGGCTCTTGCATTTGACCTTGCAGAGAAAACACCTGGTCAGTTTGGGAGTCAAAATGGCTCCATGGCTGCTCTCCCGTGCAGCTTCAGACATGTGGCCTATATATCTTTGTACGTGTTTGCTTGGTACCTTTCTTATATACATAATGAAGCATGTGAAAGTATAGAGTATAGTTGGTACCCACTTAGAGTAACAAAGATCAGGCAGACACAGCTTTGGAGAAAAAGAAGGTGAGGTTTTATTGCTGAGCAATAAGGACCCAGTTGGAATCTCTTCCAAAGAACTGGGACCCCGAGAAAGACAAATCCTGAGGTCTTTATACCTGAGCAAATCACAGATCATGAGACAGTCACGAACACCAGCGAAAATTAGCCAATTAGCGTGCTTCTTGCCATGCTTACGGCTCCTGGTCAAGCGCAGAGTTCTACTCCCAACTTCTGCTTTCCATCATCTGCACAAATGATGCACAATGATGCACACGCTGACCTTTTCCCCAGTTCTGACAGAACAGGGAGTTTTTGTGGTTTGGCCCTGTGATAGGAATTTTATGGTCTTAGATATATGGTAATGTTCATAACTGCACATACATAGATCAACACAGGAAGACCAACCTGGAACCATTTTGATTCCTAAACTGACCAAATCCTTTCTCTGCAAGGTTAAACTGGAAAAGCCTCCCCATTGTCTCTTTCCTCATAAATCCTGTCTCAAGGATATGTCTGTTTGAATAAGGTGTGAGCCTGTGACCTGGCCCAGGAAATAAGTATTTTACCACTACAAAAGAATGGCCAGGCTCCCCAGGCAATCCAATCAAGTAACTTGGCAGACAGGAGATAACTGTGACAGGAGAAAAACAACATTAAAATTTCTGGGATGTAGGTGGGATGTATCTGAGGGGTGGTCTTAGGTTACACCCCTTCTGTGATGTACGCATAATGTTTCTGGGGGTGGTCGTGATCTGGAGGATGGGAATTTCAAAAGTCTTTATAAGCCATTGCACAGCAATTTTGTGGGTCCTCTTCCTCTCCTGCGTGTGAGGGGAGTACCCTGTTGCAACAGATCAATAAAGATCAAGCTTACTAGCTGCTTTGCTTCTCAATATTCTCTGGTTGGCCTCTGTTATTTTCTCCTACCAATAGGGAGCCTATGTAAGGACTCTATATGGGCTCTTGGATACCCCATAAGGGAAAAGGGCATATTTTTATTTACAACAGTGGATTATTTTAGCCTTCATTTGAGGGGGATTTTGTACCAGTGTCTCTGATTCATGTCTTCCCTTTTGTTCAGGGTACACGGATGTTTTCTAGGGGAAAAGTCGGTTCTAAAGTTGCTGTTCCTAGCAGTTTGCAGCTTAGCTAAGGCAAAAGCTTTCCTTTGATTCAAAATGGATTATAAAAATACTGTAAGCCCTGACTATGTGTGAGCATATATGAATATATTGATTACTGATACTGATTATATGAATAGCATAAGGGTCGCCCTTTTTCCTTGCCTCAATAAGACCTTAATTTATTTATTTGGCCCCACAAAAACACACTCTTCCATTGTCTCTTGAGAAAAGATGGCTGCCAAGAATGCAACTGAGAAACCCATTGAAAGGCCAGCTCAGAGCCGTGCACCTTGTTGAGCGTGGGAAGCTGGGACCAGGTGCTCCACTTTGCCCTCCCTGGAAGAAAAAAAAAGTGGGCTATAAACGGAATCCATTAATCAAGTTGCAGCCTTAGTGGTTTTTTTCCCTTCCTGGACTACAACTCCCATCAGCCCCAAAGCCAATGGCTGCAGGAGGGGCTGATGGGAGTTGCAGTCCATAACCTCCCCGAAGCTACCAGATGACGGGAGGGAAGGCTGGCGGCGGCATACAACCGGAAGCAGCCGCTCTAGGAGGTGCCCTTCCGCGGGAATCTATGGCGTCTTTCCCCGCCCACCTCCTTATCTATAGCGAGCGCAGACGTCTCCTCCTCCTCTTCCTCCGCGCATGCGCACTCGCCCTCCCCCTGTTACGGCGTCGTCGTCGGGCCTTCCCGCCATTTTGTCTGACGGGACGCGGCGCCCGCATCTCCCTCCCCCGCGGCGCCCGCTTTTTTTTCATGAGGGGAAAAGCGGCGGCGGCGGCGCTCCTCCTCCTGCCTTCTCCGTCGCGCTTGGCTTCGAGGCTCCATGGCAGCTGCAGCCGCTGAGGGGAGCGACACCTCGGCTGCCGGGGGGGACGACGCGGCGGCGGCGCTCCTCCTCCCTTCGTGCCCCCTCAGCGGGGCTAAAGCGGCGGGGGCCGCCTCACCGGCGCCGGGGGCCGCCTCGCCGGCCGGGTCGACGCGTCGCCTGAGCGACCTCCGGGTGATCGACCTGCGGGCCGAGCTGAAGCGCCGCAATTTGGACACCGGCGGCAACAAGAGCGTCCTGCTCGAGCGCCTCCGCAGCGTGAGTTGTGAGGTGGGGGGGGAGGCGAGGCGAGGCTCCTTTTCTCCCTCGTTTGAAAGGGTGGCGTGAAGGCCGCGTTAGGGGGGGTCCGAAAACATGGAGGTTATGGAAGGGGGGAGCACAAACCACCCCCACGCGGTTTTCTCGTCGTGTGTCCCCCCCCCAGTTTGCTTCTGAAAAAACGGAGAGAGGAAGCCGCCCCCCCGACGATAATACTGAGACCTCCGGGTACATAGGGCGGAGAGAGGAAGCCCCCCCCCCCGACGATAATACTGAGACCTCCGGGTACATAGGGCGGAGAGAGGAAGCCCCCCCCCCGACGATAATACTGAGACCTCCGGGTACATAGGGCGGAGAGAGGAAGCCCCCCCCCCCGACGATAATACTGAGACCTCCGGGTACATAGGGCGGTATATAAATCCAATAAAGAAATAAAATATAAACGGAAACATGGAAGGGAGGAGTCCAGTTTCTTGCCCCTCCCTCGTATTCCTGTGTGTGTCTCCCCCCCGCGCATATAAATTCAATGAATAAATATAAACGGAAACATGGAAGGGGGGGGGAATCCAGTTTCTTGCCCCTCCCTCGTATTCCTGTGTGTCTCCCCCCCCCCCGCATATAAATTCAATGAATAAATAAAATATAAATGGAAACATGGAAGGGGGGGGGGAGTCCAGGTTCTTGCCCCTCCCTCGTATTCCTGTGTGTCTCCTCCCCCCCCCGCATATAAATTCAATGAATATATAAAATATAAATGGAAACATGGAAGGGGGGAAAGTCCAGTTTCTTGCCCCTCACTCGTATTCCTGTGTGTCTCCCCCCCCCGCATATAAATTCAATGAATAAATAAAATATAAACGGAGACATGGAGGGGGGGAGTCCAGTTTCTTGCCCCTCCCTCGTATTTCTGTGTGTCTCCCCCCCCCGGCATATAAATTCAATGAATATATAAAATATAAATGGAAACATGGAAGGGGGGAGTCCAGTTTCTTGCCCCTCCCTCGTATTCCTGTGTGTCTTCCCCCCCTGGCATATAAATTCAATGAATATATAAAATATAAATGGAAACATGGAAGGGGGGAGTCCAGTTTCTTGCCCCTCCCTCGTATTCCTGTGTGTCCCCCCCCCCGCATATAAATTCAATGAATAAATAACATATAAACGGAAACATGGAAGGGGGGAGTCCAGTTTCTTGCCCCTCCCTCGTATTCCTGTGTGTCTCCCCCACCCCACCCCGCATATAAATCCACTAAATAAATAAAATATAAACGGAAACATGGAGGGGGGAGTCCAGTTTCTTGCCCCTCCCTCGTATTCCTGTGTGTCTCCCCCCCCCCCCGCATATAAATTCAATGAATAAATAAAATATAAACGGAAACATAGAGGGGGTCCACGTTCTTGCCCCCCTTTTTCCTGTGTGTTTCCCCACCCCACCACCCGCATATAAATTCAATAAATTAAAATATAAGCGGAAACATGGAAGGGTGGGGGGAATCCAGATTCTTTCTGCTTCCCCCTCCCCCACTTGACTGTGTGTCTCCCCACCACCACCACCCGCATATAAGTTCAAGAAATAAATAAAATATAAACGGAAACATTGAAGAGCGGTGGGGGGTCCATTTTCCTGCTCCCCCATTTTCCTGTTTCTCCCCACCACCACCACCCGCATTTGCTTCTGGGGAAAAGGGTGTTGGGGGGGAGGGTTTTTCCTTTTATTCCCCCCCCCCCGCCCTGATTCTTCTTGTTTTTCTAATGGTGCAGCTGTTTTTGTTTTTTCCACCTTGGGGAAAAGGCTACAGATGTGAACTTGTTTTCCACGACGCTGAAGTAAATTGGGGGAGGGGGGGAGACCCACCTATTTTTTTTTTGTTTTCACACCCGCACATCATCACCATTGCTTTGGGGTCCGTAGAGATGTGAAGACATGGGGTTTTTTGGGGGGGGGATTTATCCTGTTTTTTGTTTTTAAGTTTAAAAAACCGTGTATCTCTTTTGACGCTTTGGGCTCCAATAATCATAGTAATTTTATTATTTATATGCCGTCCATCTGATATGGGTTGCCCCAGGCACTCCAGGGCCACTTCCAATGAAATATCAAAACACAGAAAAACCTTCAGACATTCAAAAACCTCCCTATACATGTTAAATATAAATGCTAACACTGTATTACTGGTTTTTCCTGGTGCCCACACCCCAAGTTCACCTTAAGCAAATGAGAGGTTGTGGGTGTCCCCCCTCCCATATTTGCTTTGTTTTTATTTTTCAGTTATGTACCTTGTGTGCCGCCATGGGCTCCCGGGGGGGGGTGTAAATATTAACTGTAAACACTTAATATTACTGTTTTCCCAGGTGCTCACATCCCCAGTGCCCCATAAGCAAATGATATGTGGGGAGGGGGACTGTTTATCCCCCTCCCCCACCTATTTGCTTTTGTTTTTTAATCATGTATCTTGCTTGCCACCCTGGGCTCCTTGGGGAGGAGTAAAAATTAAATGATATTCATACTGTGCTGTTATTCCGGACCTGCACATCCATAGTGACCCCTGAAGTAAATAAGATGATGGGCTGGGGTGGAATTAAGTGGGTGAGATTATGATGATGGGATTTACTGGCGGGATATGGGGAGAAGGAGGCTTCTAAACCTTGTGCAGCGTTACATGATGGTAACGTAAATGAGATGGAGAAGGGGGCGATGATAATAATGATGACTGGCAGAATCCGAGATCAGGGAGAAGAAACGGTGGAAGAAGACTGGAAGAAATTTAAAGACTATTTGCAGAAATACTGTAAAATTAATGAATGTCAAAATGATGTTGGACTGAAAATAAGTGGTTTTGGTATTAAGGCTAATAAGAATATGTAAATATAGATAGTTATATGGATGAAAATATATAGTTAGAATAGGTTAAGAATACAGAGTAAAGATAAATGAAAGAGGGTAAGGATTTGCTGAAAGGACTTTGTAAACGGGAATACAAAAAGGGGAGGTGTGAGGAGGTCAAGGAAATAAGCAAATGAACTTAAAGATATTGAAAAATGGATTATTTCTTTTCTAAAATACTTTTTCTTTCCTTTTATTTTTTTCAACTACCTGTTTTTTTTGTATTTTGTATGTGTAATTGTTGGGTTAATTATTTCTAATTTTTAAAGCCTATGTTTAGTGTAAAATCTTAATAAATATTTTTTTTAAAAGATGATAATGATGACAGGGTTTGGATTTTGGTGAGGATGGAGAAGATTTTGATGGGATTTTGGGGTGTGTGCAGAAGGGAGTCTCCTTTTTATAGAAAACCAGATGACCCTAAAGTAAATGAGGCAGGTTTGGGGTTGCTGCAGGGGGCAGGATGGGATTCAGGAATGGTATCTTAAAGTAGAATGAAGGTGATGATGGACTTTTGAGGGGGGGTCCTAAATGTGGGATTGGATTGTGGCAAATGAGATGAGGGAGTATTGGGGTTTCAGGTGGGATAATGGGAACAAGAGAAGGAATAAAAAAGAGGGAGAGTTATGGGTTTGGTTTGGGGAGGAAAGTTAGGATGTTGGGATGTTGGGCTTTGGTTTCCTGCAAGGGGGATCGGGAGGTAGAATCCTAATTAGGTGATTGGATGATTCAGAAGTAAATACGTGATTTGGGTTCTTTCAGGACAGCAGGGATTGAGTGGGATCAAAGGAAAGAAGGTGGGGTTAAGGATTGAGTAACAGTGAAGAAATAATAATAAATAATAAATTTTATTTATACCCCACCCTCCCCAGCCAAGACGGGGCTCAGGGTGGCTAACACCATGTATAAAAACAATTGATGAAAATACAACTTAAAAACAAGATTAAAATACAACATTAAGATGCAGCCTCATTTCAGTAGAAACTCAAATCAAAAACTTTGGGGATAAAAACGTGAAATCTGCACCAAGGCCAACTATCCAGACTGGTCCTACGTGGGCCAGAAAAAAGCTAGGGAAGTCCCCAAATAAGGAGTTCCATCACAGAAGGAGAAAGGGAAAACAAAAAAAGGGGGGGGATCAAGTTGATTCCAAGCCAAAGGCCAGGCGGAACAACTCTGTCTTACAGGCCCTGCGGAAAGAAATCAGATCCTGCAGGGCCCTGGTTTCATGAGGCAGAGCGTTCCACCAGGCCGGAGCCAGTGTTGAAAAGGCCCTGGCTCTGGTTGAGGCTAATCTGACTTCCTTAGGGCCCAGGACCTCTAGGGCAGTGTTTCCCAAACGTTTTTGGGCAACGGCACACCTGCTTACCGGAAAAAAATCTCGCGGCACACCACCATTAAAGCCCCGCCCCGAGACGTCAGCGCGCAGCGTCACGCGGGGGGGGGGGACGCACAAAAGTGAACGTTTTTTCCCTTCCCCTTGCCGGGGTGGGAGGAGGCAGCAGAGCGAGGGCAGCTGAGGCGGCGGCGGCGATAGCGGGCGGAGGAGGAGCCGTCGCCGGGAGTTGCTGCTGCTGCTGTTGCTGCTGCTGCCCGGACATGCCGGCCTCCTCCTCCTCCGCTGTCTCGCGCTCCTCCCTTTTGCGCGAGCTGCCCCGCCGCTCGGCACCACCACCGCGGAGCCGCCCCCGGCTCGACGCGGATCCTCGCCGCCGCCGCCGCCGCCTCTCGCCGCCCGACTCGCCCGCCTCCCTCCCACGGCACACCAGCCGGTGTCTCACGGCACAGTAGTGTGCCGCGGCACACCGGTTGGGAAACACTGCTCTAGGGTGTTGCTATTTATGGACCTTAAGGTCCTCCGCGGGGCATACCGGGAGAGGAGGTCCCGTAGGTACTGTGAAGGGTTTTAAAGGGAAAAACCAGCAAATTGAATAAGAAAGGATTTTGGTTTCTGCAGGGGGAGAAGATGGGATTGAGGGGTGGAATTAAAAGGAGGGAGGAGGTGGTGGTGGTGTTGGGGTTTGTAAATTGTGGGGCAGGGGGGTCTCCTTCAGATGATGGTGATCCTATGCTGCTTGTCATCGAGGATCACAAGGCAGCTTACAGTATAAAAACACAAAAGTTCACATCACAGTAGCAAACGAAAACAATCCCCCCAATACAGTCATGTGAAGGATGGCAGAGAACTGGGGAGGGGCTTGAGGGTCGAATGACAAGATAGAAAGGGAAAATAGGCAGGTTCGGGGGGGGGGGAGAAAGTAGGTTGGGTGATGGTGAAGTCAAGGAGATGATAAGGAATTGAGTAGAATTAAAGGGAGCAAGGTGCTGGTGATGGGACTGGCTGGGGTGGAGAAGGCTCCTTTTAAAAGACAGATTAGATGACCCAGAGGTAAATGAGATGAGGGGTGCTGGGGTTGCTGTGGGGTAGATGATGAGAGAATGAGATCGTATAGTGGGTGGAATCACAAGGAAGGAGAAAGTAACGAAGAGGGGATTTGGTATGGGAAGAAGGTGCTTGAAGTTGGGATTGGATGATACTGTGCTGAAATAACTGAAATGAAAGGGGGATTGGGGTTGCTCCAGGGGGGGAGAGGGAGGAAGAAAAAAGAATTTGGGAGGGGGGAAAGAGAGGAGGGGATTAAGGGGTGGTTTCAAAGGGAAGAAGACAGTGATGGGCAGGGGGGATGTGTTTGTGGCAGGGGCGAGAAGAGAGAAATAGGGAATGGGAGAAGTAGAGTGGCAAGTAGGAATGGGCTGTGAGGAAGGAAGGCCAGATGATGGGGGGTGGAAGAAAAATGGCATGTTAAAATGGAAAATACAGAAGGTGCTGTGGGGGTAAGGTAAAGGGACCCCTGACCATTAGGTCCAGTCGTGACCGACTCTGGGGTTGCAGCACTCATCTCGCTTTATTGGCCGAGGGAGCCGGTGTACAGCTTCCGGGTCATGTGGCCAGCATGACTAAGCCACTTCTGGTGAACCAGAGCAGCGCATGGAAACGCCATTTACCTTCCCGCCGGAGCGGTACCTATTTATCTACTTGCACTTTGACGTGCTTTTGAACTGCTAGGTTGGCAGGAGCAGGGACCGAGCAATGGGAGCTCACCCCGTCGCGGGGATTTGAACCGCGACCCTCTGATCAGCAAGTCCTAGGCTCTGTGGTTTAACCCACAGCGCCACCGCGTCCCTTGCTGTGGGGGTAGGAAGTGGTTAATTGTCCTGAGTAAGAGTGGTGAAATTTAGGGATGCAGTGAAAGGTGTACATCAGGAAGACAGAATGAATACTGCCTTTCTTGAATGCAGGGCAGACTTGGCGTTGCTGAGCTTCCTTGCAGAGAATCCTACAAAATGTGCAAGTAATATAAAATAAGACATTTGCTGTTTCTGAAATGCACACAATCTTTTCTTCCTAACAGACCATTGAGGAAGAAGGGGGAAATCCTGATGAAATTACTGTGGTGGCAGAGAGCCCTGGCAAGAGAACTCCCAAAAGAACAGTGAAAGGTATGGAATGGCATGGATGTGCTTGCCCTCTTGCAGATTGAGTTTGCTTTTTTATCTTGTGAGCAGCTGTCCTTTTTAAACCAGCTCGTTAGCGTGTGCAGATTTTGTGCTAGTTTGGATTTTCTGGGTCAGCTATACAAATATTTTATTTAGTTATTTGCAAAATGGGTAGCATGTGTAAGTTTGGGCACCTAGATTTAAATGTTTTCCACTTCCCCCACCTCATATCTCTCTCTGTTTATGCGGTGTCTATTAGATTGTAAGACTTGAGGGCAGGGTTGTGTGTGTGTAAAAACTTTGCACAGTGCCTGGAAAACACCTGATGAGCCTCCAATCTGTTTGCTGGTTTTTAGGGCGTAAGCCAGAGGAAGAAGGTGGAGAAGATAACGGGTTGGAGGAAAACTCGCGAGATGAACAGGTAAGGGGAAGGAGAAAAGTGACTTAGTGTTCTTTACAAGCTCTGTTTTCAAGCTACAGGCATTGCAGTTTCCTTTTTTATTTACCCCCACCCCCTTTACAGGAGGATATTGAAGCAAGTTCAGATAACATCCAGGATATGGATGTGATGGATATTAGCATTTTAGACGAAGCCGAAATAGATAACACCAGTGCTGTTGATTGTGGAGATGACTATAGCTCTGAGAACCTTCTCGACTCTGACAAAGATAACATTGATGCGGAAATGAAAGAACTTCCTGAACAGCTAATGGAAAGCGAGGTCAGTGATTGGTTGGTGGCATCTCCCCTTGTGGTGCAAACCCAAAATTTGTGCTGGTGAAGTGTATGGAAAATTCAGCCCTACACACCCCAGTCTAATCACTATTCTTCCCTTGGAGTGTTTATTGTTTTGTTTTGTGGTTCAAACAACACAAGCCCTCTTAGCCGTCACAGGTAGTCTCTCTTCCTCACTTTGTGTCCTTATGTGTCAACATTGTGTTGCCCACACCTTCACTTCAGAAATTGGAATGGTTCGGTACAGAAGGGAAGGCTGGCTGGTAACAGTTAACTCTTTTTGTGACTTCTTATATCATCGCTTCAAGCACTGGTAGTTCTAAGCATTTTTAGTCTGTAAGGAATACCTTTTTTTCTTCTCTCAGGAGAATGGTGAAGAACTTGATGATCTGCTTGACGCTACTTCACCTGGTTTAACTGCAGTGAAGGTAATGTACCTGTCTCTTGATCAGTACCTGTCAGCTTGATCATATTCTGGAGCCCTGAGCTAGCAAATTGCTTTGCTGTAGTTGTTTTAATAGAGACTGTGTTTTGATGTTGGCTTCACCTAATATTTAGCTTCCATGCAAGTCAAATCAAAAGGTTTCTGAGCTCCTCATTTCCTAGTGTGAATGGTAACCTCAGTGCATAAACAGCTGGGACTGATTTAAATCAAGGCAATGCGTTGTACCCAACATTTGTCAATTCAGAATAGATGGGTTGAAATTAAGGCACATGACCAGCAGCCGTGACCATTTGTGACAATAGCTATGAGAGTATAGGAACTTTCAAACTTGGCAAATTGGCCTTTGCTTCTTTTTTCATTGTTCTTTTCTGCTTCCCTATCTTGACCCAGCAGACAATAATGAAATGTTTGTGACTGATAGTTTGAAGCAAGATCTGATAGTGACTAGATAAACTAGAGCAGACTATTTTTTCAAGGTGAAAATTGCATGTGCCTAACAGGTAAAATTGTAAACATTCATATTTTAAAAGCTATCAGATTGGCTTTTCCTTGATATAGAAAGTATCTTATCCCCATTAATCTGGCAGGGGTACCGATTCAGGTTAGAGATTATCTGCAGAACTAAAATATACAAGCTATCCTCATTTTATGTGGGGATTACGTTCTGGACCCCCACGCGTTGGCGAGGCCCAAGTAAAGCATTTCGGCACTGCGCAGTTGTGCATCAATCAGACATGCATAAAGCAGTCATTGTCTATATTCAACATTATTTACTATTAACCAAATTATTATTTGAGAGAAACTTGTTATCTGGTGTAAGCCATTCTTGGAGTTGGCCAGATAAAATTAATGGATGTGACTAACTCGAATCTATGCTGAATAGAACCTAGTTGGATTGAGCCCTCTATATTTTTTATTGAGTCTTTATTTTCTGTCCTGTTTAAAGCTGGAAGCTGATGGCCCAGAAGGATAATTTTACTTGCCACAGCAAAGATCACATACTTTCCCCCCCCTGTCTATGATAATTGTAGAGAGGAACAAAAAAAAGTAGTATGACCTCAGAGCTATTGCTGCTTAACTACTGGAAATCTTATTCAGAGAATTTTAACAGAAGTTTCCCCACACAATTCATGTAAGTTATAGTATATTCATATCCATAAGGCCTAGAAACATCCACACAGATTTAAGCACCCTATTTTTTGCCCTATAGGACGCACTTTCCCCCCTCCAAAAATGAAGGGGAAATGTGTGTGCGTCCTATGGGGCGAATGCAGGCTTCAGGCAGCTCTGCGCAACCCTAGGGAGCCTGGCGCGAAGTTGCGCCGGTCTCTCGAGGGTTGCACAGAGCTGTCTGCATTCCGAAGCCTGGGGCGCGCTGAAGAGCGTGCCCGGGCTTCGCGCAGCTCTCCGCAAGCCTGGGGAGACCGGGACGACTTCCCGCCGGGCTCCCTAGGCTTGCGGATAGCAGGCTGTTCTCGGGGCTGGGGTCGGGGGAAGCTCGGGCTCCCCCTGCGCCTGGGGGGGGGAATAAAATTCTGGGCACCACAATTTAAGGATATCCACAAGCTAGAACGTAGCCATTGTCAAATATCTAAAGGGCTGTCACGAGGAAAATGGATACGACCCAAACTAAGTTACAAAAAGGAAGATTCCGACTAAATATCAGGAAGAACTTTGTGACAGTAAGAGCTGTTAGGCAGTGGAACAGACTCCCAGAAGAGGTGGGGGCTTCTCCTTCCTTGGAGGTTTTTAAGCAGAGGTTGGATGGCTATCTGCCATGAATCCTTTAGTTGGGATTCCTGCGTTGCAGGGGGTTGGACTAAATGACCTTCGGGTCCCTTCCAACTCTATACAGTGGTACCTCTGGTTAAGTACTTAATTCATTCCAGAGGTCTGTTCTTAACCTGAAGCATCACTTTAGCTAATGGGGCCTCCTGCTGCCGCGCCGCCGGAGCTCAATTTCTGTTCTCATCCTGAAGCAAAGTTCTTAACCTGAGGTTCTATTTCTGGGTTAGCGGAGTCTGTAACCTGAAGCGTATTTAACCTGAAGCTTATGTAACCCGAGGTACTACTGTACTGTAATTCTATGATTCTGAGCAATTATAACCAGCTTTGCAGAAACCGTAGGCTCTTTGGAAATTATAAATTTATTTCACAGCTGAAATAAATTACTGTTTTGAATTTGCTTCCTGTATTGGGACAATAGTTCTGGGGCTAAATCCTATCCACAATCTTTGACACACACTCTAGTTTCCATCTCCTAAGCCTGAAATAATTACATACTATACCCTTATTTGCCTCTCCCTCCCCTCCCTCTGTTAATTTTCTAGAGCTAAAATTTAGGTTGGAAGCTTCTTGAGCCTGAGGCCATTCTTGTTTATACTCTATAAAGTAAGGTGTCTAACTTTGTGGCAGTTTTTAAGACACTGAAAAATGTAATGCAGGAAAATGGGGAAACCTTTAAAGACTCATGTAACCTTTGTGTTGGGCTTCTTCCTTTTGTTGCAACAAATAAACCAGGGGTCAGCAAACTTTTTCAGCAGGGGGACAGTCCACTGTCCCTCAGACCTTGTGGGGAGCCGGACTGGGGGGGGGGTGAACAAATTCCTATGCCCCACAAATAACCCAGAGATGCATTTTAAATAAAAGGACACATTCTACTCATGTAAAAACACACTGATTCCCAGACCATCTGCAGGCCAGATTTAGAAGGTGATTGGGCCAGATCCGGCCCCCGGGCCTTAGTTTACCTACCCATGAAATAAACTATCAGGCCTACTGGCTGCTGATTTGCTTCTTTGCTTGGCTGAAGTCTCTTGTTTTGTGACCGATCAAAGATCTGCGGGGCTAGACTGCAGCGAAGGTGGGAAACGCTTTAAGTAGCAGACCCCAATATTTGTCCTTTTCAGCCATCATTCCTCTGCTGCCTGGGGCTGTTGGTACAGTCGTACCGTTTGACTTCCAAAACGTTCAGAAACCAAACCACAGCTTCTGATTGGATGCAGGAAGCTCCTGCAGCCAATCGGAAGCCCATCGGATGTTCGATTACAAAGAATGGTCGCAAACAGGAACACTCACTTCTAGGTTTGTGGCGCTCGGGAGCCAAAACATCTGAGTACCAAGGCGTTCGTGATCCAAGGCACGACTGTAGTTGGAAGTTCAACAGCATCTGGAGGGCTACAAGTTCCCTGCAACAGGGCATCGCCTTGCTTGGATTCAACCGTCTCTATGGTGCAGAACTGTACATATTAATGCATACTATTGCACTTTAACTCAGCACAGGAAGCCCTCAACTTACAGGGGGGTTACATTCTGGGGATTGGCCCTGAAGCGAGATTTTTTTATAGTGAAAACACATTAGGTGCAATGGCAGGTGGGATTGCTGAAGTCTCCCCCCCCCATCATGTTTATTTTAATATTATTTTGCCAAGTGCATAATACTGAGTGTGCACAAGTTAAATGTGCATAGGTTGCGTGCTTACTGTATGAACTACTTCAGGCCTTTTTTGGCGCCATTTAACACCACACCCTTTTCTTCTTTCAGGACTTGGGGGAGCAACATTCAGAGCCAGGTACCTTTCGATTAATTTCTTCTAGCTGATTTTTAAAATGAGGTGGAGAAAAGGCCCAGGACTTTTAACTAACTAGACTTCTTACATTACTGAGTAGTCAACAATCCACGTCATTCCAAAGTTCATAAAGATTTTAAGCCTACGGTAACCCTTATTGCTAGCTCTGAGAAGTAACGCCTTTCTTTTCGCAGTTGCTTCCTCTAGACCTGAAATGTTCTTTTTTTTAAAGAGAAAAATAATAATAATCTCTATTTAGCTTCACAAATGCACTAGAAGAAATGTTAGCATCGCGTATGAAAGCAAAAGATTTCTACCTATAGCACAGATTGTAATATATGATTGTGTGATTGGGGAGAATAGTGAAGGCAGTTTAAAAGTTATCATAGGGGAAATACAGTGTTTTTAAGTGAGTTGCGGCGTAACAGAAGAAGGAAGACAAGAGGTTCTGCTTGGAAATTCCATAATACTGTTTCCTTTCTTGGACTTTCACATGTTCACACCATCAGAAGATGTTCCAGTTGACATGTTGGACCGCCCTGCCTTAAACAAAAAGAGAGAAAGCAATTCAGAATTTGAAATGGAATTTTGTGTTCTTTGATTCATTTCTATTTAAGCCTCTTGGAATTTGGGAAGAACAAACCTCTTGAAGACATGTCAAGAACGAGCCAGAAGGTTTTCATTAAACTAATAGGGTCGTTTTCTTCTTCATAACTTATGATCTTGCTATAATAAACCATGTCTAGTTAGCGTTAGGCATTTGAATGTGGTATACCCAAGGGGTTTTCCAATCTCTGTGTAGCCTTAGCCGTTCTCTCAGTGTTAAGTCTGGCAGCCATGCCCGTTCCGCATTTGTCTTTGCTGTGTTTCCCTGGTGATTAAACCTTGTGCCATTCTATTCCTGTTAAATCCATAGAAAATGAGAAAATGCTCGACATTTTGGGTGACACTTGTAAATCTGAGCCCCTTAAAGAAGAAGCTCCTGAAGCAGAGCAGGCACAGGAAGAGAATATCTCGTTGCCGGTCAAACAGGAAGCCCAGGAAGAGGAAGACTCACTTGCCACTGCCGTCGCTCAGTCGGACGAAGAGCTTTTAGATACGGACAGCCAGTCAGGCCAGGCTGCGGCCAAGAGCGAGGAGGATGAAGCGAAGCACTTAGTGGTAGCGAAAGGGGAGCCGAGCGAAGAGACAGTAGAGGAAGCTAACCTGGACTCTGACTCTTTAGCGGTAGAGAGCAGGTGTGGTGGTGGTGGAGGAGGAGGAGAAGGAGAAGGAAGTGGTGAGAGTAGCAAAGCAGCCCAAACTCTGGAAGCCAGTAGTGAGGAAACTGCGGAGAAGGACGCAGGTTTCCAGGTGGTTAGCCAAGATGCCGAGAAGATGGAAGCCAAGGCTAATTGTGAGGAAGAGTCCTCTGCCCAAGAGGGTGGTGATCAGAACACGAGGTTTGTTTTTTCTCCGTTTTAGACCAGATGCTCTCTTTTTCTTTTTTTAAAAAAGTCTCGTTGGTCTGTAAGAGATCAGGGTCACTGTTTTTCTTCATATTGGCCTGCAAGCGTACTGAAATTCTGTTACCTTATTATAAAAGCCATCTTTTAGGTTTTGTTTTCCCCCTTCCCCATGTACAATTAAAAAAAAAAACACCCCAGAAAGGTTTGATTTCTTTTTTACAACCTTCAGAGGTTGTTTTCTTAAATCTTTGCCTTTAATTGTCTGTAAGATGTTCTGTCTTTAAGGTTTACTTCCCGTACCTATCTTAGCAAGATGTTTTTCATTGTTGGCTTTTCTTATTTTTATTTTCTTTTTTATACAACTAATTCTGGTAGGTATTGAGTTCTAGTGTACTATATATATATATCTATTATATTAATTTGCCTTATTTTCTTTCCTGATTGGTTTTTCTTTTCTTTTTCTCCTTCTTTCTCCTTTAGTTCTGAGGAGATCAAAGATGAAAAGCCAGTTTCCAAAGAGGAGAAAGGTATATGTTTTTAAATATTGGTGCCTGTGCATAGGCAGAACTCAGCCTATGATGATGCTATTTGATTGATTTATTTAGAATAACGGACATGACTTCGTCTTTCTTGACGTGCTTAACGTGAGTCATGCAATAGCAAAAAAAAAAAAAGTTAATGCAATTCTGGGCTACATCAACAGAAATCTAGTGTCATAGTACTGCTCTATTTTGCCCTGGCTAGATTCCCACCTTGGGTTCTGGGTCCAATTCTGGGAACCCCTTACATAGAATATTGGGAAGCTGGAATGTGTGCAGAGGAGGATTATCAGAATGATCAAGGGTCTGGAAACCAAGCCTTACGAGGAACAGTTGAAGGAGTTGGATATGTTTAGCCTTTGGGGGGAAATAGAGAGTTGATAGACCCTGATGTTGGGAAAGATGGAGGGCACAAGGAGAAGGGGACGACAGAGAATGAGATGGTTGGATGGTGTTCTTGAAGCTACCAGCATGAGTTTGATCAAACTGCGGGAGGCAGTGGAGGATAGAAGTGCCTGGTGTGCTCTGGTCCAGGGGGTCACGAAGAGTCAGACACGACTAAACGACTAAACAACAACAACAGAGAGTTGATAGAAAAGCCATCTTCAGATATCTGAAAGGCTGTCACTCGGAAGATGGAGCAAGCTTGTTTTCTGCTCCAGAGGGGATAGGACTGGGACCAGTGGATTCATATGAAAGAAAAAGATTCTGGCTAAACAATGGAAAGACCTTTCTAACATTAATAGCTGCATGACAGTGGAACAGAACTCCCCTTTACTGGATGTTTTCGAGCAGAGATTGGATGTCCATCTGGCAGGGATTCTTTAGCTGTGATTCCTGCATTGGACTTGGAAAGGGGACACAAAGGATAATCCAATGCTACAAAAATTCTTTGATTCTACTCCTGAGGATGACTGCAACAGCAACGAAAGATGGCACAAGCTTCTTCCAGTCACCCAGTACCAGATGAAAATTGTTTATTTTCAGCTGTCAAAGGCCATCACGGAACTGAAATGCAACCTTGGGACCAGATGCATCGTGCCCTAGCTACTGTTGCACTCTGAAATATCTAATTTACTTGGATGCCTTCCCATAATACTAATATGACTAGAAGGAGCCATTCCCAGAGCCCCTGGCCATAACTCACAGAGTTTAGGTGCTGTTTTCCATGTCTTGAAAGAGGAAGGTTAAGGGCCAAAGCTCAGTGACAGAGCGCCTCCTTTGAATGCAGAAAGCCCCAACTCAATTCATGACATCTCCAGTTGGGGCTGGGAGAAACTCCTGGTCTGGAGCCCTGGAAGGCTGTTGCCAGTCAGTGTAGGCAACCCTGAGCTAATTGGACCAACTTCCTATGCCAGGCCTTGCTAAAAAGGAGCTGTGTCCACCCAGTGTGGCTGGGGTATATGGGGGCTTCAAGAGGACAAGTGTTTCACCTGTGGAGAAGCTGGCCCCCAAAAAGGCATCAGCTGGAAGCGTGGGATCCCCTGGGGAATTTTCAGATCCTGTCGGTTGTTTTCTCTTGCCTCTCTAGATGTTTTCTCTTGAGAGTAGTTGTGCTGTGCCTTATGTTACAGGATTTCTCATTAACTTGGGAAAACCATTAACTCTTTTTTTTAACTCACTGTATTTTAACTCACTTTTTTAAAAACTCACTGTATGTAAAAGAAGGGACGCGGGTGGCGCTGTGGGTAAAACCTCAGCGCCTAGGGCTTGCCGATCGCATGGTCGGCGGTTCGAATCCCCGCGGCAGGGTGAGCTCCCGTCTTTCGGTCCCAGCTCCTGCCCACCTAGCAGTTCGAAAGCACCCCTAAGTGCAAGTAGATAAATAGGTAGCGCTTTATAGCGGGAAGGTAAACGGCGTTTCCGTGTGCTGCGCTGGTACTGGCTCGCCAGAGCAGCTTCGTCACGCTGGCCACGTGACCCAGAAGTGTCTCCGGACAGCGCTGGCCCCTGGCCTCTTAAGTGAGATGGGCGCACAACCCTAGAGTCGGACACGACTGGCCCGTACGGGCAGGGGTACCTTTATGTAAAAGATGATGATAATAGTAATAATAGATTGCCCTTAGAAGAAGCCACCTCAGAAGAGGCCCTGTTGAATATTTTCCAAGACAATAACGCTCACACACTATCAAAGAGCTTATAACCTACCTACTCCCAGCAGCCAGGAGCATCATAGCCAGACACTGGAGAGACCTGCCAGGAGTGAACATGGACCACTGGTACCAAATCGCATGGGAAACAGCCTTACTAGGAAAGCTAACCAACATATTGAAACTAACATGGGGACAGATAGAAGAGGATGCCTTCGACCCGGTGTGGGTCCCCTTTATCGTGCACACAATCCAACAACAAGAGCCCACCGAAAGCATACGAATTGATATGGATAGCTTGATCTAACAACCCCTTCCCTTTCAGCTGCAGTCAACTTGAAGGCAACCCCAGCCTCCCCCTCCCGACCTCTCTCACTGCCAGTGAAAACTAATGAATGGAAAGAGAATCTACCCAAGCGATGCTGACACAAAAAGCTTACACATACACTAAGTAAAAGAATGCAAGTTTACCACCACACGTCCCACTACTCTCTCTCCCCACCTTTCTTCTCTCCAGTGGTACCCTGGGTTAAGATCTTAATTCGTTCCGGAGGTCTGTTCTTAACCTGAAATGGTTTTTAACCTGAAGCACCACTTTAGCTAATGGGGCCTCCTGTCGCGCCGCCGGAGCAGGATTTCTGTTCTTATCCTGAAGCAAAGTTATTAACCCAAGGTACTATTTCTGGGTTAGCGGAGTCTGTAACCTGAAGTGTATGTAACCCTTAGGTACCACTGTGTACAACATTAACACCTTGCATCAAATGTAAATGACCTGTAGAGAAAACTCTGAAATGGAGACAGAGCATGTACACAAGAAAATCCTTTAATGAAAACTCTTAGAAAGAAAGAAATGGACTCATCAAGTCTGGGAACGAAGTACAAAATGACTTTTGGCCACATCAGTCAAGCCACTTCTTCCTCGTGGAAGTAACAATGTAGCTATGACTCCCCCTCATGGGGAAGAGCCTGATTTGGATGGGGTGTGTGTGTGTGTGTGTGTGTGTGAGAGAGAGAGAGAGAGAGAGATCCAGAGACTCCCAAGTTTTTGAAATTCTGCTCTAGGCTTCCTCCAGAATTCCTCTTAGCAGCTCTACTCCCCCACCAGCAATTTCCCCCACTGCTATAGGCATCCAAAAAGAAACTGGAGGCTCCTGTGAGGTGGCTTGGAATCCTGCAAAAACAGTGAGCCCCAGCAATAACAAAATGATAAACTGGACATGTGGAATGGGCCTAGTGGTACTTCCCACCAAACAAAGTTTTCACATAGCCGCGAATGAATGTTGACGTACAACAGCTTGAGTGTCGGCAATCCCAGGCACATTTTGTTAATGTCCAGAAACCCATGGTCAGTCCTCACTAGCGAGTATAAACGAGACTGTCAAGTGTTTGCAGTAAGTATCTGACAAGTGGGGATGAAGGCGGTTCTTCTGGGATTACTACCAAATTTTTGGATGTTGGGGTCTTAACGTGCCTTTTCTCCAGGTTAGATTTCCTAGGGCTGCATTTCCCCTTCCAGAGGTGGGGTGGCTGCCTTGTCACGCTAAAGATGCTATAAACACTTCCTGTTTCCACGTAGGCCGCAGTGCTACCACGACTGGTCGGAACTTCTGGGTGAGCGGTCTTGCTTCCACCACCCGAGCAACGGACTTGAAGAACCTCTTTAGCAAATATGGGAAAGTAAGGCTGCATTGATTATTGTTGAAGCCTTGTGATGGAGAGGCAAGTTGAGGGCCTGTAATAAAATGGTGCAGAGTATCATTAACCCTTAACGAGAGTGACCTTGTTCAGGGTTCCTGCCAGGCAGAGGGCCTTCTCGGTAGTGGCGCCCTCCCTGTGGAACGCCCTCCCACCAGATGTCAAAGAGAACAATACCTACCAGGCTTTTAGAAGACATCTGAAGGCAGCCCTGTTTAGGGAAGCTTTTAATGTTTGATGTATTGCAGTATTTTAATATTTTTTGGAAGCCGCCCAGAGTGGCTGGGGAAGCCCAGCCAGATCGGCGGGGTATAAATATATGTTGTTGTTATTATTATACATTCGTCTTCCATTTTCCTATTTTTGTTTTCTGGAATTTGGAGTTTCTGGCTACTTTTAAAAGATTTTTTTTAAAAAAATTGAATTTGTTATAAAAATGTAAAGGAAACAGCAGTAATATAGAGGACATTTCATGAAGCATAGCAATATGAACAGACCCGGCAATGAATATAAATTTTATTAGATGATTCCAACAGTACAGTTTTTGTCCGAAGGTGGTTAGCCAGGTGGCCAGTGTGTGGCCTGTAATTGTTTTCTCCATCAGAAGCAAACTTAACGAAGGTGTACCATGTGTCCCAAAATTTGTCTAGTCCAGATCCCTTTCCCAGAGGTTTTAGGTTTTTTCTGCTAGCTCTTCGTTCAGCACTATAGGGGATTCTGGCTACTTAGCACGAAGTCCTCATTGGGTTGGTTTTTTTGGGGGGGTGTCCCTCTTTGACTTTTCTTCTTAAAATATGTGTTTGCTTCGGCCAACTCCAGATCGTGCTGATATCTGTGTTTCTCCAAGCCCCACTGAGCTCCATTCTGTTCAGCACTCCCCACTTTCATTTAGTATTACAATGAAGGCTGTAGAAAATTGCTACTTGCAAGTGAACCAAGTTATGCCTGTGAGTTATGCTACTGCATACGACAGAACGAAATTGTTGGGATACTGCCAGGGAGATAAAGTCCATCATGGCCCCAAGCCGTGTGCCGGACGATCCATCGATCTCCCGTAGTCACGCAGTATCATCGATTAGCGACATGAGTTTCTAGAAAATATCTTGCCACATTCTAGAGCTCATGCACACTCTTTATCAGCAGATAATTTACAGCAGAAGTCGCACGCAGGAGAGCATTATTTACAAGCTTTATTCAGCTTTGATCAGAACAAAGAAAGACATGACTGTCTGCGTCAGTGTCTCCGACAGAGAGAGAGAACGAAAGCAATAGAAACATAAGCATCCTGTGAACAGGACATGCGCAGACTCTCTGACTCACAAAGTCTGCTCCCTTTTAAGGTGGAACGGAAATATCCTAACAGGAATAAGTCACACTGTGACTTGCTGCTTGCTGTTGAGTCTTTGGCAACCCCCCACTTTTCCTTTTGTGTATGTACCAAGTAACCCAACTGGCTTTTCTTTCTCCAAAGCGAACTGGTCACTTGACACCAAGCTGTGGCTAAGACTATTTTAAATATATGTCTTTCCTTTCTTCAAGGTGGTTGGAGCAAAAGTGGTGACTAATGCTCGGAGTCCTGGAGCGCGGTGTTACGGTTTTGTGACAATGTCCACAGCTGAAGAAGTGACAAAATGCATTGCCAATTGCCACAAAACAGAATTACATGGGAAAATAATATCTGTTGAAAGAGTAAGTGCTGGTTCTCTCTCTCCCTTCACGCTTAAAACAAAAATAACCTAAGGGATGTTTTCCAAAATATCACTTCTTTTTCTAACAAATAAACGTAATTTCAGGCAAAAAATGAACCTGCTACAAAGAAGCTATTGGAGAAAAAGGATAGTGAGGTGAAGAATGAAGCTTCAGCCAGTGATAGGTAATATGCTTTAGACTTGTTTTTCTTTCATTTTTAAAAACATGTTTTCAGTAACAGTGTAAACTGTTTTTTCCCTAAGTACCTTTTCTGTTTGAAGGAATAGTTGCATTCTTAACTTAGAAGCACACACAACTTCCTGAGTGAGGATGCAGTACTGGAAAACCTGCCTGAAAGTTCAGGTGCTGTAGCTACATACCTGGTGTGAAAGGACTGCATTTACAGTCCTCCCAAGACGTGTGCCATTCGGAATGCACATCAGACTCCTTTCCTCCAAAAATCTACCACGTTGGGAAGAAGAGAGACAGCTTGGCACTCTCTCTGTCCATCAAGAGAGACCATTCATACATAAAATATTTCTTCCTATATTCTGAATTTTTGCCTTTCCAGAAGAAACTTAATACATGGGTGTATTTTATTGATGTAATATACCGTATTTTTCGCTCTATAACACGCACCCGACCATAACACGCATGTAGTTTTTAGAGGAGGAAAATCCATAGGCATGCCACCCATAGGCATTCCCTCCATAACACGCACAGACATTTCTCCTTACTTTTTAGGAGGAAAAAAGTGAGTGTTATGGTGCAAAAAATACGGTATATTGCCATTTCAAGGATCTATAGACTTAGCCTGAGGTTTCTTTGGGAAACTCTGGATAAGATAGGAGTGCGGCCTCTATGTATATATTTCTCTCTCTCTCTCTCTCTCTCTCTCTAGGAGTGCGGCCTCTATGTATATATTTCTCTCTCTCTCTCTCTCTCTCTCTCACACACACACACACACACACACACACACATACACACCCATGGCCCAAGTGTAGGCAGGCAAGACTAGCTGCTTGTCAATCAACTGATTCAAGAGACCCATTTTCACTCCATGTAATGCATGGCATTTCAAAGCCCCAACAATCAGTCAAGGCTTCAAAGCACAGTTTACAGCTCTGTGCAGGCTCTGGTGAAAAGCTGATAGTTCGGGTTTGCTGGAGACATGGGACTTCAAAGTGCCATGCAAGCACAGACACCCCTTTTTGGCGCAGCTCCATCTTTGCCTATTGCACACCTGACAGCATATGAGACAGCAGGTGGGCATGGCTTGGCCAAATGGGGAGCATAATTGGGCCCACAGGCCAGAGACCTGCGGCCAGAGATTAGTCTGACTCAGACCCATGTGTCAAATTGAGCCTCATTGCTCTGTTGGGTTTCCTTCCCCTCTGTCTTCTTTCTTGCAAACCTCCCTTTATCATTGTCCCCTAACCCTAACCCTACCCCCCAAACAGCAGACACTCCAGGGATTTGGTGTGTTTTTTCTGTCTTCAAAATTGACCGTGAGAATTGTCCTGTTCGTGGATTTTTTTATTGCTGATACAGTCACCCTGGGTTATTTAAAAGGTGTTCACAGGTATGCCATAGACACAACCAGGAGAGGGATTGCATTGTTTCCCTGCTTTTCCTTCCTGTGTTTTGAACTCACTGGTTTTGCAGGTCTGCCAGTGTGAAGAAGAGCGAGAAGGCTGACCCAAAAGAAGATGCTACAAAAGCAGAAGAAAAAGATGATAAGGGGAAAGAGGAGTCAAGATCTGGATCGGTGGATCAGTCCAAGACTCCAAAATCAGGTAAATCTACTAGGCTGCCGCATTGGGGGAGGGGGGAGAGTGTAAATGGCTGGCCACTGTCAGGTTTATTTAGAACATCAAAACCAGATTTCGTGTTGAGTATCTTAATTCCCACCCCTGTTTGTTTGTTTGTTTGTTTGTTTGTTTGTTTGTTTGTATGTAGGAAGCAAGGGTACAGAAAGGACTGTGATAATGGATAAATCCAAAGGCGAACCAGTTATCAGTGTGAAGACAACGACTAGGTCAAAAGAGAGGGTAAGTGGAACCAGAGCATTTCCCTTGATATGTGTAACTATAGAAAGGTTTAATGAAACATTCAACTTGGCTCAAAAAGTTTAAAGCTTCCGCTGATTAGAAGTACGTAGATCCTAGTAAACCTTAGACAATAGAAAGGGCAGAAGTTTAGATTGGGGTTTCTCCTTCCTTTATTAAAAAGCCACCCAATCTTGTCAGAAATTACCAGAAATTACCTGTGGTGTAGTGGTTAAGAGCAGTAGTCACGTAATCTGGGGAACCGGGTTCGCGTCTCCGCTCCTCCACATGCAGCTGCTGGGTGACCTTGGGCCAGTCACACTTCTTTGAAGTCTCTCAGCCCCACTCACCTCACAGAGTGTTTGTTGTGGGGGAGGAAGGGAAAGGAGAATGTTAGCCGCTTTGAGACTCCTTAAAGGGAGTGAAAGGCGGGATATCAAATCCAAACTCTTCTTCTTATTATTATTTATGACTCCCTTGCTTCAGTTCTTTATATTTTTTGTCCAGTGGGAGAAAGAGGCACCCAGTTTTCAGTTGCCTCCCGCAACTACCTTGCAGAACCTTGCGACACAGGTTCAAAGAATTACGATAGTATCTTAAGTTCTACTCAGAATAGACTCATCGGATCAATGCACTGAAGCTAGTTGTGTCTGTTAATTTCTGCTCTGTGATTTACGCGTATATCATTATTATTTATTAAATTTATATGCCGCCCTATACCCGTAGGTCTCAGGGTGGTTTGCAACATAAAATTACAATATAAAAAACAAGCTATTGTTAGCTTACCAGCGCTGCCTAAAATTGCAGCATGTTGTACCAGGGCTGCCTCTACCTCTGCGGCCTTTTCTACTAATGCTCCCTTAGCTGAGCTTGCAGGGCTGCAGTGCGATCTTCACCAGACATGGTTTCCAGGTACTATAAAGATGGAGGTGGTTCTTCGCAGGAGAGCGCTGTCCCTCCCATTCGATAGAGAATAGAATGGGATGCATCTAACCCAAATTAGGGCTGGGCAATATCTCCTTTTCAACAGCTTGATATATCGGCAGCTAAGTATTGTGATATGCTGATATATCACAATGTCTGCAACGAAGTGTCAGTTGCTTCTTCCTCGACACCTTAGCCAGAAGGTGTGAGTACTTCCTTAAACTCCTCAGCTACAGGACAGGAAGCTGTATTATTGTGTTTTAATGGAGTTTTTTAATTGTTTATTTAAGTTACAGGTATTTTGTTTATAGTTGAAGAGATAGCAAGTCAGGATTTTGGGAATGTGTTCTGTATAGAAACATGAAATAATCACTTATTTTTAAAATTAAGTCCCTTTAAGTAAATTGGAACCAGATTTTGTCAATTTGAGTTGCCTTGTGCTCTAAGATCCCTTGTTGGAAGCCAATTTAGACTGTTAAGAGTATATCATTTTCTCGTAGCAACTGGGCCTGCATTCATTAAGCCCACAAAGGGCACAGGACACATTTGTGAAGGTTGTGAAGTAATTCTAAATTTTTTGTGTATTGCTCAATACCCACTACCTCACGTTGAAGACTACTTTGGTGCTTATAATGCTGGGAAATGTTTTCGTAAATTAGACATTTAAGAAACTGATTATCTCACTGGCATTCTGAAATTCAGCAAGAACAAATTTGGGCCACAGCTGGTCTTCTCAGAAATGGATATCAGGAATTCAGATTGGGGAAGAGCATCTCTTTCATCTGTAAAAGCATCAAATGGCTGATTCGGTTGGGCAGTTTGCAAATTGAAGGAACGTATTGGGGTTGCTGAAGTCTAGTCTTTGTCAGTTGTCTTCCTAAGAACTTTTGGAGTTTGCCATTTTTTGTGGCAACTGGATGTCATTTATTCTGGTGGTATCCTTGCATGGGGAGCTAGCCAGGCATTCAGTGATTTTGGACGGTGGATGTAAGATGCTCACATTAGTAGTCATAGGGCCTTTGTTTTGCGAAGCCTCCTCCGGAGGATGTTCTGTCTGGTTGAAACCTACTTCCTCCTCATCTAGATATCTCATTTTAGTCCAAAAGCCCGGAGAGATCTCCCTGGGGGTGGTTTTCCTTTTAGGGGGCAATATACTGCCCTCCCTTATGTGTTGTGCTTTCATAATTAAAGGCGAGTTTATCTCTGCCCAGTGGCGTAGCGTGGGGGGTGCAGGGGGGGCCGGCCGCACCAGGCGCAACATCTGGGGGTTAGGGTTAGGGGGTGCAAATCCACGGGTTAGGGGGCACAAATTACTTGCCTTGCCCCGGGTGCTGACAACCCACGCTACGCCACTGTCTCTGCCTTTACCTGGAGGTTATGTGGACACCAATCTGCTGAATCATATTCCTGTGTAGGAATCATTTTGGGGGAAATCTGGCCCTTTTTTAGATCACCCTCCTTGGTATCATTATATGCGTCTTTCCCAGCCAGTCTGTTCCTTAATGTTTCTGGTCTTTCTAGAATTTCAGCTTGGATTGAGGACGAGAATGACCAGAATTGACTTATTAGAGTGTTTTCTTCTGTAGAGAAATTGTCCTTTCACTCCTTTCACAGGGCATTCATATTGGGGTTGGGTTTTTCCTCCCAGAGTGAAATTGCCCTAAAATCATACTTTTCTGTTAACTTTTTGCAACTCTGGGTGTTTTCATTTAGAGTATCAAGAGCCAGGATCGCAAATCGGAGAGTAGAGAAAAAAGCAGAGAGAGGCCCTTCAGCAAAGGCAGAGATCAGAAACGGCTGAGCGAAGAGCCGCACCGGTAAGATCCTGTTTTGGCAAAACAAAATTTGCTTCTCAAACGAATTTTCTCCACCACCACCACCCTTCCCCTTCATCCTTCCCTTTTCCCTAAATGGTAAGCATGTGATATATATTTCTGTACTTGGGTCGGCACCTCACAGGCTAACAGTGAACAAATAGGGCGTGCGCACACCCCAGTTCAGCAGCTAGTTTTGCCGGTGAACTACTATTGATGGACCTAGGGGTCAAGACCCCAAAGTACCCTGCCTGCAGAACCACCCAGCCACAATCCATCACTTTCTTTAGCCTGCTGGATTGGCAGTTGTTGTTGTTTTTTCCAATTAATATTTTATTAAGTTTTATCAATAAGAAAAATTCAGAAAGAATACAAAAACAAAGAGATACAAAGTCAAAATACAAAAATACAAACATTAAGCTCAAAAGAGAAAAAAGAATAAAAAGAAAAACACATCTATAAAAAAGCAAAACTCCCTCTTTTTTTATTTCTCATCTTTAGTTAACTTATTTTCCTGACTTCCTCGCGCCTACCTTTTTTGTATCCCTTTTTTTTAAAATTGGTTCAGCAAATTCATATCCAATTTAGTTTCTCTATTTATCAATCCCATCTTACATTTTACCTTATTGCTAGAACCCCTTCAATTCATTTCAACGTCATCAGCATTCGAAAATTTTACAGTGTTTCTGTAAATAAGTTTTAAATTTACTCCAATCTTCTTCCACCAACTCTTCTCCCTGTTCTCGGATTCTGCCAGTCATTTCCGCCATTTCCATATAGTCTATTAGTTGTATTTGCCATTCTTCTGCTGGATTGGCAGTTGGGGCAGGCAGGCAAGCAGTGCTACTCGTGGAGACAGATTTGTTCCTAGATGCCCTGTGCTTGCTTGAGCCTCACAGAGGCTCATCTGTTAACACCTAACTCCTCCTACTCCGGGTCTGAAGTAACCTGCATCTTACTTTTAAACCTTGGCTCTGGTGGTGCCTGTGGCAGGAGCCTAGAAAGCCAGGGGCAGCATCCATAGCAGTAGATATTTCCTCCGCACCTTCAGAGTGAGGGGTTAACTTCACATATTTGACATCGTGTCCACTCTGCCTTCAAATGTAGAACAAGGTGGTTCTGCCCTTGAGCTCTAGCCTGGACCACAACCTGTGCGTGTGTTTCCTGTCTCACTCCGGCATAGGTAAAGAAAGACTTCTCTTGATGCTGGCAGAGCCTCTTGGTTGGCACTGACAACAGAGCCATTCATACCTAGTAACAGCCTGATGATCTTCTGTTCTGCTCACGGCCATCTAGCTCTGGAGAGGAAAGGAATAAGCCTTGGGAATTCTGACACTTTCCTGCCAAATCTTGGTCCTTTTTGGCCACAGCCCTGGAGAAAGGACAGCAGTGGGTCACCATATAAGCCCTGTGACAAATTGCTCAGGGAGAGTGTTTTCTGGAACTAAGAACCAGGAACAACCAGCATCTTACATGCAGGCTCCACTTCTCCTCAAGATGTCTGAGGCCCTGCTGACTCTTGGGACATTAAGCTGGTCATCCAGTCCTAGAGATTCCCTCAGAGTATTTCCCAGAAGATAACCGGATGCCTTGATTCTGTAAAATATCACTCAAGAATCCAGGAAAAGGGAATTGATCCATGTTGGGGAATTCCAAATGCACAGTTCCAGCACCATTCCCTCCAGTTGTAAGGTGCAAATGACTCCAGAATTCAGCAGTGACAAGGACACGGAGTCAGAAACTACAGTACTGCAAATTGCCTTCCTAGGTGCCACGTGTATACTTGAAATCTCGTGTAATGAAGAACACTGAAAATCCTGTAGAGGTAAAGGGACCCCTGACCATTAGGTCCAGTCGTGGCCGACTCTGGGGTTGCGGTGCTCATCTTGCTTTATTGGCCGAGAGAGCTGGCGTACAGCTTCCGGGTCATGTGGCCAGCAGGACTAAACCGCTTCTGGCGAACCAGAGCAGCGCACGGAAACGCCATTTACCTTCCTACTGGAGCGATACCTATTTATCTACTTGCACTTTGACGTGCTTTTGAACTGCTAGGTTGGCAGGAGCAGGGACCAAGCAATGGGAGCTCACCCCGTCGCAGGGATTCGAACCACCGACCTTCGGATCGGCAAGCCCTAGGCTCTGTGGTTTAACCCACAGCGCCACCCGCGTCCCTTCAAAAATCCTGTAAGCGCCCTATAAATCTCTGGAAATCCAAAAACAAAAAAACACCAAACTCCACCACAGTTGTTCCTTCCAAACCGCCTTTCTCAAACTCCCAACTCTCCACAGGTTGCAAAGGTCAGTGTAAAAGCTCATGGGATTGGTAGCTGTTTCTCACTCTTTTCGGGCCATTTTTGCACCTTTTCGCAATGTATTTATTTTCCAGTGCTGCATGTGCACGCAAGTCAAATGCATTTAACTGGAGAGACACCTGTAGTAGGAAAAGAGCCAGGATAGGTTTCTGGCTCATAGCCTGGGCATTACTAAACGTGAAGCTGCCAGGCCCACTGATGGAGCAAGACCTGAAGAAGCAGAGCCAAGATCCCTCACCAGGTGCCTTCCCTGGGCTGGAGAAGCGGTGCCTCCCTTGATAACATTGCAGGTCTGGTAGGAGAGGGAGCAATGGAATGCAGGAGAAGTGCCCATCTTTCAGGCCAAAGAATTGGCCGTTTTGAGTACTCCGAAAGGGAGTGGACTGGAGGCAGAGTCCAAAAGGGCTCAGCTCAGAGCAAGATGCTCCCTTGTGAACCTGGATAGCTCAGTTGGTTGGAGCATGGAGGCATCCTAGGTGCTGCAACAACAGACCTGCCTTGGCCGTTTGCTCCTCCACAAAGTCAAGGTATGTCCTCTTTGCTGCATGTTAATCTCTGGATCCTGGAGATAAGAAGAATGAACAGTGCGGAATTCATTAAAGGCTTGGACCCTGCAGAGCCACTGTCAGATAATGGACCAGATGGGCAAATAGACTGGCCTGGTATAAATCAGCTTCCGGGTTCTCATCAGATCATATTCAGCCAGAGGCACCGCCAGGGTTATACTCCCATGTCTACAGCGTCTCAGGTTCATGGTTTTCAACAGCTCTTCTCCATCTACAGACCCCAATGTCCAGAACTGCGTCGAAAGGGCTCTTTCTGTCTCCAAATCCCCCTCAGCTGTGTCCAAAATCTGCAAACCTCATGCAACAGGATCATGATTCAGTTCGATTCCAGAGCACCCTGGGGAAGCAAGGAGGACTTCCACACAAATAATAAATCATTTCTTGGGGAGGGAGTCTCCTTTATTTATGTTTCTGCTGCCCACATATTCCCCACCTGAAACTCAATTGTAGTTTAAAGATTTCCCCCAGCCCAGCCCGAAAACCCTTGGAACGCCACCCCAGACCTGTTACAGCGCACTTCTAATCATGTCTACTCAAAGGTACTGTTGAAATCAATCCCAGGTAAGTGAGGCTGGGATTGCAGCCTTTGAGAACTTACCCATCAAGTGGTGGTTTTGGTGCACCTCATGCGCAAGGATGTGGGGAAAGCATTTCACATCAGCCAAGCAGGAAAAAAGAAGAGGTAACTTGGCCCGCTCACTGGCACAAACAATCTTTCATCCAGTTCGACATGAAGACAAAGACTTCCTTCTGGAGCTTGAAAAACCTGGTGGTTCTTCAGATTCTTATCTATATTAGTAACTTTGTATCAATGTGACATTTTTATATGTAATTGTATTTTTGTAATACAGTGGTATCTCAGGTTAAGTACTTAATTCGTTCCGGAGGTCCGTACTTAACCTGAAACTGTTCTTAACCTGAAGCACCACTTTAGCTAATGGGGCTTCCTGCCGCCAGAGCACGATTTCTGTTCTCATCCTGAAGCAAAGTTCCTAACCTGAAGCACTATTTCTGGGTTAGCAGAGTCTGTAACCTGAGGTACCACTGTACTTTTAAGAGGTCTGCTGTTGCTTCAGTTCTTTGTACGCGACTTTTTAAATATATCAAGCGGCATAGAAATTAAATAATAAGCGATGCTGCGAAGAAACGGCTTGAAACGTTATTTTCTCTTTACGCCCCCCCCCCCAGGTGCCAACTTGAATAAAATGGGGGGGGGTAATCCCCGCCCTGCATAATTGATCACAAGACACAGCACACACCCACACCATTGAATGGCAATGCCCATGAACTGTGGCCTTAAATATTTTATTGAGGGGGTGGAGGGACCTCGGCCACTAGGATTTGGCTCCTATGCCCCCTGTCCATCTTTAGTTTGACAAGGGTTTGTGCTGATTTCGTGATGACAGTTCTGTTCGCAGACCCATCATTGATCACCCCATGGTTCTCTCTTTGCCTAAGGGTTTTCCCAGTCCTTCCTTTCTTAAAGAGTAATCTTCATTTATCATGTATTTGCTTATATTTATATCTTGCCTTTTCTCCGAGGAGCTCATGGCAGCAACATCCTCTGCTCCTTTTTATCCTCTGTGAGGACCATGCTGGCAAAACCTAGGTATTGAACGTGTCTCCAGGACATATATGTTGAAGGCATTAAGGCATTCTGACAGTCTGTATCCTATTGTTCTTTAGTCGCTGTGTTTGTGAAGGCTGTAGAAGGATTTTGTTGAGTACTTGGTTTAAATTGTGTAAATTTTAGGTTATGTTTTCAGCGTCTCCGTATGCTGCTTGAAAAAACTTAGTTGCATGCACCATATCCAAATGTGGTAAATAAAATTTTTAAATACAAGCCTATCCCTCAGGAGTTGAGGCCCCTTAGGTCCACCCTCAGCAGGCAGATTGGTTTAGCGTAAGAAGTCAGTAGGGGGAAACGGCACCAACAGGATTGCTGCCCTCCCAGTGCGCCTCACAACCGCTTTGACCATGGGTAGGTAAACTAAGGCCCGGGAGCCAGCCCAATCGCCTTCTAAATCCGGCCCGCGGACAGTCCAGGAATCAGCGTGTTTTTACCTGAGTAGAATGTGTCCTTTTATTTAAAATGCATCTCTGGATTATTTGTGGGGCCTGCCTGGTGTTTTTACACAAGTAAAATGTGTGCTTTTATTTAAAATGCGTCTCTGGGTTATTTGTGGGGCGTAGGAATTTGTTCATTTATTTTTTAAAAAAATACAGTCCGGCCCCCCCACGAGGTCCGAGGGACAGTGGACCAGCCCCCTGCTGAAAAAGTTTGCTGACCCCTGACTTTGACCATTTGGGTGTGCTGCTGGAAGGACTCTCCATAAGACTGCTGCCTTGGCCGCACCCCTCCTTGTTTCAGGCATCACATTATCTCCCTCTTGCCCCTTCAGATCCCTTCTTCAGCAGGAAGGGTCCTCCTAACAGGCTCTCTTTAATTCCACCCTGTGATGTAGACACTTTTCTTGTACATCCCTTTTCTGCCTCTTCTGCTGAGCGAATGTGAATGGAGGTGTGTGGCATGAGGTTCTCTTCTGAACAAACAGGAGAGCAAGCAGACCTACAACCGCCACCACTGCCAGCCATCACAGAAGGCTGTGCTGTGAGGCTTATGTAGGCGTTCATGTGAGGGTGGAGGGGTTTTGCTATGTTTTGTTTTTGCCACATACAACACCTTTTTTTAAGGGTCACCTGGGAGTCCTTTAACTGTTAATGGTTTTGTGAGGACTTTTGTAAAGTCCTGCACCTCCTCCACATCCTGAAACAGAAGTTTCGCTCCTGGTTTGGGATGCCAAAGTTTGCTGGCTCTGCTTTTTGATGGAAGCAGAGTTTAATCTTTTTACTACCTGCGCTCCCACATGCTGGAAAGAAGGAAACAGAATGGTAAGTCTCTTTACCTTTACAGATTTAGGCAGCTATTGAAGACATGCCTCTTCTCCTTGGACTCTCAACGATCAGGCTCTTATTATAGCCAAAGCCTCTCATTTTCTGAAACTTGGGAAGCCACAATCTTGGCAGGTTTGAAAATAGATCCTTTATGTGCTCTGCCTATTTAATTACATAATCTGTGCATCAAGAAATAAGTAAATCATGTGGTCTGATGTTAAGAACTTTGTACAAACTTGGTTTGTGCAAATATTTTGTTGCTGCTTCTGCCTGAAAATGGAAGGTGGCTCAAATTACTTCTGCTGTTTGTACAATTCCTGTTGTTTGGAGGGGGGTGGCTTGTACAGTTAAGCTCTGGCTTAAGAAAATAGGCCTTCCTCGGACCATAAAGACTCAAACTCATGTGGGTTCTATCTCATGTGAATTGAACATAGTAGGAAATCATCTTCAGTGAGGAGGGCTAGAGAGAATGAAAGATGTTTGGTATTACCATTTTGGAGCAGTTTGTTACAAGACACATAGGCACTCTCTCCTCCCCCCCCCCTATATATATGTGGTTAAAAATAAATTGAAGTGGGTTGTTGTTCTTCCATCAAAGTAATGTAGCTGTTCGGCTGAAACCACAGCAGTGCAAAACAAACAAACAGATGGAGCAATTGAATAAGCATCCATTTAAAGGTACAGCTGTTTTGTTCCCAAAGGAAGCACAAAGCAGCTAACCGCAGAAAGAAAGCAGCTCAATCAATAAAAAAATAGCAGAATACTGTAATCAAAATATCAGAATAATGCTTTGTTAACCAAACTTAACCTATATTCAGATGTAAAACAAATCAAACCCACCTTTTTGTCAAGCGCGGTAATAAATAACGGCAACAGCCTTGCCTTCTGGCCTTGATGTCCCCAATGTTACCTTCGTTCCCATGATGTTGGGAGCTTGTGTTCCACGGAGGTGATCCCATGCGACCTGTGGACTGAATATCTTTTCAAGCCTGTACTCTTACGTTTCTGCCCCCTCCCCATGGGTGTTGTGTAAGGCAGGCGAAGCAATGATTGGACCTGTTAGAGGGACGCTCTAGACCAGGGGTCTGTAACCTTTAAGACAAAAAGAGCCACTTGGACCCGTTTCCAAAGGAAAAAAACCTGGGAGCTGCAAAACCATTGTGACATTTAAAACAAATATAACACTGCATATATTGTTTCTTACCTTAATGCTATATATACAGGATCGTAACGCACGCACCGCCCCCATGCGACGTCACAGCCAGTACAGCGCCCGCCACAGTGGGGAGTGTTGGGGCGCACAATGCACCTCCTCCCCTCGCTAGTATCCGCCCCGGAGCCGCGGCAAAGGTGTAAAAGAGCCACATGCGGCTCCGGAGCCGCGGGTTGCTGACCCCTGCTCTAGACGCTGCTCTAGATAGTCCCAGTCAGCTGGCTGCTCAGTGCCAACAGGAGCGAGAGGAGCACTGGGAGTGATGCAAAATAAATAGCAGCCTTAGGCCCTTGGGTTTCCAGCTCCTCATCCTGCCAGTGTCAGCATTCCACTGCTTCCACCATGGCTAGAACCCCCTCTGCAGGCTGATGGTCTCTGCTTGAAGGCTGCAAACCACAGGGTAAGAGCCAAAAGGCTGGTGAGGCAAGGGCTTTTTACCTGTAGAGAGAGGAAAGGAAACAAGACACACCCTCAGAAGCTGCCCCACTTCCGACAGACTTTCCCTCTCGGCCTTAAACCTTTTCATGGGCGCTAAGGCTCCCATCTGTGGGGGGTGGGCCTTCATAAAATTTCACCCGCCTCCTTTTAAACCAGGAACCGCGATCGGCAGAAGCAGCGCTTGCACTCCATCTGGGAGCAAGAGGAGCGCGAGAGGCTGGAGATCACCCGGGAGAAGCTGGAGTTTGAGCGGTCGCGCCTGGAGAGAGAGCGGATGGAGAGGGAGCGCCTGGAAAGAGAGCGGATGCACATCGAGCGCGAGAGGAGGCGGGAGCAGGAGCGCATCCAGCGCGAGAGGGAGGAGCTGCGCCGGCAGCATGATCAGCTGCGCTACGAGCAGGAGAGGCGGGTGGCCCTGAGGAGGCCGTATGACATAGACGGGAGGTAAAGCTCATCTCTCCCCATGAGCAGACTTCAGGAAATCCCTATGGTTGTAGAGGGGAGTTGTGGGGAACTTGTCATGGTCCCAGCAACATCTAGAGTTGGATTCAGTGTGGTGCCTTTAGCTAGGCAAGCACCGCCCTCCTACCAGCCCGCAAACTGCATATATGTGCTTTTGGAAGCCGGAAGGAGCAGGGAAATTGGGGGGAGAGGGGTAAGTGGATTTCTTTGGTGACCACACCGTTGTAATGTTTGAGACAGGTTTACTCAACGATTTACTAACGATTTTAACTGTTTACAATGGTTTTTAAGATAAATTATAAGTTTCCCCCATTGCTTATTAAACATTTGGGTCTTCCTGATTTCCGATTCTTCCGGTCATTTTAGCCATTTCAGCACAACCCATCAATTTAGTAGGATTGGTAGTTTAATGGTGAATTTTGGACACAATGGAGAGGTTAAAATATTTGGATTATCATAAAAGGTGCAGGAGGAAATGATTAACGATAGGACCCACAAAGGGGAGGAGGGAAGTCCAGGAGATTCTTTAGAATCTTGTTATATAACTTTATGCATGCATAGAAACTGAGTCCCATTCTTAGAGGGAAAGCACACCTGCAAGAAGGAACAGGATGCTTCCGCTCTATCAGACTAGCTCCAGGACAAGTTTTTCCTGCCTGAACATTCTTGGCACATTACTAATACAGTCTTGTGTCAGCAGATTTTCCTAACAATATCCTTTCATGCTCTTTTTAGCGTTGTGTGGGGGTTTTTTTTAACACCTTCACAAGTAGGCTTTCTTATCGAAGCATATACTAGGGGTCTGCAGGCGTTTGAAGAGCTGTATCGGACTCTTCATCTATCCTAGGGAGTCAGGGCATTCCACGCAGTTTGCACTGCTCCAGCGGGAAACCTAGAAAATGGTCTTATAACTGATCAGACTATTGGTTCATCTTTGCTGTCTCATGCCAACAAAGGTCTGACATTGAGGGAAACGGACCTTTTTTTTCCTGTGGAGCTGTCTCTTTGCCACAACCATCGCATAGCCTGATGAAAGAAATAACAAAGGATTGGGAGGAGGCAAATACTTGGGGGCTTAATTTAGATTAAAGCAGGGAGTAGCCAGTGCTGTTGGACTACATCTCGCATCATCCCTGCCTGTCAGCCATTCTGGCTGGGGTTGATGGAAGTTGAGACAACATCTTAAGGGGGTCACATGAGCTGCCCCTGAGTTAAAGCATTCAGTTAAGTGAATTAAGCTGTTTGAGTGATATTATATGTACTTTATTGATTGAGGGGCAGAGTATGATAATCCCTTGTTTATCAAAGCCATTTTATTGTCCATGGGATGTCTTTATTTCCTTCGATCTTGTTTTGTCGTGTTGATATACCAAGAACACGGAGTGGCTAGAAACCTCCTGTCTTGACCTCTTCCTCTACCTCCTTCTTGCCCCCCTGCAGGAGAGACGAACCATATTGGCCAGAGGCAAAGCGGATGGCGTTGGATGACCGCCATCGCTCGGATTTCAGCCGCCAGGACCGGTTCCATGACTTTGATCACAGGGATCGTGGGCGGTACCAAGACCATTCCCTGGACAGGTGAGCCAGCAGAATGATGAGCTTTGCCTCTTGGTGGGGGAGGTGCTTATTTATAATAATTTATATGCCTTCAACAACAAAAATTCCCTAAGCAGGTTATACAGCTCATTTTCTGAATTGTGTCTTACCCAGGCAGAAATTTCTAGGAAGGATTGTCTGGGGCGGGGGAGATGTGAAGAATACAGTGTCATTCCTACCTAGGGCATCCTAGTTAAAAGGTGTGGGATTTATTTGGGCACCTCCAAAATGAGCCAATGTTCACTAGCAAAATGCCTTCTGTGGCGAAGGGAGGCGAGGGCCTGTTACTTTGCAGACTGGGTGGCTCTAACAAGCCTACACTGAGATGCCATATCAGTCAGCCCTCGAGTCTACCTGTAACTCCTCTGGAAGGGAGAGCCTTTTCACCACCTGCTGGAGAATCTACACACCTCCTTGCAGCTTTCTGTGTATTGTAACAGTAAGCTGCTTTGGGAATCAGCCTTGGATTTAAAAAGCAGTATATAAATCTGGGAAGAGGACTCTTCAGGTGTTGCTAGGCTACAATTCTTATAATCCCTGACCTTTTTTTAAAGTATATTTATTAAATTTTCAAAAATTATACAACAAAGACAAAAATACAAAAAATTAACAACACGTATAATTTCATTCACTTATTTTCTTTTAACTTATTTCTCGGACCTCCTCATACCTCCCCTCTTTGTATTCCAATTCAAATTATTCATTTAGCAAATCCTCACCCTTAATTTCACTTAATTTTACACCTTTCTTTCTCTCCCCCCCCCCCATTATCTTAATCATTACAGCTGATAACCACTTAAATCTTATAATCCCTGACCTTGACTTTTGGGGCTGAAAGGAGTTCAAGTCAGCTTGAGGGGGGTACAGTTTCTGCACCCTAGGATAAATATGGATTCTATCCTTAAGCTAATGTTGCAGTTGAGTGAGCGTAGCATGAATTTCTTCCTCTATCCAAGAGGAACAGGTTGCCGGTGCTCCTTTAACCTTGAGCCTGATGTCGATTATATTGTTCTTTCCAGGAGAGAAGGGTCACGAGGAATAATGGGAGAGCGAGACGGACAGGTGAGCTGCGTTGGTTGTGAGCCTGGTAGTGCAAAACACACTTAAGACTAAACGGCGCTTGCTTTCTTCGAGTGCATGACACCATTTCCTGTCTCTGCTCCTGCAGCATCACACAGACGACCACCATGGGGGACCAGAACGCCACTCCCGGGATGGCTGGAGCAGCTATGGGTCTGACAGGCGCTTGAGCGAGGGAAGGGGAATAACCCCACATTCCCGGTGAGTGTACTCAGGTGGTGGTGGAGCAGCGCTTAAGTCTTAGTGTCCTTGCATATATAGAGCAGCTTAGCTGTTGAATAGTTCTGTTGTCCAAGAGGCTCACAGTTGAAGAAAGGAGTGTGTTTTCAGCGGGGCAGAATAATCAATCATAATCACAGAATTGCATATGAATAAATAATACAAATAATCATAGAATTGCAGAGTTGGAAGGGTGTAGACCCGTAGTTCCCACAGGGGGGCAATTTTGATTTTTAAGGGGGGCAGTTTGAGAATGAGTTGTTAACAGTTAATGGCCTTTTAGGCTCCCTCCATATGAATACAGTGGTGCCTCGCAAGACGAAATTAATTCGTTCCACGAGTTTTTTCGTCTAGCGAATTTTTCATCTTGTGAAGCACGGCGTCGGAAAAGTTTTGGAAAAGCTTCAAAAATCACCAAAAACCTCAAAAAAGGCTACCACACCGCTTTCTATGAGTTGCTCCTCGAAGTCAAGTCACAACTTATTAACGGTGTTAAGAAAAAGGAAACAAACTTGCAAGACGTTTCCGTCTTGCGAAGCAAGCCCATAGGGAAATTCGTCTTGCGAAGCAGCTCAAAAACCGCAAAACCCTTTCATCTAGCGAGTTTTCCGTCTTGCGAGGCATTCGTCTTGCGGGGCACCACTGTAGTTCACTTTTTGAATAATAAGAATTATATGTCACGGGGGTGGGGGTGCGGTGCATCAGGATTTTAGAGTCACCTCTGTCTTGATGGAGTGAGGGTCCGCCTACTCCCTGCATCCCGTTTTCAACCACTTCCAGCTCTGGTACTCCCAAAAAGTATCCCAAGCATAGCACGACAGCAATGCTGTCCTCCACTGCCTGTCCCCAAAATCTGGTATTCAGTGGTGGAACACAGAGGCTCCATTTTTCTATCATGGCCTAGAGAGAGAAAGAAACTTTCAGGAAATACAGCTATCAAAGTTGAGAATTCAAAATGTTTGTCTATATGTGTTTTGAAGGAATTTAAGTGCTTTCTTCTGCAGGTAGATAAAAAAAGATGTCTTTAAAATAAAGTAAACCTTTCACTTCTTTTTTTCCAGAGATGGGCGCGACTGGGGGGATCATGGTAGAAAATTCGAAGATCGCTCCTGGCAGAGCAACAATGGGGGTGCAATGGGGCGAGATCATGAGCGGTGGCGAGGTAACTCTCTTCCTGTTCAGCTGCTGGGTTCTCTCTCTCTCCCCCCGCCCCCAGGGATGCTGATGCTAAGCTCTACTCAAAAGTAGCCGCATAGAAATCAGTGGACCCAAGGCCCAGTGGTGGGTACTTGTCCAAAGAGCCTGTTATATAGACAAGGGAAGGGTGGAAGAGAGAAATCCATCAGAGCAGTGTTTCTTCACCAGGGACGATATCTAAAGGTTGGGGAGAGTGTTTCCAAAAACATGTACTGCAGAAGTAAGAAAAATTAAAAGTCGCAAAATTTCAATCCATTCGAAAACTGAAATAAAATACTTAGGAGGAGCTAAGTTTTAAGGGGGACGTGGGATTTTTATGTTGGCTAAAGGGGCAGATGGGCTTCAAAAGGTTGGGAGACACTGAGCAGCAGGGCACATTTGTTGTTACGTGGAATCCTGTGAAATTTGCCAAGCTGCTGTCTCTGCCTCAGTTCCTGCTCTGTAAAATCGAAGCATTTATTGCCCTACTCGATAAGGGGTACCACCAGGACACTTTAGCCTTGCAGGCTCACAATCTCTCTGCTTTCAAAGCTCTCCCCCCCCCCCCCCCGGCCGCCTTTTGTTGGCCTTTTTGCTGTAGTTCTAGGGAGAAAAACATGATAAACTAGGCCGAGAGCATCTCAGATGTATTTAGTATGCCCTGCCCTTAAACTTCCTCTTGGTTTTTCCCCAGGTGGGGGCAGAGGGAGGCGTGGCCACTTCTTTCATCGAGGTGGAATGTCTGGGTAAGAAGCTTCTTTCAGCCTTGCCTTCAGAATTACTTACTTCGTAAAAGTAATAATTGTTGTTATTACTGTTCTATATTTATACATATCCTGCCTTTTTCCCTGACAGGGACTCAAGAGACTTACACACAGCTTGATTGTAAAACAAAAACCCTCAAATCACGTTTTTGTTTTTTTTTAATGATTGGTTAAAACAAGTTTTAAAAAATCAATTTAAAGCATTAAAAAAATTAAAATAAGTAATAAAGCAACTACACTTGTCTTTTCCTTGTTCTGTGTTGCATCCAACTGCTCTCCCCCCCTCTCCCCGCCCCAATCTCAGAACAACTCTTTCCAAATCTACCTCCCAGCTTCACTAATAAGAGTGACTGTTTTTTGGCATTGCATTACTTAATTAATTGCTGCCTTACACACACATCCTGTGAAGTCTGGTGGCACTAGAGATGCCACTGCCGTTTAATTTCCTGTTCTGTCTGAGCGTTATTCTAGTTGACAGTTCTTGTTGCATAACCTCCTCCTCCTCCAACAAGGCCAAACAAACCCACAGCTCCATTGCTGCTGTTGCTCCTTTCGAGTTCTGCAGTGTTGCTTTCTCTTTTTTTAAAAAAAAGTTCAGTTTTAACTGTTTCACGTTCGCCTTGGCTTATCACACCTTTATTTAAAGAAAAGAAAAATATTGTGCACAAGCGCAGGTCAAAAACTTGGCTTCCAGGTGCGGGAAACTGCAGTAGGGAAGAGAGGGCTCGATTCGTGTTTGCAGGTTTCCCACGGGTGTCAGGTCAGCCTCTGAGAACAGGGGGCTGGACTAGATGGGCCCATTGGCTTGATCCAGAAGGTTAATCTATTAAGTGTTTGACCCAGTCTTGCTCACGGGGGCAAGAGTTTCCTTGCCACTTTCCCTGCACCTGGTGCTCAAATGGACCCCTGCCACACAACCCCCAAAGCTTCAGGACCCCGCTGCAGATTTGAGTCCTGGCAGACTGAGATGCCTGGCAGACTTGCAATATGCAAAAACTTTTGCTCGTTTGTTTTCCCCCCAAATTTTTTTATTGATTTTCCAAAAATTTAAACAAACAAACATAAATCTCAACCCTATTGTAACCAATCTTAGTAACATTGTTAACTGACTTCCTCGAATCCCCCTAGTTGAATTTCAGTGTATATCATTTTAAGTTTTCCAAAACCAATTTTCTTATAAAATTAACTTAATCACTTAACATCTTTCTTTCTTTCTTTCTTTCTTTCTTTTTTTCTTTCTTTCTTTCTTTCTATTTTAGCTTTAAACATATTAATTCCTAACATTACATATTTAAATCCTAAGCCTATTTGATATTTGCAAGCTTTTCGAATTAAGTTATTTTAACATGTTGAACTAAGTAGTCTTTGAATTTCATCCATTCCTCCTGGTACTCCTCCTCCTTCTGGTCACGGACTCTTCCGGTCAGGTCGGCTAGCTTCGAAAAATCCATCATCTTCACCTGCCATTTCTCCACTGTTGGGACTTCTTGTGTTTTCCAATTCTTAGCTAACAAAATTCTTGCTGCAGTTGCGGCATACAAAAACAATTTAACATCTTTCTTGGGCAATTCCAAACCTGTTATTCCAAGAAGAAAGGCCTCTGGTTTCTTAATAAATGTACCGTATTTTTTCGCTCTATAAGACGCACCAGACCACAAGACGCACCTAGTTTTTGGAGGAGGAAAATAATAAAAAAAATATTCTGAATCTCAGAAGCCAGAACTACAAGAGGGATTGCTGTGCAGTGAAAGCAGCAGTCCCCCTTGCTGTTCTGGCTTCTGGGATAGCTGCACAGCCTGCATTCGCTACATAAGACGCACACACATTTCCCCTTACTTTTTAGGAGGGAAAAAGTGAGTCTTACAGAGCAAAATATACGGTATATTTCAACATTTTTTTCAATTCATTATAAATCTTCTCCCAGAAGTCTTTCACCTTGGGGCAGGTCCACCACATATGATAAAAGGCACCCTCTTTTTCTTTACATTTCCAACATCACTTTTGTGGTAAACCTTTGCTAATTTTACAGGGCTTAAGTACCATCTATACATTATTTTCCTTTAACACCGTACATACAGTGAACCTGACCCCTTTCTTCCACAATCTTTTCCCAGTCTTCAAACATTATGTTGCGTCCCACATCTCCTGCCCAGTCTATCGTCACAGATTTAACTTGTTCATCCTTTGCATGCCATTCCAACAGCGATTCATACATTTTAGGCAAATGTGTTAACTTTAGAGTCCAACAACTCCGTTTCCAACTTAGTTTTTGTTTGTTTCATGTTGGTTTGTGATTCCCTTCCTTCCTTAGGCGGGGAGGATTCTTGCCAAGTGCTCCGCCAGCCCAGCCATCGCACAGTGGAGAGTCACAAGAAGGCGGCTTCTCGGGAGAAGACAGGGGAAGCAGACCTGGGGACCCTCGCTTCAGCCGCCGCTATTGAATGTTCCAGCGTTGTTGTGTTTTTTTTTTTAACTGTACAAATGGCAACAGATGGGGGGGAAACACACACACACACACACACACACACACTACTGCTACTCCTTCCCACCCCCACCCCCAGTGTACCACTGACTGTGACTTTTAAGTTAACCTTCATTGTTTTACTTCATAGCTCAATATGTGAAAGAAACAAAAGCCATTCGGGGTTTTTGGTAACGTGTATTTCTGTATGTGACCCTTCCCCCCCCGCACACACACGCAAATTTGCCCTCCTCTCCCCCCCCCCCATTAAAAGAAAATGTTTCTTTTACGGGGCATTCCATTTTCTATAAATAAATAAATAAACCCAGTTTACAATTACGTGACAGCTGCTTTTTTTTTTTTTTTGGAAGTCTTTTCATGATCTTTGTCTCTCTCCCCCCCCCCCCCATCGCATATTTTGAAGGAGGGGTGTTGGAATTGAAAGCTAGAGAATAGGAGGGTGAATGGAGCGGTCTTAGATTTGAAATCAGTTTTTTTGCTCCTGTTGGAACTGGGAATAGATCTTTGGTTGAGTGACAAGTCTTATATATTGCTTATCTGGTGACATGTTCAGCAGGCAATAATTTTGAACACATACACAGTAGAGGTGTGCTTCAGATTCAAGTGGGCTGCTATGGGTAAGTGTCCTCTCATACTGCATCACGGTGTAGTGCGCTGCTTTGACATCATCTGAAAGGAAGTGCCTACAGAGGGTGGTGAATACAGCACAAGATATTATGGGCTGTCCCGTAAAGCTACTGGATGATGAAATAATAATAATACGTTAAAAACTTCCCTGAACAGGGCTGCCTTAAGATGTCTTCTGAGTATCAGGTAGTTGTTTATCGCTTTGACATCTGCTGGAAGGGCGTTCCACAGGGCGGGCGCCACTACCAAGAAGGCCCTCTGCCTGGTTCCCTGTAGCTTTGCTTCTCGCAATGAGGGAACCGCCAGAAGGCCCTCGGCGTTGGACCTCAGCGTCCGGGCAGAACGATGGGGTGGAGACGCTACTTCAGGTATACCGGGCAGAGGCTATTCAGGGCTTTCAAGGTCAGCACCAACACTTCGAATTGTACTCGGAAACGTACTGGGAGCCAGTGTAGGTCTTTCAAGACCGGTGTTATATGGTCTCGGCGGCCGCCCCCAGTCACCAGTCTAGCTGCCTCATTCTGGATTAGTTGTAGTTTCCGAGTCACCTTCAAAGGTAGCCCCATGTAGAGCGCATTGCAGTAGTCCAAGCGGGAGATAACCAGAGCATGCACTACTCTGGCGAGACAGTCCGCAGGCAGATAGGGTCTCAGCCTACGTACCAGATGGAGCTGGTAAACAGCTGCCCTGGACACAGATTTGACCTAGCGGAAGAAGAGTGAAGAAAATTCTCAGGGATGATTTACACCCTGGCCAGCACTTTCTTGATCTCCTGCCTTCAGGCAGAAGATATAGAAGCACGATTAGTCGCACCAACAGGGTAAAGAACAGCTTCTATCCGAGGGCTGTTAGGCTGCTGAATGAAAAGATAACAACAGGGCAACTGACTTTGGGGTTTGGTGGGTGTGCGTCAGTAAACGAGGGGAATTAAGACTTAAGCTGAGTGGGGGGGTGCTCGTGTAATCTCACTGTATACAAGTTGTACAAGTGACAAAGTATTTCAATTTGGGACGTGTGGAGCTTGTCTAACGAAGGATCTTTCCGAAGCGCAGACCTCGATAGCAAGTTGAAGACAGTGTCCAGTGTTACTCCTGCCCAGAAACAGACCCGTGGAAATTGATCAAAACAACTACAGTGGTGCCCCGCAAGACGAATGCCTCGCAAGACGGAAAACTCGCTAGACGAAAAAGTTTTCCGTTTTGGAGGTGCTTCGCAAAACGAATTTCCTATGAGCTTGCTTCGCAAGACGACAATGCCTTGCGAGTTCCTGCGGGTTTTTTCCCCTTCCCCCCTTTTTCTAAGCCGCTTATCAGCTGATCCGATCAGCAGATAAGCCGCTAATAGCACTAATCCGTCAATGGGCTTGCTTCGCAAGACAAAAAAAACGCTAGACGAAGAGAATCACAGAACGGATTCTTTTCGTCTTGCGAGGCACCACTGTAACTCTCATCCATTCCTTTCAGTGGTTCTGTTCTGAGTACCCATTGAAATTGGTAGACCTAAGTCAGGTGTGTCAATTTTAATGCTTACTCTTGAGTACGGCTCATGTTGGATACAACCCAGTGTGTCTGCAAAAACTGACATGTTTCTTCTGCTTGCCATGTAAGGAAAAGGCCTGGTTGGGTAGATTTGGGGACAAGTTGGGGTGGGGAGTGACCCTCGGACACCAAGCCAAACCCCAATCCTATAACAATACATAAAACATGCTGGAGAAGCACATACGGTAGGTGGTGGCAAATATGTTCTGCCTCCAAGACCGCAGTCCTTCATGGGGAACCTTCCGAAGGCCACATGTTGGTCAGGGTCCGAAGCAAAATCCCAGACACTGGTCAGGGGTTTCTACAGGGGCAGAGAGAGAGTGTAGCCGTCAGGTGCAGCTGGGGCAGGTAGCATTGTTCACCTGGCTTCCCAATGTGCTGCAAAGGGAGCCAGAGCAACCGGGCCGTAGAGAAATTGGTGCTCGGTAGGCTAAGCAATAGCACCAATCCGACACTTGTGCTGTTGCGCTGGTGCCCACCTCCCCACTGCTGCTGGTGGTGTCACTCTTCAAGCCATGGGTAGGCAAGCTAGGGCCCGGATCTGGCCCAATCACCTTCTAAATCTGGCCTGCAGATGGTCTGGGAATCAGTGTGGTTTTTACCCGAGTAGAAGGTGTCCTTTTATTTAAAATGCATCTCTGGGTTATTTGTGGGGCTTAGGAATTCATTCGTGGGGGTTTTTTCCTTCAAAATATAGTCCTGCCCCCCACAAGGTCTGAGGGACAGTGGACTGGCCCCCTGCTGAAAAAGTTGCTGACCCCTGACTTAAGCACGCATTGTAGCCAGGCGCATGAGGAGGGGATGTGGCAATGCTGCTGAAGGGTGTGGTCTGGTGGGAATCCTGAAGGCTGGATTGTGAGGGTGAAAGACAAGGCAAAGCTGAACAGTGCAGTACTTTGCACATGAAATAGTATTGTTGCCCTCCCAAGCAGTGCCTACATTTTCCCTGATTCGGTTTCCTTCGAATGAAGGTCAATGGAGGCTGACACAAAGTCAAGAAGACCCCTTGGAACCGCCCCTAACTTAATAGGCTCTGGGGAGGTCATGCGAGGCCTCTGGGAAGCTGTGGGAGCTTCCCAGAGGCCTCATGCAATCTTCCCAAAGCCCAGTAAGCAAGGCGGATAGCTCAAAAACTTTCCTTACCAGGAAAACAGCACAGGGAGAGCGTTTTAAAGCCTTTCTTACAGGGTTCCAGACAGGTCATATGAAATCTCGGGACCACCTCTCCCAACTGTTCCTTCCCTTTCCATTATTTATTTTCACACCACCTGGGCAAAGCTGTAACCATGCAAGCACCGTATTTTTCGCTCTATAGGACGCACCGGACCATAGGAGGGGGAGAACAGGGGGAAAAAATTCTCCCCCTCTCTGCTCAGCGCTGCTTCAGCGAAGCGGCAGTAGAAACGGAGCCCCTTCCATTGCTCCCCCCGCTTCGCTGAAGGGGCGCTGCACAGTCTCTCTCTGCTGATGCCAGGAGAGTCTTGCTCTCCCGGCTTCAGCAAAAGGAACCCGAAGCCTTTGGAGCGCAGCGCAAGTTCCCGCTGCACTCCGAAGGCTTCAGGGATAGCCGCCTGAAGCCTTTGGAGCGCAGCGGGAATTTGCGCTGTGCTCCAAAGGCTTCGGGTTCCTTTCGCTAAAGCCAGGAGAGTCTTGCTCTCCCCTGCACGCCGGAGGCTTCAGGCGGCTATCCCTAAAGCCTGGAGAGCAAGAGGGGTCGGTGTGCACTGACCCCTCTTGCTCTCCAGGCTTCAGCGAAAGCCTGCATTCGCTCCATAGGACGCATACACATTTCCCCTTCATTTTTGGAGGGGGAAAAGTACGTCTTATAGAGCAAAAAATACGGTAAATCATACACAAGTTGTCTGTCTACTTGTATACCGTATTTTTCGCTCTATAAGACGCACCAGACCACAAGACGCACTTAGTTTTTGGAGGAGGAAAACAAGAAAAAAAATATTCTGAATCTCAGAAGCCAGAACAGCAAGAGGGATCGCTGCGCAGCGAAAGCAGCAATCCCTCTTGCTGTTCTGGCTTCTGGGATCGCTGCACAGCCTGCATTCGCTCCATAAGACGCACACACATTTCCCCTTACTTTTTAGGAGGGAAAAAGTGAGTCTTATAGAGCAAAAAATACGGTATACTGACTGAGCATAAAGTCAAAGGGTTCACAGCATTAACACGCCAGTAGATTTTCCCCATTAGGAGGTTTCCAGGAAAACCCCAAGCCGCATAGCTTTGGGTCCAGAACAGAGCAAGGCAAGCCTGTGTCTCCAGCATCAGCAAAAGCACACACACACACCGGCATACTGAGCTCCTTGGCTGCTAAGCAAATCAGTCTCTTAAGCCAAGAAATAGTATTCTTTATGAAATTGAATATCAATATACGTATCAAGGCTTTGAGATTAGACCACTGAAGAAGCCCAGAAAACTACCTTGGGAGTGTGCTACCTGCAAGGGCCCCCATCGGGGGCAAACAGCAGCCTCTTGATTACTTGGACTGCCAGGGTGAAACGGGTGCAAAACGCCGGCACCCTGTCTACAACTTCACTAGCATCTCAGTACAGTGGTACCTCGGGTTAAGTACTTAATTTGTTCCGGTGGTCCGTTCTTAACCTGAAACTGTTCTTAACTTGACGCACCACTTTAGCTAATGGGGCCTCCTGCTGCTGCCACTGCGCCGCCGGAGCACGATTTCTGTTCTCATCCTGAAGCAAAGTTCTTAACCTGAAGCACTATTTCTGGGTTAGTGGAGTCTGTAACCTGAAGCGTATGTAACCCGAGGAATCGCTGTATTGTGAACAACACCAAACTTACCCTTTGTTGGTACCTTCATGAACTTACCTGAAAATATAAAGAAAACAAAGGACTGAGTTAAGCGTTTGAAAAATCCATTGAAACCAGACATTATAAGTTCATCTTAGGTGGGGTAGTTTGTAAGTCTCTGTGCCTTTCTGCAAGGTTTTGTATATTTCAGAAGATTGATAAAGAATGTATAATTATTTTGGTAATTATTGTGTGTATATTAGTTGCCAACGTGTTGCATGAGTCGTGCCACTTGGGTCCAGAACAGAGCAAGGCAATCCTGTGTCTCTAGCATCAGCCAAAGCACACACACACCGGCTTATTGAGTTCCATCTGAAGATGACACGGCACCCAACCAGGTGAAGTGGGAAAAGGACCAGTCTGGTAACAGCATGGCATCAGATGCCGGATGGCTATCAGTCATGAACGCATTAGTTGAGATTCCTGCAATGCAGGGGGTTGGACAGTGTAGGGATGCGGGTGGCGCTGTGGGTTAAACCACAGAACCTAGGACTTGCCAATCAGAAGGTCGGTGGTTCGAATCCCCGTGACGGGGTGAGCTCCCGTTGTTCGGTCCCTGCTCCTGCCAACCTAGCAGTTCGAAAGCACGTCAAAGTGCAAGTAGATAAATAGGTACCACTCCGGCGGAAAGGGGTTGCGGCGCTCATCTCGCTTTACTGGCCGAGGGAGCCGGCGTACAGCTTCCGGGTCATGCGGCCAGCATGACTAAGCCGCTTCTGGTGAACCAGAGCAGCGCACGGAAACGCCGTTTACTGGAGTGGTACCTATTTATCTACTTGCATTTTGACGTGCTTTCGAACTGCTAGGTTGGCAGGAGCAGGGACCGAGCAACGGGAGCTCACCCTAGCTCACTCCGTCGTGGGGATTCGAACCGCTGACCTTCTGATCAGCAAGTCCTAGAATCTGTGGTTTAACCCACAGCGCCACCCACGTTCCTTCAAAAATAGTATGCAGCTCATGAAACATTTTTACTAGGAGAAAACAATGCGACTTTTGAAGAGAAATGGCGGGACTTAACTGGCCAGCTCAGGCCATGCTCTTACAAAGGAACTTTGTTCAGATGCCTCTTATACTAGAATCTAATCCTCCTAGGAAGAATTGAGGGTTTGAGATCCATTGGCTGCCCTCACCTGGTTTTGCTGGCCAGTCAAAGACATTTCTTGGGACTGTGGCCACTGACACCTGCTGACAGCTTCTAGGAGCCACAGGTGAGAGCTGAGTGCAGGGTAGGGACCAAAGATGGACAGACTGTCCCCCCACCAGAGGTACTAACCCCTCCCTTAACACCCCATACATTATGTTTTTAATGCTACACCACAGTTGCCCAGTATTGGCAGCAAAGAGCTGGAACTCAACTATCACCAGCCCAAGCTGCAGCCTTCCAGTTAAACAAGCCTGTGCAAGACCCTTCCTGTGTTGTGAGGCCTTTGCCTCAAATGACGAACCTTCTCTGAATTCCGACACGCCCTAATCGGAAGAAGGAAAAGAGGTCTCTTTCGCACCATGCTGGCTTTCTGGTATTTAAGTTTCCCTTTTTGGAGAGTGATTCTTTCCCAAACGCCTGGCTCAGGTAGGATTCTAATACCATCTCTCTTTTCCCACTTGCTCTCTTCCCTTGGATTATGTCCCACGAACCTCTGTTTTTTTATTATGCTCTCGATGAATCAAAGATAGAATCATAGAATCATAGAATCATAGAGTTGGAAGAGACCACAAGGGCCATCGAGTCCAACACCCTGCCAAGCAGGAAACACCATCAGAGCACTCCTGACATATAGTTGTCAAGCCTCTGCTTAAAGACCTCCAAAGGAGGAGACTCCACCACACTCCTTGGCAGCAAATTCCACTGTCAAACAGCTCTTACTGTCAGGAAGTTCTTCCTAATGTTTAGGTGGAATCTTCTTTCTTGTAGTTTGGATCCATTGCTCCATGTCCGCTTCTCTGGAGCAGCAGAAAACAACCTTTCTCCCTCCTCTATGTGACATCCTTTTATATATTTGATATTTGATATTTTGATATATTTGATATTTCACATTACTTCCATAGTCTGTACCCCTGCCAAAAAAACCACCCCTCCATGTATGTTTACATAGCAACCGCTATCAAAGTTCAGGCAGAAAACTTCCAATAGCCATTTTTTGGGGGGTTTTCTTTGTTTTTAAAGATATTTGAGACAGCAGGAAGTTGTTGCAGGAGTCATGTATATTAGAATAAGGTAGAATAAGGTGGAATAAGGGTCACAGGTGGCGCTATGGGTTAAACCACAGAGCCTAGGACTTGCCGATCAGAAGGTCAGCAGTTCAAATCCCCGCAATGACAGGGTGAGCTCCCGTTGCTCGGTCCCTGCTCCTGCCAACCTAGCAGTTTGAAAGCAGAAAGTGCAAGTAGATAAATAGGTACCACTCTGGTGGGAAGGTAAACGGCATTTCCATGCGCTGCTCTGGTTCGCCAGAAGCGGCTTAGTCATGCTGGCCACATGACCCGGAAGCTGTACGCCGGCTCCCTCGGCCAATAAAGCGAGATGAGCGCCGCAACCCCAGAGTTGGTCATGACTGGACCTAATGGTCAGGGGTCCCTTTACCTTTACCTTTAAGGTGGAATAAGGGCTTAACTCCATCCAGAGCTTAACATGAAACTCCCCCTCCCTGGTCCTGCTCCGCACCCTTCCATGGAAGGTTGCCTGGAAGGAAATAAAAATAAACAATTTATTGTACCCCGCCCATCTGACTGGATTGCCCCAGCCACTCTGAGTGGCTTCCAACAGAATAACACAACGAAACACCAACCATTAAAAACGTCCCCATACAGGGCTGCCTTCAGATGTCTTCTAGAAGTTGTGTAGTTCTTTAACTCCTTGTCTTCTGATGGGAAGGTGCTCCACAGGGCAGGTGCCACTACCGAGAAGGCCCTCTGCCTGGTTCCCTGGAACCTCATTTCTTACAGTGAGGGAACTGCCAGAAGGCCCTCAGCACTGGACCTCAGTGTCCGGGTAGAACGATGGAGATGGAGACGCTCCTTCAGGTCTACTGGGTTGAGGCCGTTTAGGGCTTTAGAGATCAGCACCAACACTTTGACTTGTGCTCGGAAACCTACTGGGAGCCAATGTAGGTCTTACAAGGCGGGTGCTCTGTGGTCTCAACGGCCTCTCCCACTCACCAGTCTGGCAGCCACATTCTGGGTTGTCATTTCCGAGTCACCTTCCAAGGTAGCCCCACATGGAGCGCATTGCAGTAGTCCAAGCAGGAGATAACCAGAGCATGCACCACTCTGGCTTGACAGGTAGGGTCTCAGCCGACATACGAGATAGAATGTGGCTCTCAGTCTGAAAAGGGATTCACACCCCTGACCTGGAGAGAGACCCTTGGTGCTACCAGCAGCAGGGATATTGATGGATGTTTGGCAACCAGCCGACTGAATTCTGACCCTCAGTTCCTGCCATCCCAACAAAGCCCCCTTTGAGTCTCTCCCTCTCGGTTTAAGCCACCGCAGTTGCACACCCAAGGGCCTACATCAAGCGCCACGAGAGGCTCTCTTACGACAGAGGAGCTTTGGAGAAGATGCATCAAGAGGCGAACGAGGAAGGAGACGGGAGATCGATCTTGCTCGAGTTCCAAGCCTACCGGAGGTACAGTAACACCATCCGTTCAATGTAGGGATTGCTATGGGATTGCTACGAGGAATTATAACAAATATAGAGTAAGCCATCTGTGCCAGCAACAAAAGCATTGCGTTGACTGGGTTTAAACTATTTTGATATGATTCTTGATCAATCCACACCTCTGCATCCCTCTTCCATTTCTCTTTCTTCACAAGTCACGTACCCACTTAGAGAGGCAGGCTTCCTGGGTCATCAAAGACAGTGGGCAGTTTCTTTGATGTAGCTTTTCTGATATGTTAATCTCAGGATGTTAATCTTAGGGCCAGGAAACAGATCTCACCTGAAGGTGATAATGATCGCTGTCCTCCCGGCCATCCTTCTTATCATGTATATTGCTTGTTTATCACCTCTGGGGTTGCCAGACGACACTCTTTTTGTAGTTCTGTTTTGTTTACCCCAGAAATATGTGTGCTTAATAAGTTTTGGTAGTTTAACTTTTCCCCACGTGGGGTTTGTTGAAATGCTCAGAAGAAATCTGATTGGTTCTTAGAACACTCTGTAAAAAGCTCTTTTGTGAATAAAACGACCTGGGCCAGGGGCTGGAGACAGAGATTATTATACGCACCCTTCCCAGAGTCTTGCTGGCATAAGCCTCTGTGTCTATTCTTATTAATCAGAGTTCAACCCTTCCTTTACTTTGGGAATGCCTCAGTTCAACAGCCAACTTTTGCATGAGTGGGGCAGGTATCTGTGGGTGATGCTCAGTCAGTACAGCATGAGACTCTTGATCCCAGGGTCATGAGTTCAAGCCCCATTTCGAGCAAAAGGTTCATGCATTGCAAGGAGTAGGTCCAGACAACCCTTGTGGTCCCTTCCAACTCTACAATTCTGTAATAATAATAATAATAATAATTTTTATTATCTATACCCACCCATCTGGCTAGGTTTCCCCAGCCACTCTGGGCGGCTCCCAACAGAATTAAAAGCACAATAAAACATCAAACATTAAAAACTTCCCTAAACAGGACTGCCTTCAGATGTCTTCTAAAAGTCAGGTAGTTGTTCATTTCCTTGACATCTGGTGGGAAGGCGTTCCAAAGGACGGGCGCCACTACCGAGAAGGCCCTCTGCCTGGTTCCCTGTAACCTCACATCTTGCAGGGAGGGAACCGTCAGAAGACCCTCAGAGCTGGACCTCAGTGTCCGGGCTGGACAATGGAGAGACCCCACAATTTGTCCCTTAAAAAAAAATGCAACAAAAGTTATTCACTCTGGTGTCCACATCAAGCAATGAGTTCCGCAAGCTAAATGCATGTGTCGAAACTGTGTTTCAGGGTCTTCAGACTGAGACTATGGAGGGACAGGAGTGTTTTCGCAAGAGACATTGAGATCACCAGGAGAAATGGTGACGCCGGGCCCACGAACCTCTCTTTCATTTACTCTGGTATCCTGGAAGGTGACAATTTTTTATTTTTTATTTAAATTGGTCTGGAAAGAAGTCAGCACCTCACAAAGGGGATAGAAAAATAATGTATTCTCTGTGTCTCCCACCTGCCTTTCTCTCTCTCTACTGGAACAGAATTCCAGAGAAGTCTGCTTTCCACATAACTCCTATTCAGAGCAGACTCTCTGAAATTAATGAATTTGAGCTTTCATTTTAAAAGGAGGGGGAGAACAAGCTTCTGTAGTCCTTAACAGTGGTGTAGCGTGGGGGGTGCAGTGGGGGCCGGCCGCACCGGGCGCAACACCTGGGAGTTAGGGTTAGGGGGCGCAAATCCACGGGTTAGGGGGCGCAAATCCACGGGTTAGGGGGCACAAATCCATGGGTTAGGGGGCGCAAATTACTTGCCTTGCCCCGGGTGCTGACAACCCACGCTACGCCACTGGTCCTTAAGGCAGTGAAACTCTGCTTGCAAAGTCCTGGGGCAAAGGCTGGGAAAATCCCACAGGGCAGGGTGTGCACAGCGCTTTGAATGAATCAAGATGAATAAATTGTGCAAAATGGATGCAGATTTACAAAGCTTGCCCAACTTCAGGGACTGGGAGCCCTTGGCTCTCTCAGATGGACTACGACTCCCATCATGCCTGAGTGTTGCCCATGCTGGCTGGGGCTTATGGGAGTTGGAGTCCAAGGACATCCCAGCTGATGCCTGCAGCTTGCAGAGTTGCACATGGGTCACATAATTATGGTCTGTGTGTGTGGTTTGGGAGCTGCACGGTCTGGGGGAAAACAATGCTGTCCAGGGTTGTAAAGACTGCGGAGAGAATAATTGGGTGCATTCTTCCCACCTTGGATCAAATCTATGCTTCCAGGTGCAATAAGAAAGCTGCAGAGATCACGCAGGACAGTGTGCACCCCGGAAATGATCTCTTTCAGCTTCTGCCTTCTGGAAGAAGGTACAGGGTTATAAAGACTAGGACTAGCTGCCTGAGAAACAGTTTCTACCCAAATGCGATTTTGGTTTTAAACACAGTGTAAGGAGTCTCTGTGGGAGTATATTGTATTTAATTATGGGGTATCAGAGTTTTTAGGGGGTTAACCAGGCTGGGATAGCTGGCTTGTTGGTTTTTGAATGTCTGATGTAAGGTAAAGGTAAAGGGACCCCTGACCATTAGGTCCAGTCGTGGCTGACTCTGGGGTTGCAGCGCTCATCTCGCTTTATTGGCAGAGGGAGCTGGCGTACAGCTTCCGGGTCATGTGGCCAGCATGACTAAGCCGCTTCTGGCGAACCAGAGCAGTGCACGAAAACGCTGTTTACCTTCCCACCAGAACGGTACCTATTTATCTACTTGCACTTTTGACGTGCTTTCAAACTGCTAGGTTGGCAGGAGCAGGGACCGAGCAATGGGAGCTCACCCCGTCATTGCGGGGATTCGAACCGCCGACCTTCTGATCGGCAAGCCCTAGGCTCTGTGATTTAACCCACAGCGCCATCTGTGTCCCTAACGTCTGATGTAGATTTTTTCAATTTCGTTGTTCTGTATGGGACAATGACCATAAAGATTATCGTATTGTATTGTATAATGTTTGGATGGGTGTATTTTAGCCCAGCCTGCGCTAATGACCCTGCTGACCTTCCCACAGGAGAGCCAGGTTCCTCGTGCCACGGGTCCATCATCAACGGTCTCTTTGAGGGCTTCATCCGGACGCAGAACGGCACCTATTACGTCGAATCTGCTGGGACGTCTTCCTCCAGCCAGACCTCTCCAACTCATTCATTCATCCATCATGAGAGTGACTTAGGTCAGTGACTTTCAACCTGTGTGCAGTGGCATCCTGGGGTGCCTTGAATGGTGATCAGGGGTGCCACAGGCAACAATGGCCTCTGTCCCTCTGCCCTTATTCCCTTATGGGGTATCCAAGAGCCCATATAGAGTCCTTACATGGGTTCCCTATTGGTAGGAGAAAATAACAGGCCAACCAGAGAATATTGAGAAGCAAAGCAGCTAGTAAGCCTGATCTTTATTAAACTGTTGCAACAGGGTCCTCACTCACCACAGTCAGGAAAGAGGAAGAACCCAGAACAAAGGTGTGCAAGCTCTTACATAGACTTTTTTAATTGTCCACCCTCAAACTCCAGACCACCCCCACAAACATCATACCTACATCACAGATTTTAGAACCAGAGAGTTGGAAGGGACTCGGAGGATCAGATTGCGTTATCATATTCCTTAGTGGGGGGGTCATGTAAACTGGTCTGATGAATTATGCTTTTTATGGAGTAGGGGGGGTACTGGGGGTGATGGGTGGCCAGAGACCCCCTGGTCTAGATTGATTCTAGATCCTGCCGTGCGGCTGGTGGATTGAAAACCCTCCCCTTGGCGAGGTTATCCACACCTTTTCCTCTGCGCATGCCCAGGTGAACGAAGGAGCATGTGGCGGATCTTGGCACAGACCCACGCACAACATCGCTGGGCAGGTGTGGTGACATAACATTCCTCAGGTGGGAAAATGCAGCATCAGTCTGCAGCAGGCTATACCGTATTTTTCGCCCCATAAGGCCATAGGGCGCACCTCGTTTTTAGAGGGGGAAATCAAGAAAAAAAATCTTATTCCCCCCCCAGCCCCAAAGAGCAGCGTACAGGCTGCGCACAACCTCTCCCTGCAGGAGGGGTTGCGCGCGGCTATGGCACAAGCTATATGGCGCAAGATCCATCCCGCTCGCTGTCTTGGCTTGTGCCATAGCCGCACGCAACCCCTCCAGCAGGGAGAGGCTGCGCGGGGCTAAAGAAGCCATAGCCGGAGGGGCTGCGTGCGGCTATCCCTGAAGCCTTCCGAGCGCAGCGCAAGTTCCCGCTGTGCTCCTCAGGCTTCAGGTTCCTTTCGCTGAAGCCTGGAGAGCAAGACTCTCCCGGCTTCAGTGAAAGGAACCTGAAGCCTCCAGAACACAGCGGGAACTGGCGCTGCACTCCGAAGGCTTCAGGTGGCTACCCCTGAAGCCTAGAGAGCGAGAGTGGTCGGTGCACACCAACGCCTCTCACTCTCCAGGCTTCAGCGAAAGCAACGCGAAGCCTCCAGAGCGTGGAGGGAGCGTTCCCTCTGCGCTTTGGAGGCTTCGCGTTGCTATGACTGAAGCCTGGAGAGCCTGCATTCGCTCCATAGGACGCACACACATTTCCCCTTAATTTTTGGAGGGGAAAAAGTGCGTCCTCAGAGTGAAAAATACGGTAATTCTTGGAACGAAGCCAGTTCCCCACAAAGCACTTTTCAGGGGCCAGAAAGTCTGCTTTAAATCTCAACTGTGTGTGAGGAAAACAAAACCCAAGTGCTTGTTGGACTTCGAAAACAAAGATCCGCCCAAGGAATTCCGCTGCATGAAAAGATTCCCTCTTGTCTTGAGACTCTACAGCGCCATTATGCTTTTTTCCCCCTTCCCCACTGCTAGATTATCAACTCTGGGGAGATTCTGAATCCGTGACTTTGGCTCAGCGGACACACCAGCACCTGCAGGATTTCCAGCGAAAGCTCACAGCAAAGGTGAGGGTTAAAAGCTGAGAAAGGGGGCTTTTTAGTTTTGGGGAAATGAGAGCAAGAGGTGGCAGGGTTTATAAAAGTACCGTATTTTTTGCCCTATAAGACTCACTTTTTCCCTCCTAAAAAGTAAGGGAAAACGTGTGTGCGTCTTATGGAGCGAATGCAGGCTGTGCAGCTACCCCAGAAGCCAGAACAGCAAGAGGGATCGCTGCTTTCCCTGCGCAGCGATCCCTCTTGCTGTTCTGGCTTCTGAGATTCAGAATATTTTTTTTCTTGTTTTCCTCCTCCAAAAACTAGGTGCGTCTTGTGGTCTGGTGCGTCTTATAGAGCGAAAAATACGGTACTTAAAAAAAAAACAACTAGAGTCCTTTTTGTTGGGGATAGCTCAGATGGAAATTCCCAGGTGTCAAAAAAGATCATTTAGGTATGCAACAACTGTGGCTTGTGTTTTGTTAGCCCCAAAGTGGAAAACAAGTCTCAGCTGAAGAAGAATAAAAAAATTCCTTCCAGTAGCACCTTAAAAACCAACTAAGTTAGTTCTTGGTATGAGCTTTCGTGTGCATGCACACTTCTTCAGATACACTGAAACAGAAGTTGCCAGATATTTCTATATAGTGAGAAGGTGGGGAGGGGTATTACTCAGAAGGGTGGTGGGAATGGGAGATTGGCAGATAGCTGAGATGAGCCTGTTGACGACTCTTAACGAAAGCTCATACCAAGAACTAACTTAGTTGGTCTTTAAGGTGCTACTGGAAGGAATTTTTTTATTTTGACTATGGCAGACCAACACGGCTACCTATCTGTAACTGAAGAAGAATGGCAACTTAAAATTGATGGAATATGTGCAGCTTGTGGATCTAACACATGGGTAGGCAAACTAAGGCCTGGAGGCCGGATGTGGCCCAATCGCCTTCTAAATCTGGCCTGCGGACGGTCTGGGAATCAGCGTGTTTTTACATGAGTAGAATCTGTGCTTTTATTTAAAATGCATCTCTGGGTTATCTGTGGGGCATAGGATTTCGTTCATTCCCCCCCCCCCAATATATAGTCTGCCCCCCCCCCACAAGGTCTATCTCCCTGCTTCACCTTTTCTCCACAACAGGATCTGGAGCATTTACTGCGGCGGAAGAGAAGCCTAGATTATTCAAAGACCTCTTGCTTGCTGCACATTCAGGCTGACCACCTTTTCTCCCGAAGGTTTGGCTCCATCGAAGCCGTGATTGCCCAGGTACCAGAATCTACAAAGGAAGCCTCTTAACCAGGGGCGGGGGGTGGGTAGGGAAAGTTGATTCCATTCTCATTTAAAGCTGGATTTATCCAATTTGCAATTTCCCAAAAACAATACGAGAACCATAGCGCGCACTCCGCGCTGCTCCCACCGTCGCCATGTTTTCCCTCACGGACACTCAGAAAACTGGAACGGGTCTCAGAGGTTTTGGAGTGTTTTTCCTTTTCTTTGGGATGATCCTTATTTTTGACAAAGCACTTTTGGCTATTGGGAATGTTTTAGTCGTGGCTGGCCTGGCTTTTGTGATTGGTTTAGAAAGGACTTTCAGATTCTTCTTCCAGAAACACAAAGGGAAAGCCACAGGTTTCTTTCTGGGTGGTGTACTTATAGTTCTTATTGGCTGGCCCTTGATAGGAATGGTCCTTGAAATTTATGGCTTCTTCCTCTTATTCAGGGACTTTTCCCCTGTGGTGGTTGGTTTTATTAGAAGAGTGCCAGTCCTTGGCTATCTCTTGAATTTACCTGGCATTAGCTCGCTTGTAGATAAAGTTGGAGGGATGCGGGTGGTGCTGTGACTTAAACCACAGAGCCTAGGACTTGACGATCAGAAGGTCGGTGGTTCGAATCCCTGCGATGGGGTGAGCTCCCGTTGCTCAGTCCCTGCTCCTGCCAACCTAGCAGTTCAAAAGCACGTCAAAGTGCAAGTAGATAAATAGGCACCGCTCCGGCGGGAAGGTAAACGGCATTTCCGTGCGCTGCTCTGGTTCACCAGAAGTGGTTTAGTCATGCTGGCCACATGACCCAGAAGCTGTACGCCGGCTCCCTCGGCCAATAAAGCGAGATGAGCACCGCAACCCCAGAGTCGGCCACAACTGGACCTAACGGTCAGGGGTCCCTTTACCTTTACTTAGATAAAGTTGGAGAAAGCAACAGCATGGTATAATGGCAAGTGTGCCGAAGACTGGCTCTAAACCTAAATTATTTATAAGGTCTTTCTGAAGAAAAAAAGATCAGCACAAAGATTCTCTTGGGTACAGAGGCAAAGTTTGTAACGGTCTTGATGTAAGTTTTTCATTTACACCATAGTCTGCAAAAAATCATTTTGAGCAAAGGGCAAGTGTGCAGCCAGGACTTTCAACACCACCAATTCTGTAAATTGAACTGAAGAAAAAGTCATGGGGAAACCCATGGTATTAAAAATTTTAAAGACTATTTAATGCTTTTGGGAATACGAGAACCAAAATCCAAGCTTATCAGGATTTTGCAAAGCAGTTCTCCAGCCAATGTTTACAGGTGTGCAGATCAAGGGAAGTCAAGAGTCCTGCTCCATTCTGCCTTGGTCAGACCCCACCTAGAGTTCTGGGCATCACTGTTTAAGGAGGATATTGACAAGGCGGAAGGTATGGAGAGGAGGGGAATCAAAGGCCTGGAAACCAAGCCTTAGGGGGAACGGCAGAGGGACCTCAGCATACTTAGCCTGGAAAAGAGGAGACTGAGAGCCGATATGAGAGCCGTCTTCAAATATCTAAAGGGTTGTCGCACAGAAGATGGAGCAGCTTGCTCCATATTGCTTTGGGAAGTTCAAACTGGATAGATGCAGCCGAACCAACTTTCTCCTCCATCCGAGCTGAGACCTTGCTGCTGCTGCTGTTGTTGTTTAGTCGCTTAGTCGTGTCCGCCTCTTCGTGACCCCCTGGACCAGAGCACGCCAGGCACTCCTGTCTTCCACTGCCTCCCGCAGTTTGGTCAAACTCATGCTGGTAGCTTCAAGAACACTATCCAACCATCTCATCCTCTGTCATCCCCTTCTCCTTGTGCCCTCCATCTTTCCCAACTTCAAGGTCTTTTCCAGGGAGACTTCTCTTCTCATGAGGCGGCCAAAGTCTTGGAGCCTCAGCTTCAGGATCTGTCCTTCCAGTGAGCACTCAGGGCTGATTTCCTTCAGAATGGAGAGGTTTGATCTTGCAGTCCATGGGACTCTCAAGAGTCTCCTCCAGCACCATAATTCAAAAGCATCAATTCTTCGGCGATCAGCCTTCTTTATGGTCCAGCTCTCACTTCTGTACATCACTACTAGGAAAACCATAGCTTTGACTATACGGACCTTTGTTGGCAAGGTGATGTCTCTGCTTTATAAGATGCTGTCTAGTTTTGTCATTGCTTTTCTCCCAAGGAGCAGGCATTGATCGCTGCCTTGCCGTGGCGAAGGGGCTTGAATAACTCAGAGGAGCTAAGACCTAGCTGCCTTTTACGCCAGTAATGTTTGCGTGGCCAAAGGATCTGGTCCTCATGATTCTAAAGGAAGGGCTGATTTAATCAGGAACACATAGGGAGGTAGCTGATACTGAGCGAGACAATACAGGTCATTCGTCAGCAGACCATGCGACTCTTCGTCTCTGAAGGTGGATTCCAGCCCCACGTAGGGCACAAGATTCCTGCATTGGATTCGGTTGGATTATATGATCCTTGGGATCCCTTTCCAATGCTACTATTCTGTGATTCTATGGCTGGTATTGAAGGAATGGGTTTCTGTGCAGCCAGTTTGAAATGGGACCCAAAGTCCCCATTTTTCCTCCTCCAAGGGAGCACTTCTAAAATGCATTAACTTGAGCTTTTCAAGCTCAGGAAGCTTGAGCTTGAGTCAATGTATAAACAGAAAACCCAGCTGTAGTAACAAGTGCTCAAAGCCCTCTCCCTTATCAGTCTGTGACGGCAATGAGTGGCCTTGTCCGTTCCAAAGTAGAGCTGTGTCTTACATCCTGACTCCAAAGACCACAGACCTTGTCAGGTCTGACAAGAGACCCGGGAATGGCGCCAGGAGTGCTCTTAGAGCTGGTGACCTCTTGCTCCAAGATAAGAGTATAGGAACAGGAACAGGACACCCTTTTATGGTCAAGAGTACTGGAACAGGAAAACCCTTTTATGGTTAAGAGTACCGGAGCAGGAACATCTGTGATGTCAACTTGCGTGTATAAGGTGACATGGCTGGATTCCTGGGGAAGCGGGAAGAGGGTGCCTGGAGGATATATATACTGCATGAAATTTCTCATTTCTTTGGACTTGCTGTGAACTGACCACGCAAGTGCCTTCTGCTATCCGGAAAGCAGAATAAACTTTCTATAAATCAACCTCGGTGTCATTTGACTTCCTTTCTCCCTCCCGGGAGCAACGCAGACCCCACCAGTCAGTAAAGTCTAATAAGGCTACAGTATGGGCTATTTAGAGTCTTTCCTAGCCCTCCCATCTCTCTCTGCCTTTCTCTCCCACCAGATTGCCAGCTACGTAAAAGCTGTAAATGCCATTTACGAAGGGGCAGAATTTGATGGAATCGGGAACATCGACTTCAAAGTTAAGACCATCAACGTAAGCACAGCTCTCTTCTTAGTAGAGTTTCTACGGGGATATACGCTCGGTATTTATCACCCCTGCTCTGCAAAAATCTCCAAATTAATCCGAACGTCAGTGTCTAAAATCCCTGGTAGAGGACAAGGATCTTGAGATCACGTTAAGGGTAGCCAAATTCTGTGCGATTGCCATAAAACTTAGTGAACAAGTTGTGCTATCATAATGATTAAGGTTTTAAATGATAATTTTAGGTAGTGACTAAGTTTTAATTCCTATATTTTTTAACTGTTGAATATCTGTATTGTCCCTGTTATACCTAATTGCATATTCAAATGTATCCCTATTATGTTTTATTACTTCCTTGATATTGTATGTGGGCTGGAACTGGTCTGTGACCGAAATAATAAAATTCATTCATTCATTCCTCTCCTTTCCCTTCCTCCCCTGCAACAAAAACTCTGTGAGGTGAGTGAGGCTGAGAGACTTCAGAGAAGCGTGACTGGCCCAAGGTCACCCAGCAGCTGCATGTGGAGGAGCGGGGAATCGAACCCGGTTCACCAGATTACGAGTCCACTGCTCTTAACCACTACACCACACTGGTTCTGTGTTTCTGTGCAGGGTTTCAGGCAGTCCCTGAGGTGCCCTGGGTCGAAGTTGTTTCTGGACTTTGTAAATCAATGCAAAATACTAAAGCAGCGTCACGTGCTCAGGTGTGTCTTATCCTTCTTTCGCAGATCGTGGAGGAGGAGGACCGCTCAGAGTCGCCCTTCATCAGTCCAGAGATGCTCCTGATGATGCACTCCAGAGCCAACTGGAACAGTTACTGCTTGGCTTTCCTGCTCACCGACAGGGATTACAGCGGAGTTCTGGGCATCGCTTTCAACGGACAACCTGGTGAGTGAGCAGAGAGGCGGCTCAACAGCCCTAGTCTTTGCCTTTGGAAGGAAGAACATGAACATACAGCCACAGACCGACCTATGTGGATATTTTTTTATTGCTCTGTTAATAACTCGCCACCCATCACCAAATAAATCTTAGATAAATACCGTATTTTTCTCTCTATAGGACACACTTTTCCCCCTCCAAAACTTAAGGGGAAATATTTGTGTGTCCTATGGAGCGAATGCAGGCTCCTTGGCTTCAGCTCCCTCTGCGCTCCGGAGGCTACACGTTGATTCAGGGATAGCCGCCTGAAGCCTTTGGAGCGCAGTGGGACCTCTAGTTTGGGGGTGGCTGCGCAAAGCCTCCGCAGGGCAACGGGATGAAGGCACCCCACTGTCCTGCGGAGGCTTCACAGGCTGTCCCAGAAGCCAGAACAGCGAGGCGGAGCACTGCGCAGCACTCCGTCTCGCTATTCTAGTTTCGGGGTTAGCGGCGCAAAGCCTCTGCAGGGCAGCGGAGTGCCTTCATCTTGCTGCCCTCCGGAGGCTTCACGGGCTGTCCCAGAAGCCTCCGCAGGGCACGGGGATGAAGGCTCCCCGTGCCCTGCGGAGGCTTCGCACAAAGCTAGACCAGCTATCCCAGCGGCTATCCCAGAAGCCAGATCCCTCTTGCTGTTCTGACTTCTGGGATTCATTTTTTTTTTTCTTGTCCCCCCCCCCCCAACTAGGTGCGTCCTATCATCTGGTGCGTCCCATAGAGCGAAAAATACGGCAATACAAACCAACAACACGTCCAAAACACTGGCGACACAAACGAGAATAAGTTAACAATAAATAAGAGGATAGGGTTTTAAACACATACACACATTTAGAACCACAAAACAGGCTGGGGTTTTTTGACAGGGGCTCAGAGAACAGGGGGACATGATAAGTCTTTTCTCTCTCACCCCCCCCCCAAGACCCTGCTTTTGATGTTTAAGGCTTCTTTCCATGTTTCTTTGATTTCTTCTGCCTCACAAATCTTACATTATCTTTAAAGGAAGAACCTTAGGTTTGTTCCCTGTTATCTCCAGGCAAGGCTGGAACAAGACCCTGGAATCCTGGAGAGTCGCTGCCAATCCGTGTTGACAATATTGAGCTCTGTGGCCTGATAGTCTGACCTCCAATGTCCCTGATCTCTCGAGTTTGGGTTTTTTCCCCTTGTTAATATCTACCTCCCAGGATGCAGGTGGCGCTGTGGTCTAAACCACTGAGCCTCTTGGGCTTGCCGATCAGAAGGTTGGCGGTTCGAATCCCCGCGATGACGGGGTGAGCTCCCGTTGTTCAGTCCCAGCTCTTGCCAACTTAGCACTTCGAAAGCACACCAGTGCAGGTAGATAAATAGGTACCGCTCTGGCGGGAAGGTAAACGGCGTTTTTGTGCACTGCTCTGGTTCGCCAGAAGCAGCTTAGTCATATGACCTGGAAAAACTGTCTGCGGACAAACGCCGGCTCCCTCGGCCAGTAAAGCGAGATGAGCGCCCCAACCCCAGAGTCGTTCACGACTGGACTTAACTGTCAGGGGTCCTTTACCTTTCTTTATCTACCTCCCAGGTGATTCTGGAGGGATTTGCTCGAAGCAGCGCACTTTCCAAGACAAGGAGGTCTCGATGAACACGGGGCTTATCACATTGCAGAAATATGGACAGCTCCTTCCTCCGAGGATGATCCACGTCACGCTTGCCCACGAGCTCGGACACAGCCTGGGTGCCTACGTGAGTTTGTTGCTTTTCCGGCGTGGAAAACAAAGAAACAAAGCCAGCTTCCCACACCGTTTCCTTTCGTGATGAGTCCAGCGTCCTGGGTGCTGAGCTCAGATAGAACGGGCAATGCTGAGTCATCCGAAAAGCAAAGAGCAAGCTGACCTTTTACTGCTGATTCAGGCTCCACGCCGTGGCAACCCTACAATAAATGTATTTATTGTACGTTTCTGAGCACAATTCAAAGTGTTGGTGCTGACCTTTAAAGCCCTAAACGGCCTCGGTCCAGTATACCTGAAGGAGCATCTCCACCCCCATCGTTCTGCCCGGACGCTGAGATCCAGCGCCGAGGGCCTTCTGGCGGTTCCCTCATTGTGAGAAGGTTACAGGGAACCAGGCAGAGGGCCTTCTTGGTGGTGGCGCCCGCCCTGTGGAACATCCTTCAGATGTGAAGGAAATAAGCAGCTATCCTATCTTTAAAAGACATCTGAAGGCAGCCCAGTTTAGGGAAGTTTTTAATATTTAATGCTATACAGTGGTACCTCGGGTTGCATACGCTTCAGGTTACATACACTTCAGGTTACAGACTCCACTAACCCAGAAATATTGCTTCAGGTTAAGTACTTTGCTTCAGGATGAGAACAGAAATCGTGCTCCGGCGGCGCGGCAGCAGTAGGAGGCCCCATTAGCTAAAGTGGTGCTTCAGCTTAAGAACAGTTTCAGGTTAAGAACGGACCTCCGGAACAAATTAAGTACTTAACCTGAGGTACCACTGTATTGTTTTTAACACTCGATTGGAAGCTTCCCAGAGTAGCTGGGGAAACTCAGCCAGATGGGCGTGCTATAAATAATAATAATAATCACATGGCTCAAAGTCGGAGTTAACTCTTTATTAGCAAGGACACGATCTGCACAGACTTGGCAGTGTCTAATGAGGAAAGCAGCTCATCCCTGGTAGGTCTTGCCCCATGGAAGTCCCCATCTCCCCACAGCTGCCTAAATCCCCTGCTCTCCAGGGCTTTCCCAAGCAATCGGAGACTGCGCTTGCTTGCATGCAGCCAGCCAGCCTATGCTCCACTCTTTTCATGCCTCTCCTGGTTCTCGCACACTGCAAGAACACAATTGAAGAGGGTGTTTGTTTTCCAGCACGACGAGAGCAAAGAGTGTTCCAGTTTCCACATCGACACCACCAAGGGGAAGTACCTGATGTTCAGCTACGCCACGGATGGGGAAGAATTCAACAATGACAAATTCTCCCCCTGTAGCCGCGCCTACATTGCAAACCTCCTGAGGCTCAAGAAGGACAACTGTTTCGTTGGTGAGAGAGCCTGACTGTCTTTGGGTACTTGTTTACACCCGCTGCAAAGTAAATTGTGGAAATATAGGTTGTTAGACCTTTAAAATATCCCCTCTCAAAGTTCCTCCCCTTCCTTCACCATAGAAAGAAACCACTTTTGGTAAGTTACAAATGGTTTACTTACAAACTTTCCAAAGGTCAGATTCACGTGTTTTTCCATATAGCAGCGGCAAAAAAACGCAGGCAGTTTAATTTAGGTTCCCAAAATGGTAAAATATTTCTAAATCATATGTATAAAAACACAAAAATGGCTTGCTAAAGCCAAGTGGTTAGAGCCCCCAGCTTAGACCCCTTACTGGTAGGGTTCACATGGTGGACGTGGAAGAACAAAAAGTTTGGTAAGGTGAGAAGAAGAGTAGAAGAGTTTGGATTTGATATCCCGCTTTATCACTACCCTAAGGAGTCTCAAAGTGGCTAACATTCTCCTTTCCCTTCCTGCCCCACAACAAACACTCTGTGAGGTGAGTGGGGCTGAGAGACTTCAGAGAAGTGTGACTGGCCCAAGGTCACCCAGCAGCTGCATGTGGAGGAGCGGAGACGCGAACCCGGTTCACCAGATTACGAGTCCACCGCTCTTAACCACTACACCACACTGGCTCTCGAGGGGTGTGTGACCTAGCTAAGCCTGGCAGGACAGCTTACTCTATGGTCTTAACCCCTTCATGCATTAATTAGGATTAAGCACGTTGGTTACATGAGGCTGGATATATCCCAGAACTACATCTTTTCCCCACCACCTCTTCTTCGGCATTTTCCTTCTAGAAACAGACCGCCCCATCTGCGGGAACCGGATTATGGACCCAGGAGAGGAATGCGACGTTGGCAATGATGCCAGAGACCCCTGCTGCTATGGTGCGGCTGAGCCCAGCGGGATCCGGTGCCGGTTGAAGCCGGGAGCTCTGTGCAGGTAACGGTGGGGACACGTGTCTCGCTTTGCCCTCTGCTTTCACAAATTTGTGCTTCTGGTCCTCACCATTAAATTTCTCCTCCATCCTCTCTCAGTACTCCACAAGCTCATCTGCATAGCTGTCAACCGCCCCTTATTTGGCGGAAAAGTCCCTTATCCCAGCGCCTGGATTGATGATGTCCCTTAAATTTCCTGGGTTTCAAAGGAAGCAGCTCCTCTCCCTCCCTCCCTCCCTGCCGGCCAGGGAGGAGGGAGGCTCTAACTGTGTTGCTTGGCTGCATTGCTCACCCAATAAGGAGTCTAAGAACGACTGGGGGGGTGGAGCTTGCATGCCTTGTGCCAATCAAATCGGCCGCATTGCCTGGGGACTCGCCTTTGCTCAGCGCTTCCCAGCGGAGAGGTGACGGTGGTTTTCGTTGCTGCATCCCCTTTGCCGGGTTGCTGCGCTGTGGGAACCACCGCTTGAGGCTTCGTTTGGCTGCTGGCTGGGCTTTCTGCCTTTGGCTCGGAGGGGCTCAGAAGTTGAACGTACCTGTGCTCCGAAAATCCCTTATTTTGGCTGCTGATCCCTTATTTTCGAGGCTGCTGGTCCCTTATTTTCAAATCTGTAAGTTGACAGCTATGCTCATCTGTTCCTTTCCCTGTTTTGCCTCTTCCTCTTATTCCCCTCCCCCTAATAATTTTTATTAAATTTCAAACATATGTGACACATACTGTAAAACAAGCAACACAAAAATTAAAAAACACAAATAAAACTAGTAAGATGAATAAAAACAAATATATATATATAACAACAAACACATAAACAACACAGATTAATTAATTAATTAAACTTCCAATCTCTTAAACATATTATTTGACTTCCTCTAGTCCCTCCCATCTGAATTTCCTTGTATCTGAATGTAACAGTTTTCCAATATCATTATTCCAAAAACGATATTCCATTTATAATCAGATTTCTTAACTTTTCTTGACCTTCTAAATCTCATTTATTTAACTAACTCCTAATTTAATCCTAGGCCTGTTTGGTACTTTCAAGTAACTTCTAATTTTTAATATTACAATATTCATTCAAATAGTCTTTAAATTTCTTCCAATCTTCTTGATATTCCTCTTCTTTCTGGTCGCGGGTCCTTCCGGTAAGGTCAGCTAGCTCCATAAAGTCCATCAAAATTCGAGCAGCGGTTGTGGCATACAAAAATACCTTTACATCTTTCTTGGGCAAGTCAAGACCTGTTATTCCGAAGAAAAAGGACTCTGGTTGTTTTGCCCCGTCCTCTTAGGCTCTAGGTGCTGAATACATCACCCTGAGAATCTCAGCACTCTTTATTTTGTTTTTAAAAGAGAATGTTTCAGGCCTTAAGGTTCAATAGGTAGATAAATTTGAAAGCAGACAGGGATAATCCTGGGTGTGCGCATACACTGGATTATAGTTGCATTTTCCTCCAGGGTTTGGTAGAAATTCTGGGCCGTCCATTACATGTGTGGATGACAAAGGGGTTGAGTGTTTTTTTTAATCCTCCGGCTTGTCAAGAACTCATCCCATCCTGAAAAAACGAGAATGGCAGGAGAGAGAAGTTTAGCACAATCCTTTTCCTCGGGTGCTCTATCTCTACATTGTTTCGGGTTTTCTGATTCAAGTATGACACACGCAGGGGTGTCGTTGCGCAGGGTCACAGTGGTGTGTGTGTGTGTCATAGACCCATTAATTTTTGGGAGGTGGGTTCCAGCAGATTATCTATGTCAGCATCCTACAAAATCCAACTCCCTCAAAGTTACCGTATTTTTCACTCTATAGGACGCACCAGACCACAAGACGCACCTAGTTTTTAATAATAATAATAATAATAATAATAATAATAATAATAATAATAATAATAATAATAATATCTTTATTGTCACTGCCCCCTTCGGGGACAACGAAATTACTTGACTGCTCCATAAAAACACTAATTAAACAATACAATGTAATACAGCAAGGGAGATTAGATGACTTTCAAAGTCCGGGCTTCCCATTCAGGGCCGAGATCGCTCTGGAGAAGAAGCTGTTCTTAAGACGGCTCGTTCTTGTCTTCATCGTCCTGTATCTCCGTCCCGACGGCAGGAGCTCGAAGAGACAGTGACCAGGATGCGATGGATCTTTTACTATGTCCAGTGCCTTCCTGTGGCACCTTGTGGCATAAATCTGCTCTAAGGTGGAGAGTGGGCAGCCAACAATGCTCTCTGCTGCCTTAACAACCCTGCACAACCCCATCCTGTCCCGGGTAGTACAGCTTCCGTACCACACACATAAGCCATAAGTGAGCACGCTCTCAATGGCATAGTGATAGAAGGCAAGCAGCAGTTTCTGCGGAAGATGGTTTTTCCTTAGTATTCTCAAAAAGTACAGTCTCTGCTGCGCCTTCTTCACAAGCCCCCTTGTGTTGACACTCCAGGACAGATCCTCCTGTAATTCAATGCCCAGAAATCTGAACGTTGTTACCCTCTCCACACAGACCCCATCAATCAAAAGTGGCTGGACGTTTAGAGGGGGAAATCAAGAAAAAAAATCTCCCAGAGCTTCTCGGGGCTGCGGGGGAAGCCTGGGTCCCCCCCCCCTCCCAGCCCCAAAGAGCAAAGAAGCCAAGACAGCCAGCGGAATCCATTGGCTTCTGCCATAGCCGCGCAACCTCTCCAGCCGGGAGCTAAACCTCTCCAGCGTGGCTAAAGAAGCCAAGACTGCGAGTGGCATGGATCACGTTTGCTGCCTTGGCTTCTCTAGCCTTGCTGGAGAGGCTGCGTGCGGCTATGGCAATTCCCCCACCTCCCGCAAAAGCCCATAGGAGCTGTGCACCCTTTAAGGAGCGTGTGGCTCCTGCAGGCTTTTCTACAAGGAGGGAGAAGGGACTAACTGGCCGCATCCGTCCCTTCTCCCTCCTGGGGAAAAGCCCGCAAGAGCTGTGTGAAGCTTGTGTGCGGCTCTTGAGGGCTTTTCCCGCCTGCCTCCCCCCTGCATTCGCTCCATAGGACACACAGACTTCCCCCCTTAGTTTTTAAGAGGGGAAAAGTGTGTCCTATGGAGTGAAAAATACGGTACATTTTGCACCAGTTCATGCCTTGCTGCTCCAGATTTCTGGGATTAATTGCCCTCTAAGTAGCTAAAGAAGGAGCCTAATAGATCATCAGTTTCCTCACCTACCTTAGATTTGTGTCCTTCAGCTCTCTATATTGGACAAACAGGCCAAACCTTACGCCAAAGTATAAACGGACATAAATCTGACATCAAGAATCACAAAACAGAGAAACCAGTAGGAGAACACTTCAATCTCCCAGGACATTCTATACAAGATCTCAAAGTAGCTGTTTTACTACAAAGGAATTTCAGAAATAGACTGGAAAGAGAAGCTGCTGAATTGCAACTCATTACCAAACTTAAAACCATGGAGAGACCTGGTCTGAACAGAGGATTCTTATCTCACTATACATGACTAAGCCATTTTTCACCTTCTCACCCCTTGCCTTTTCCTGTAAGACCTATTGCAGTTGTTAAGAGTCGTCAACAGGCTCATCTCAGCTATCTGCCAATCACCCATTCCCACCACCCTTCTGAGTAATACCCCTCCCCACCTTCTCACTATATAGAAGGATCTGGCAACTTCTGTTTCAGTGTATCTGAAGAAGTGTGCATGCACACGAAAGCTCATACCAAGAACTAACTTAGTTGGTCTTTAAGGTGCTACTGGAAGGAATTTTTTTATTTTGACTATGGCAGACCAACACGGCTACCTATCTGTAACTTAGATTTGTAGTTTGGCAAGAGAACATCCATAGCTAAGGGTACTGGCTCTCTGCTTTCTGCTTCCTCCTCCCCTCTCCCCAACTTCCATTCTCCGGAGAGGAGCTTGAAATGGGCTTCATATGAACTCCATTTGAACAGCCATAATAATAATAATAATAATAATAATAATAATAATAATAATAATAATAATAATACATTTTATTTATACCCCACTGTCCCCGGCCAGAGCCGGGCTCAGGGCGGCTAAGACCAATAAAATTTCAGTAAAAACGTAATAAGAAAAAAGCAAAAGGAAAAAAAAACAATTTAAAATACAGGTTAAAATGCAATTTAAAATGCAGCCTCATTTTAAAAGTCAAAACCATAAGGGGAGGGAAACATAAAGGTTAGACTGAGTCCAAACCAAAGGCCAGGCGGAACAGCTCTGTCTTGCAGGCCCCGAGGAAAGATGTCAAGTCCCATAGGGCCCCGTTCTCTTGTGACAGAGCGTTCCACCAAGTCGGGGCCAGAACTGAAAAGGCCCTGGAACTAGTTGAGACCAGTCTAACCACCTTGCGACCTGGGGCCTCCAAAGTGTTGTCATTTGTGGATCTTAAGGTCCTCCACGGGGCATACCAGGAGAATGTCATTAGAGTGGAAATAATAAGTCCGCAGAGTAGTCCAGTTGAGGATTTTGCAGAGCATATTGGATGGTTCTTTCATGTATGTGTGTTGCTGTTTTTTAAGCCCTAGCCAGGGACTCTGCTGCAGCCACAAATGTGCCCCCAAACCCCGAGGGGAGCGATGCCAGGCGGAGACTGACTGCGCTTCAGAAAGCACCTGCTCTGGGGCAGAAGCAATGTGCCCGCCACCCCTTCCGAAAGCAAACTTCACCCTCTGCGGCATGCGGTCCCGGGTGTGTCTGAACGGGGTGAGTTTTCACAGAGTTGGAGGCTATTGGCCATTGGCCGTGACGTCCAGGGGGATACCTCCAATTTCCTGGGAGCTGAGAGCCTTCCTTCCTCTGTCTCTTTCAAGCTCTGTGTGGGCTCCCTCTGCATGCGGCACGAATTGGAGCAGTGCGATTGCGTCACCGATTCCCTGAGAGAGAGGTGCCAGCTCTGCTGCCAGCTTCCAGGTCCTAATTCATTTCTTAAAAAAATAATTTAAGCAAATGTATTATGGTGGTGATAGTGTTGCAAAAACCAAACTCTACAAGCATCTCTTATTACAAAAAAAGTGTGTGTGGGGGGGGTTACAAAGAAGTGGGGTGGGTGGGTGTTGCGGCGCTCATCTCGCTTTATTGGCTGAGGGAGCCGGCGTCCAGCTTCCGGGTCATGTGGCCAGCAGGACTAAGCCGCTTCTGGTGAACCAGAGCAGCGCACGGAAACGCCGTTTACCTTCCCGCCACAGTGGTACCTATTTATCTACTTGTGCTGGTGTGCTTTCGAACTGCTAGGTTGGCAGGAGCAGGGACCGAGCAACGGGAGCTCACCCCGTCATGGGGATTCGAACCGCTGACCTTCTGATCGGCAAGTCCTGGGCTCTGTGGTTTAGCCCCTAGGGAACCCCCAAAGGAAAACTGCTTAGATCCCAGGGAGGGGTGGTGGGACGATGATGAGTGGTCAGAAGGAGAAGACTGGGAGGAGGAGGTGTCGGAACCTGAAGAGGCAACAGGGTTTAGTGAGCAGGAAGAGTCTGTGGCAGAGAGAAGTCCAAAATCGGAGGCTGAAGCAAGAGAGGTGGGAGGCCAAGAGGCAGAGAAGAGTCCAGCTGTAGTCACGGGTGTCTTCTCCTTCTGCTGCAACCAGCTCTTCTTCCCCCTGGACTCACAGAATCAGGAGAGGCATGAAAAGAGCGGAAGAGAAGTTAGCTTCATGCAGGCGTAGTCTCAGATTGCTGGGGGAAAGCCCCGGAGAGAAGGGAACGTAGGGAGCTGTGGGAAGGTGGGAGCCTTCAGTCTCGGCAGCTGATCCACGTGGGCAAGACCTGCCAGGCAGGCAAGAAAAGGAAAATTGAAATTTGCCTGCCCCTGAACCTTGTTGGTTTTGGCTCCAGGTCTTGGCTAACTCCCTTTTCCTAAACGACTTCTGCCAGGGAGAGCCGACACATGCGCCAGCACTGCCTCTGCCGCCTGGGGCCATTTCTTCAACGGCTCCGAAATCCCGCTGATTCCGGGTTCGCCGTGTGGGGGCAAGGCCGGCTATTGCGACAAATTCCACATCTGCCGATTCGTCGATGAGGACGGGCCCGTCGCGCGGGTGAAAAACTTCATCCTGGACTTCATCGAGTTGGAAGACGTCGCCACCTGGATGAAGGTGAGGCGCAGGTTTCAGAGACCCTCCGTGGCTCAGTGAGAAGATAGCTCAGTCAGTAGAGGGTGGGACTCTGAATCTCTGAATTGTGGGTTCAAGCCCCACATTGGGTAAAAGATGCGTGGCAAGGGGGTGGTCCAGATGTCCCTCAGGGTCCCTCGCAACTCTACAATTCTATGCAGGAAGAGTCCCAGGTTCAATCTTTAGTAGTTGTTGTTGTTGTTTAGTCGTTTAGTCGTGTCCGACTCTTCGTGACCCCCTGGACCAGAGCACGCCAGGCACTCCTGTCTTCCACTGCCTCCCGTAGTTTGGTCAAACTCATGCTGGTAGCTTCCAAAACACTGTCCCACCATCTCGTCCTCTGTCGTCCCCTTCTCCTTGTTGTTTTTCCCAACATCAGGGTCTTTTCTCTTCTCATGAAGTAGCCAAATTCTTGGAGCCTCAGCTTCACGATCTGTCCTTTCAGTGAGCACTCAGGGCTGATTTCCTTCAGAATGGAGAGGTTGGATCTTCTTGCAGTCCATGGGACTCTCAAGAGTCTCCAGTATCTCCATACAATTATAGATCTGATGGCCTGGGATTTGGACTCGGATGCTGAACCCGAGGGATCCCAGCCTGCACAGGATTCCCCGCCTCTGGAACCAGCTGAGCCGGGGCTGGGGCATGAGCCTGAAGGGTCCTCACCTGTGCTGGATCCTCAGGTGCAGGCATCAGCTGAGTCTGCTCTGGCTCCTGAGATGATGGAGGACCCATTGCCTGCAGGTGCTCCACTCTCAGCCCCGTCAAAGGAAGCTGAGGTTGCCTCTGGGTCTGGGAACCCTCTAGCCTCTCCTGAGCTGCAGAGGCTCAGGGCAGAGAGGCAGAGGGAACTAAGTTCCCGCACGAGGAGGGCTCGCCTCCAGGCCAGGAGAGTCACCAGAGGACCAGGGCCACCCTATGCCTCGGGGCAGATAAAAGCCGGCCAGCCCAGTCCCAGGTTGCGGGAGCAACATTGTTGGTTGCTAGTTCCTGCCTGAACCCTGTCCTGCTTTCCTGCCTGAGCTCCTGACCCGCCCTGGCTCCCTGCTTGCAAGCCTGTTCCTGACTTCACCCGACTCCCAGCCCTGCACCCAGCTTCAGCTACTACGGACTGCCTCCACATTACACCTTTGACCACGGACCAGACTTGGACCTCGCCTCTCAGGTGACCCACGGGACCAGCACAATAGAGTTGGAAGGGACTCCTAAGGGTCATCCAGCCCAACCCCCCTGCAACACGGGAGGGAGGTGACGGCAAAGACCCATGCCCAGACCCATAGCAAGAAGGGAGGGCTTATGAAAATCAGAGGACCCTCCTAGTTGTGGTTCAGTGATGGAGGGCATCGTTTAGGTTGCGGATGCAATCTACAGTGGTGCCTCGCAAGACGAAATTAATCCGTTCTGCGAGTTTCTTCGTCTTGCGCATTTTTTCGTCTTGCGAAGCACGGATGCACCCTGGTACTGTATTACAATGGGATAGCGGGCAAAGCACAAAGCGGGTCACTCCCCAGCAGGAGGAGTTTCCCCAGCCTGGAGGATCTGTTGCCGGGAAGAGGCAAAGACACCCCCTCCCACCTCCCCACGAAAACAGCCCCCCTTCCTCTGTCGCCAAGCCTTGCCGCGTCTTCGCTCCGCCAAACCGCGTCCCACATCAAAGCCCCAGCCCGCTCCTCTCCCTCTCTCTCCACGAGGTGCCAAAGGAAGTTCGAGCCCAGGAACCGAGGGCGGACGCACGAAGCGCCCGGCGCAGACTCTCCCTTGCTCCCCCCGTTATCTTGCGCCACGCCGCCGGGCTCCCCACAGTCTCGGCAGCTGCTCCCGGCTTCTTCCCACCCCTGCAAAGGCGCCTTCGCGGCGGCCCAAGTGCAGTGGATGCCTCCTCCTTCTCCTGCCTTCGCGCAGTTAGGGCAAAATGGAGCAGCCACGTGGGGAGGGGGGGAGAGAGAGAGAGGCAGCGGCGGCGGCGGCGCAGAGACCCAGCCAGATCCGCTGGATCCCAGCCCACCTGCCTCCTCTGTGCCCTCTCCAGAAGAGGATCCCTCTGGAAAAGGTAGGTCGCTCCCTCGCTCGCTCCCTGCCAGCCCAGTTCCCGCTTCAAAAGGAAACAAACTCGCGAAGCAAGCCCATAGGGAAATTCGTCTTACGAAGCAGCTCAAAAACCGCAAAACCCTTTCATCTTGCGAGTTTTTCGTCTTCTGAGGCATTCGTCTTGCGGGGCACCACTGTATCAGTTAGATGTGAGGAACCCGCCTATGACACCCAATTTCATATTTTGACCCTGGCTGGGAGAACACGACTGTCTGGATTTGGAAACCACAACCTACTGACTTATCAGTGCCCCCTATCTCCACAGACACGCTGGTGGGCCATCCTTCTGATGGTTTTGACTTTGGCCGCGATGATGGCAGCAACCATCTTCCTCTTTGGGAGGACGGTGGACACAGAAACAGGTACTTTGGGGGGGGAGAGGAGCATTTCATTCACTTTTTAAACACACCCACCCACCCACCCACCCCAGTGGCCTGTCTTGCAGTGTCAGAACCCTTTTGAGATCTTTACCGACCGTGGGCAAGGTAAGGCGAAGCGAGTTGCAAAATTCAGAGACGTTTTCAAAGAAAGGGTGTACTTCAGTTTGGCTATTTCAAATGATAACTTTAATAATAATAATAATAATAATAATAATAATAATAATAATAATAAATTTTTATTTATACCCCGCTCTTCCCGGTTCAGGAAACCGGGCTCAGGGCGGCTAACAACAAATTTAAAACACTCAGTTGTAGAAGCAGCATAAACTACAGTATAAAAACATGACTAACACTAAAATTCAAAGTTCAGAAATCAATTTGGGGGAAATCCATCTAATAAGCATTAGATAGTCACCAGGGCTAGCTGGCTGAATTTGTCCTACCCAGGCCAGTGAGGAGACCAGGGGAGAATTAGCTGTGGGGTCTCAGAGTGGGCAATCTTCATAAAATCATCATCATCATCATCATCATCATCATCATCATGCTGCTGCTGCATCCAACTAAGTTCTACTCAAAGTAGAACCCATTTAAATTAATAGACCTAAGCTAGTCATATCCATGTATTTCAGTGGGGCTACTCTACATAGCGAGAGGGACGCGGGTGGCGCTGTGGGTTAAACCACAGAGCTTAGGACTTGCCGATCAGAAGGTTGGCGGTTCAAATCCCCGCGACACGGTGAGCTCCCGTTGCTCGGTCCCTGCTCCTGCCAACCTAGCAGTTCAAAAGCACGTCAAAGTGCAAGTAGATAAATAGGTACTGCTGCGGCGGGAAAGTAAACGGCATTTCCATGCGCTGCTCTGGTTTCGCCAGAAGCGGCTTAGTCCTGCTGGCCACATGTCCCGGAAGCTGTACGCCGGCTCCCTCGGCCAATAAAGCGAGATGAGCACTGCAACCCCAGAGTCGGCCACGACTGGACCTAACGGTCAGGGGTCCCTTTACCTTACTCTACATAGCACATGCAAAACATGGCTTGCTTTGGACGAGCACTTCTGAATTCAAAAAAATCCAAGCAGCGCACACCCCCCCGCCTCTTAAGAGAGAGAAGCTGAGTGTTTCCCCCCTCATTTCCTCCAGATGAGAGAGCAACGAGGGCTTCCGATAAGAAGATTTCCCTCAACCAGCACCCAGAGAACCAACATGCTTTCTTCTACTGGGAACACGAGGAGATCTATATCGAATCCCTGCGGCAGGAGTACGAAACCATTATATAGAGCCCCCCACTCCTTCAAAAGGCTATGTTTGAATCTCCTGAGCCTGCAGCTTCTCACGGAATCCTAGAGTTGGAAGGGACACCGAGGGTCATCTAGTCCAACCCCACCCGCAATGCAGAAATCTCAACTAAAGCATCCATGACACATGGCCATCCAACCTCTGATTAAGAACCTCCAAGGAAGGAGAGTCCACCACCTCTCGTGGGGGTCCGGTCCATTGTTGGACAGCTCATACTGTCAGTTTTTCCTGATGTTTCGTTGGAATCTCCTTTCTTGTAACTTGAAGCCATGGGTTCGAGTCCTGCCCTCCAGAGCAGGAGAAAACAAGCTTGCTCCATCTTCCATGCGACAGCCCTTGAGATATTTGAAGATGGCTTACATATCTCCTCTCAGTCTCCCCTTCTCCAGGCTAAGCATAACCAGATCCTTCAACCGTTCCTCATAAGGCTTCGTTTCCAGACCTTTAATCATCTTGGTTGCCCTCCTCTGCACACCTTCCAGCTTGTCAACATCCTTCTTAAATTGTGGTGCCCAGAATTGGACACGGGATTCCAGGTGTGGTCTGACCAAGGAAGAACAGAATGGGACTATGTCCCTTGATCTGGACACTAGACTTCTGTTGATGCAGTCTAGAATAGCGTTAGCCTTTTTTGCTGCTGCATCAGCCTGTAGGCTCATGTTAAGTCTGTGATCTACTAAAACCCCTACATCCTTTTCACATGCACTGCTAGTATGCCAGGTGTCCCCCATCTTATATTAGCGCAGCACGCTTAGATTTGTTCTCCCTTGTTAAGATTCCTGCTCCGTGATTGCAGTCATGGGATTGTTGTCTATCAGACGATGGTGTGTGTTTTCAATCCACAGAGTGGGAAGTGATGGAGACAGGATGTTTGTGTTACCGTGTTCCGTGAAGTGGGACTATTGCCCTTTGTTCTTTTTGCTGTCTGATGCTAGAGAGAGAGGGAGCCATGTTGCAGTGCTCCGTGTGTGTTCATATGTAAATAAAGTAGATTAGCCAAAATGCTGAGCTACTGAGTTCTGTTATGCAACTGTGAAATACTCTGCGGATCTGTAAGTGTGATGATGGCACAGTTGCTGTGATGTTCGGGCAGAAGAAAGCTTTTGAAGCTCCCGATTGACCAGTCGGGCATGTGTCTCTGCCAGGGTCCTAATCGAGAGTTGGGGACCCTAACATTCCTTAGTGTAGAACATTACAGTTACCCCCACTGAAATTATTTTTGTTCATTGGGGTCCAGTTCTCTTATCTGTTAAGGTCACACTGAATCCAGATTCAATCTTCTCCATCCTTGTTGATAAGACTCCTGCAAAGAAATGCTACCAGCTACCAGGAAGCACTTCATCGTTCCGTCACACTCCTGTGTGACCAAGAAAACAGGCTGTGGGGCGTGGCTATGCAAATCAAGGGGCAAAATGCCCCGGGGAGCAGCAACCTTGATGCTTAGTGGATGAGGGTTTTGTGGGGTCACCACCAAATCTGTGTAGACCAGGGGTGCCCAAACTTTTTCTCAAAGAGGGCCAGATTTGATGAAGTGAACATGCGTGAGGGCCAACCAAAGTTGATGAGCTTTTTCTTACAGTTTCCCCCCAAAGTTGATGGGCTTTTTCCCCGGATTCAAGTTGATGAGCTTTTTAAAAAATTTAACCCCAAAGTTGTTGAGTTTTCTTTAGGATTTCACCCAAAGTTGTTGAGTTTTCTTTAGGATTTCACCCAAAGTTGTTGAGTTTTCTTTAGGATTTCACCCAAAGTTGTTGAGTTTTCTTTAGGATTTACCCCAAAGTTGTTGAACTTTTTTTAAGATTGAAGTTGCTGAACTTTTCTTAGGATTTTGCCCCAGGACATATACTGCCACAGGGGCCTCATTAAATCAACCGGTGGGCCAGATTAGGCCCCAGAAACAGACTTTGGCCATGCCTGGTGTAGACCCGTTCCCTTTTCCCCACACAGGCAAACAACAGTCCAGAACTACTTCCATTCTCCACTGCTCTGTGGTGCGCATTGGGTGCCACCCACCCAATTGCTGTCCCATTGCCCTCACACTACTACAATTCCCAGAGTTCCCTGCAAATAGTAAAAGCACTCTGGAAATTGTCAGTGGCGTAGTGTGGGTTGTCAGCACCCGGGGCAAGGCAAGTAATTTGCGCCCCCTAACCCTAACCCCCAGATGTTGCGCCCGGTGTGGCCGGCCCCCCCCTGCACCCCCCACACTACGCCACTGGAAATTGTAGCTCTGTGAGGAACGGGGGTGGGTGTGTCTCCTGACGACTCTCAGCACCCTTATCAAACTACAATTTCCAAAATTCTTTGGGGGTTTAGTTTAGTTTCCCCACATAAACTAAAGCTTAATTAACTAGGCCCTGAACACAGAGCAGGTCCGCCGCTGCCCGGGTGCAGTTGAAAGTGCTTGGACTACTGCAATGCACTCTACATGGGGCTACCTTTGAAGGTGACTTGGAAACTACAACTAATCCAGAATGCGGCAGCTAGACTGGTGACTGGGAGTGGCCGCCAGGACCACATAACACCGGTCCTGAGAGATCTTCATTGGCTCCCAGTGTGTTTCTGAGTACAATTTAAAGTGTTGCTGCTGACCTTGAAAGCCCTAAAAGGCCTCAGCCCAATCATTACGGTGGAGGATCCAAAAAATTCTCTTCCTAGAGTGATAGAAAAGATTCAAGAATTTGGGGAAGTGGCAGGATTTAAATTAAATAGAAACAAGACTAAGCTATTAGTAAAAAATTATATATTCTGGACAGTCTTTTCTATCCACGGTCAATGTTTGCCTCTTTATATTTAACATAAATAAAAATATTCAAAATATAACAGGAATTGGGTTCATGTATCCATTTCTGAGCACAATTCAAAGTGTTGGTGCTGACCTTTAAAGCCCTAAACGGCCCAGTAACCCTGAAGGAGCGTCTCCACCCCCATCGTCTAGCCCAGACACTGAGGTCCAGCTCCAAGGGCCTTCTGGCGGCTCCCTCCCTGCGAGAAGTGAGATTACAGGGAACCAGGCAGAGGGCCTTCTCGGTGGTGGCGCCCGCCCTGTGGAATGCCCTCCCATCAGATGTGAAGGAAACAAACAACTATCTGACTTTTAGAAGACATCTGAAGGCCTGTTTAGGGAAGTTTTAAATGTTTGACGTTTTATTGTGTTTTTCATATTCTTCTGTTAGCTGCCCAGAGTGACTGGGGAAACCCAGCCAGATGGGCAGGGTATAAATAATAATTCTTATTCTTATTATGAAGTCTTTTATTGCAGCCCTTGAGAAACAGGGGCCAGACTCTGGTGCTGAACACCTCCCCATTAAAGGCGGCAAGAGGGGGCCTTATCAGAGAGGCTTCATTTGATGAGGTCCTTCATGTACTTCCATCCATTCTGGGTATATTCACTAGCCCTGGTGGGGGCTACGGAGAGAGCGCCGATTGTCGTCCGAACCCCTGCAGAAAAACAACAACAAGAAGAGCAACAAGAAAATGAAAGCAAGAAACTGCAACAGAAAGTTGCAGCGTGGACTGATATCCCTGCTCAGAATTCCATTCACTCATTACCAAACTTAAAACCATGGAAAGACCTGGTTTGAACAAAGACATTGGATTCTTATCTCATTATACATGACTAAGCCATTTTTCACCTTCTCACCCCTTGCCTTTTCCTGTAAGACCTATTGCAGTCGTTAAGAGTTGTCAACAGGCTCATCTCAGCTACCTGCCAATCTCCCATTCCCACCACCCTTCTGAGTAATACCCCTCCCCACCTTCTCACTATATAGAAGGATCTGGCAACTTCTGTTTCAGTGTATCTGAAGAAGTGTGCATGCACACGAAAGCTCATACCAAGAACTAACTTAGTTGGTCTTTAAGGTGCTACTGGAAGGAATTTTTTTATTCCCCCACTGCCAATCAAGTTAGCAATCTGCAGCCACTGAGCATGCTCAGTCCCGATCAGATTACGTCTTTTCAGGTTGCGTCCTGCGGCAAACTGGAAGTACCGGAAAGGTTTACTTCCGGATTTCGCCGCTCACACAGACGCTCAAAATGACATCATGCGCATGCGCAGAAGCGGCGAATTGCGACCCTCGCACATGCAGACGTGGGGTGCATTCTGCTCATGTTGCGAACGGGGCTCCGGAACAGATCTCATTCGCAAGCAGAGGTACCACTGTATGCTTAACCTCTATCAGGGATTTTAAACATTGGGGTTCAGACCCACTTGGAATTTTCTGTATAACAGGGGTGATCCCGCAGACTGCCTCGCCAGAGTGGTGCATGCTCTAGTTATCTCCCGCTTGGACTACTGCAATGCGCTCTACGTGGGGCTACCTTTGAAGGTGACCCGGAAACTGCAATTAATCCAGAATGCGGCAGCTAGACTGGTGACTGGGAGTGGCCGCCGGGACCACATAACACCGGTCCTGAGAGATCTGCATTGGCTCCCAGTACGTTTCCGAGCACAATTCAAAGTGCTGGTGCTGACCTTTAAAGCCCTAAACGGCCTCGGCCCAATATCCCTGAAGGAGCATCTCCACCCCCATCGTTCTGCCCGGACGCTGAGGTCCAGCTCCGAGGGCCTTCTGGCGGTTCCCTCATTGCGAGAAGCAAAGCTACAGGGAACCAGGCGGAGGGCCTTCTCGGTAGTGGCGCCCGCCCTGTGGAACGCCCTCCCATCAGATGTCAAAGCGATAAACAACTACCTGACATTCAGAAGACATCTTAAGGCAGCCCTGTTCAGGGAAGTTTTTAATGTGTGACCTTTTAGTGTATTTTTTGGTCTCTGTGGAAGCCGCCCAGAGTGGCTGGGGAAACCCAGCCAGATTGGGGGGGTACAAATAATAAATTATTATTATTATAAAGACTGAGCGTATATCCTCATAAAAACGACATCGTAGCAAGACATGAGAGACGGTTTCCACTTCTATCAGGCCGCAGGGGCAGACTCGCTCAGCGTACGGTTTACTCACATATTTGCCCGGGGGGCAGAAGATAATAGGAATTGGCATGCGTCAGGGGTTGAATTACGAAGCCGTACCTGAGTTCCAGTAGCTGCAGAGGGAGAATTCAGTCTTTGGGACAGCAGGAAGCTGTGGGAATGAAGAACACAAGCATATAAAAAGGCTGGTGGCACCTTCGAAAACAGCTTGCATTGCAAAAGGTTCTGGGTTCAAGACCTAGGAATCTCTGTTTAGAGCAGGTGTAGGGAACCTGTCAGCCATCAATGCCACTGGATTCCACCAGCCCCAAAGAACATTTCTGCAACGGTCAGGGATGCAGGATGCTGCCTGGAGCTCTTCACATGAAGGGCAATGTATAAATTTAATGAATAATAATAATTTATGAGTTATACCCCACCCATCTGGCTGGGTTTCCCCAGCCACTCTGGGCAGCTTCCAACAAAACACTAAAATACAATACATTAAAAGCTCCCCTAAATAATAATAATAATTTATTATTTGAATAATATATATACACACACACACACACATATATATAATTTATATATGAATAAAATAAATACAATACGCTTGTGTCATCGCTTGCTAATTATGCTGTTTTAAACGCACATTTTATACCCGACTTCCTTCCGTAAGTTTTTCTTTTGAAACGTTTAAGATTATTTTTTTAAAAATAAAATAAAATATTATCTTTGCTGGGTTAAATGCACATTCTGCAGCTAGACTCCTCTGTCATGCTTCCTTTTGAAATCTTTATAGAGTATTTTAGTTTTCTGTCGATTTCTTTGAATACCTTTCGGGCTGCTCACTCTTCCTCTGCCGCCGCCGTCACCACCATGTTTGTGGTGTGGTGAACCAGTTTATACTCGAGTCAATAAGTTTTCCAGTTTTTTGTGTGCTAAAACTAGGTGCCTCCGCTTATATTCGGGTCGGCTTATACTTGAGTATATATGGTGGGTGTGGGTGTGTATACACACACACACACACACACACACACACACATATATATCTACAAACACACACACACACACATATATATATCTACAAACACACACACACACACACATATATATCTACAAACACACACACACACACATATATATCTACAAACACACACATACACACATATATATCTACAAACACACACACACACACATATATATCTACAAACACACACACACACATATATATATCTACAAACACACACACACACACACATATATATCTACAAACACACACACACACACATATATATCTACAAACACACACATACACACATATATATCTACAAACACACACACACACACACACACACACATATATCTACACACACACACACACACACACACACACACATATATCTACAAACACACACACACACACACACACATATCTACAAACACACACACACACACACACACACACACACACACACATATATCTACAAACACACACATACACACACACAAGTTTGCCTCAAATGCTTTTCAGAACAAAACCAGCCAGCAGTTGTAAAAACAGGCAGGCCTTTTCAGTGGTGACTCCCTGCTTATGGCATGCTTCCTCAAGGAGTCTCACCTGGCACCATCATTACACAGGTTTAGGTGCCAGGAAAAAAACATTCCTTCTTTCATAAAACCTTTGGATTTCAGTTATCTATGGGCTTATTGCATGGGTGGGGTGTTTCAATCTAGATTTATTTATTTATTTTAAGAGAACTGCCTTTTGGATTTATTTATTATTTAAAATGCTGGTTTTAAGGTGTACATACACCAGCTTTTTGCTTAAACTATATGCAAGCCAGTTTGAGTTGCCGTGGCAAAAAAAAAAAGAGAGCGAGCAGATACTAAAATTTAATACAGTGGTGCCTCGCAAGACGAAAAGAATCCGTTCTGTGAGTCTCTTCGTCTAGCGGTTTTTTCGTCTTGCGAAGCAAGCCCATTGACGGATTAGCAGATTAGCGCTATTAGCGGCTTAGCTGATAAGCGGCTTAGTGGCTTAGAAAAAAAGGGGGGAGGCAAAAAAACCCGCAGGAACTCGCAAGACATTTCCGTCTTGCGAAGCAAGCCCATAGGAGATTCGTTTTGCGAAGCACCTCCAAAACGGAAAACCCTTTCGTCTAGCGAGTTTTCCGTCTTGCGAGGCATTCGTCTTGCGGGGCACCACTGTAAATAATAATACTCAAGAGGTCTGGGAAACCACAGCGAAGCCAAACTCTCCGATGAGCTCTTACCTTCCAGCCAAAATATTTCGCCCATTCTTCCACAGCTGGGGGGAGCGCTTCTTGGGCTTTACGGAGGGCTTGGGCACCCTCCTCGCCCCCGCTCAGCAAACCTTGGCTGTAAACCACGTAGATGGCTCCCCCTGCCAGGCCGCCTTTGACCAGGAACCTGAGCAGAAAAACCATAGGATCACAGAATTGTAGTACAGTGGTACCTCGGGGTACAGACGCTTCAGGTTACAGACTCCGCTAACCCAGAAATAGTACCTCGGGTTAAGAACATTGCTTCAGGATGAGAACAGAAATCGTGCGGCGGCAGCAGAAGGCCCCATTAGCTAAAGTGGTGCTTCAGGTTAAGAACAGTTTCAGGTTAAGAACGGACCTCCAGAACGAATTAAGTTCTTAACCCCAGGTACCACTGTAAGAATAATAATAATAATATGTTTTATTTGTATCCCTGTTCCACAGGGCGGGCACCACTACCAAGAAGGCCCTTTGCCTGGTTCCCTGTTAGGTGGCTTCTTACAATGAGGGAACTGCCAGAAGGCCCTCGGCGCTGGACCTCAGTGTCCGGGGAGAACGATGGGGGTGGAGACGCTCCTTCAGGTATACTGGACCAAGGCCGTTTAGGGCTTTAAAGGTCAACACCATCACTTTGAATTGTGCTCGGAAACATACTGGGAGCCAGTGTAGGTCTTTCAAGACCAGTGTTATGTGGTCCCAGCAGCCGCTCCCAGTCACCAGTCTAGCTGCCGCATTCTGGATTAATTGCAGTTTCCAGATAACCTTCAAAGGCAGCCCCACGTAGAGCGCATGGCAGTAGTCCAAGCAGGAGATAACCAGAGCATGCACCACTCTGGTGAGACAGTGCAGGGAGGGAGGATCTCATCCTGCATACCAGATGGAGCTGGTAGACAGCTGCCCTGGATACAGAATTGACCTTTGCCTCCATGGACAGCTGTGAGTCCAAAATGACCCCCAGGCTGCGCACCTGGTCCTTCAGGGGCACAGTTACTCCAGTTAGTATTTGCCAGTTACAGTTAGTTTTTGCCAGTGAAATGGGAGGGACTGTTTGGATCCAACAGATTACGGTGGAAAGAGCTCAGAGAGACGTATTTTGCAAAATGTGATCCCTTTTGTTAGCAGGGTTTGCAGGGGAGGCGATGAAATAAATATGATGACAGTGAGATCAGCACCAACATTATGAACCCAAGAAAAATCAGGAGAATCTTTTTTTGCATCAGCCTCAAGCCACAGCAACCAAAGAAGGAATAAAAACTGTTTTAATATTTCTGGGCACCAGCATATCGAAATGCACAGGTTTTTATTTCATTTTAAAATGCACATTTCAGCTCAGAGCATGCCAAAATAAAATGGGGGTGGAACAGAAGGGTTGACCCTTTTCTTTTTTTTTGCAAAAAGCTCCAAAAGAACCAGGAGGCATTTCCCACCGGGTCATCCTTGCTTCCCATTTAACTTAAGGAGAAAAAGAAATTAAAACACAAAGAAATCAAAGGAGACCCGCCCGCCCGACTCACTTGACAATGGGGAAGATGCGGGGAGCCATGACTGGGCGACGTCTCCGCGCGCGGCGCAAGGGCAGCTCGGCGCCCGCCCGCGCCGTTTCCAGAGAACCCAGCCAGCCAGAGAGCGAGCGACGCCTCTCGCGGGACTTCTCAGGAATTGTAGTCCGAAGGCGGGCGAGTCACATGCTCTCCCACTGAACGTCCGCTCTAGCCTTGCGACTCGTTGGTTGCACCTCCAACTCAAGGTTTTTTCTTCTTGCTTAAAGGGAGAGAAAGGCGCTTGGCAGCCTTCTGTACTTTGTGTTTTTTTAAAAAAATTAAATTTATTCGGGAGTAAGTCCCAAACATAAGCATCTGCCTGTTTTTTATTTTGCAGATTTAGTGGGTTGTTTTTTTTTGGGGGGGGGGGGTGCCATGCTGCAACATTTCGTTGCAGTTCCAACTCATTGGAAAAAGTCCCTACCAGGGAAGAATGGAAGATCAATTTGATGGAAATGGCCCAAAATGACCGGAAGAGAAATATTGTAAAATTAATGAATGTTAGAATGATGTCGGATTGAAGTTAAGGGGTTTCTAGCTGTAATAGTATAAAAGAATATGAAAAAATTGGATTTTTAACAGGTAAATTTAGGTTACAATATATCAAGATTAAAGATCAGGATAAAAGAAGGAGGGAAAGGAATTGCTGAACTAATAAGTTGAACTGGAATACAAAAAGGGGAGGTATGAGGAGGTCCGGGAAACAAGTAAATGAAAGATAAGTGATGAAAAGATTGAATTGTTTTAAACTATTTTTATTTTGTATTTTTTCTTTTTTCTTTTTCATTTTGTAACATTGTAAAAACCTTAATAAATATTTATTTTTAAAAAACACAAAATGACTGGAAGAATCAGAAATCAGGAAGACCAAAATTTTAATAAGGAATGGGGAAAATCTATAACTTGTCTTAAAAACCATTGCAAACAGTTAAAAACCGTTAGCAGGATTGGAATATCCCTTGTGATTTTGGATCATCATAAAAGATGAAGGAGGAAATGATTGACGATAAGACCCACAAAGGGGAAGAGGGAAGTCTAGGAGATTCTTCGGAATCTTCTTTTCATGTTGAATGTTCGATGTCCGACTGTAAAATTTTAATTTGAAAAAACAAATAAATTATATATAAGGGACGTGGGTGGCGCTGTGGTCTAAACCACTGAGCCTCTTGGGCTTGCTGATCAGAAGGTCGGCGGTTCGAATCCCCGCAATGGAATGAGCTCCTGTTGCTCGGTCCCTGCTCCTGCCAACCTAGCAGTTCGAAAGCATGTCAAAGTGCAAGTAGACAAATAGGTACCACTCCGGCGGGAAGGTAACGCCGTTTCCATGCGCTGCTCTAGTTCTCCAGAAGTGGCTTAGTCATGCTGGCCACATGACCCGGGAAAACTGTCTGTGGACAGACCCCCTGCTCCCTTGGCCTGAAAGCAAGATGAGTGCGCAACCCCAGAGTTGTCCATGACTGGACCTAACGGTCAGGGGTACCATTACCTTTACCTATTTAGAGTGGTACCTCGGGTTACATACGCTTCAGGTTACAGACTCCGCTAACCCAGAAATAGTACCTCGGGTTAAGAACTTTGCTTCAGGATGAGAACAAAAATCGCGCTCTAGCAGCGCAACGGCAGCAGGAAGCCCCATTAGCTAAAGTGGTGCTTCAGGTTAAGAACAGTTTCAGGTTAATAACAGACCTCCGGAACGAATTAAGTTCTTAACTCGAGGCACCACTGTATATAAAAGAAGAAGCCGCTTACAAAATAAGAATAATCTGAACGGGCCTGTGTTTCAGGGAAAGTCCAAGGCAGGCATCCCCAACCTTCAGCCCTCCAGATGTTTTGGACTACAATTCCCATCATCCCTGACCACTGGTCCTGTTAGCTAGGGATCATGGGAGTTGTAGTCCCAAAATATCTGGAGGGCTGAAGGTTGGGGATGCCTGGTCCAAGGTGATGTTGCATCAGTCTAACCCACCCCACTCCAAATGATCAGGTTGTTGGGTCTCTGGGGTGGTTTGTCCCAGGGGGCCAGAGAGGCAAGCAGGGGGCCGATTCAAAGGCGGAGCCTGAGAGATGGATGGAGAGGCCCCCACCCCACAATTTTAACAAGTCCCCCCTCTTTTCCACCAAAAGCCATATAAGATCACTTCTGCCACCACCATCACATGGTGCCAGAATCTAGCCCGATTCACATGCAGCGCAGCACAGAGACAAAAATCTCCTCCAACGCTCTTCTAGAAGTTTCCACTGGGAGGCCGGGATAGCGCACGGCTGCCGCCACCTTCTGGCCGTCAGGAATAGCAGCTAGGGCAACATATTTAAAACTGGATTTTTTAAAAAATACAGCACCATACATTTCACACACCTGACATGCACATTCTTAACTCTTGGTTTGCAGCCCACGAGTTTATTATTATTTCAAATTAGCACATTTGAAAGGAAGGCAGGTACCTCCTCGGTCCTTTCCTCTGCACTTAAACAGCCATTTTATAGGATCGGCTGCGATTATTTTTAGATGCGGCCCTCGTTTTATTAGGGAACATAACCATTTCCTGGCATATTGAGAAGAATTGGTATGTTGGGAAATGCAAATTGCAATTCATTGGCACCCACGAATGAAATTCCAACAGAGAGCACAATCCCATTGGACACAGTGGGTAAGCGTGCTCATTGTATTAGTTGTCTTATAATAATTTTGCCCTGGTTTTCTAGCAAAAGGGGTGGGGGGGGCTTGCAAAGGTCAGTGGCAAGACAGCTCCTGCAGTCTAAAAGGCTTGTGGTCTTTTTTCTTTCTTTAAAGACACAACATACAAGGAAAACGAGAGGAGGAGGGAGAAGGAAAATGCAAACACAAGGCACCAGTGCTTAAACTTTCGCAGGGGTCAGCAAACTTTTTCAGCAGGGGGCTGAAAACTGTCCCTCAGACCTTGTCGGGGGCCGAACAATCCTGGGAACGGCTTTGACTGGCCGGCTAAACCAGGTGAGGGGAGCCAATGGGTCTCAAGCCCTCAGTGAGTTAGGGGCTTCCCCTGCATGTGAAGACAGGCTCTGGCAGATGGAATGGATGAGCCTCCAGGTACAGAGGCACTCTACCATAGGATGCCAGGAGCAGCAACAACGGAGGCCTCTCGTGCCCTGTTTGTGGCCTTCCTGGAGGTACCCGGTCACTGTTGAAAATGCAGTGCTGGGTTAAATGGAACAGATCCATTTATTGTGGTTCTCAATTTCCATAACAGCCTTTTTGTATGCTGTCCTCACTGAAATAAGCATTTTAACACACACTTTCTCCTCTACTTTCTGCAATTCTGCGCACATTACTTGGCGGGAAAATTTAGCTTTGAATTACTTGGATAACGTGCGGATTTTCAAAGGATGGCTGCATTTCGGTTCTTGCAGGGTTTCAGAAACTGCAAACTGAATTTAATCCCCATCTCCGTCACCTTTTTTTTGAACTCTTCTAAGGGGAAATCAAGAAGATGAAACCTCTCCATTCTGAAGGAAATCAGCCCTGAGTGCTCACTGGAAGGACAGATCCTGAAGCTGAGGCTCCAAGACTTTGGCCACCTCATGAGAAGAGAAGACTCCCTGGAAAAGACCCTGATGCTGGGAAAGATGGAGGGCCCAAGGAGAAGGGGACGACAGAGGACGAGATGGTGGGACAGTGTTCTCGAAGCTACCAGCATGAGTTTGACCAAACTGCGGGAGGCAGTGGAAGACAGGAGGGCCTGGCGTGCTCTGGTCCAGGGGGTCACAAAGAGGTGGACACAGCTAAACGACTAAACAACAACAACAAGGGGAAATCAAAACACAGCAACACTCTCTCAAGAGAAAAATAAAAGTCTTTCACCTGAAGCAATTGAGACTCCATTCTGGTCCCTGTTTATTCAAATAAATTCCATTTGCTTGGTTTTTTTGTTTTTGTTTTTATTCAATAAAAGTCATAAGATTCTTAAGACCACAGCAAGTTGCTGGACACTCAAGTCTATTGGTATGATTTCACCTGCAAACATCGGAAATTCTTGCAGCAGTAATTGTCAATGGAAAAGTTGGTGGGTGGGTGGGGGTGAACGGGGAGGAGAAAGACTAGGATACTCCCCCCTCCCCTCTTATTTTCACACAGTACTCCAAAATGTCCTTTTAAGGTAGAGAGAAGGAATGTGGCTGGCAGGTGGGGGTTATAGGTATATATTTATATTTATATATATATATATTTAAATATATATATATTTCTTTTTCAAGTTCAAAATTAAGGTTCAGCCATCATGAAACCACTCCATAGCAGAAATAGAACGACATTGTACAAATCACATACGGAATTGATGGTTTTTAAGTATTAAAAAAACCTGTATTTACAGCTGTAAACGTGGACTTTAGAAAAACAACCAACTCACAAATCATTCACACTGTTCCATGCACCCTCTGTTCCGAGAGGTGACACACACACACACACACACACACACAAACACACACACACACACACACCTCCCAAAGCTCTGGAAAAGCAGTAGGCAATTCTGATGGAGCCCGCGGCAGAACTTGGAAATTCTTCCTCGATGAGATATAGCAACTTGAGATGTCAACCCTGCCTGGAATTTCCTTGGCTTTGTTGAAGTGGGCCTGGGCAAACCCAGTGTTTGTCCTGCGAACGGGCTCTTTGGCGGCTGACTTGGAAAACGGCGTCGGCTTTTCAGTAACGCAGAGAATTTCATTTCGGTGTTCTGTGCTGTTGTTGTTTTTTTGCATCCGAAGCGCCTTGTGGGCACTATTTCACCCTTAACAACAACCCTTTAAAGTGGGCCAGTATTAATTCCCTCTCTGCACATTGCCCATTGCAGATATCGGAGGGCGAAGAGAATACTGGTTCGCTAAGGCGAGATTGAGGTCCATAAATGACAGCGCAACCTTAGGCACCTCTCTACTCGGAAGTAAGTGCCACTGAGGTCGGCGCAGTCCTCAAGAGGGAAGTGGGCATTGGGTGGCAGCTGTTCAGCCTGACCCTATGCCTGTCCTCCTCAGAAGCAACACCCCACTGTTCTGCAATGGGGCTTACCTCTGAGTAGACCTGCAAAAGGTTGCACCGAAAGCCTCCAGACCTGATGCACTTCCTGGGGCGAAGGAGGCAGAGCTTTGTACTTAGAGAGGACCGTTCTCTGTTAGAGGACTGTGTCTGGCCAAAGTTTAGTTTGAAGATGAAGAATCCTAAAAAGGGACAAACAGAGAATTGGCCCATCAACTGCACCTGGTTTGCAGAAGGAGCCAGTGGCGTAGCGTGGGTTGTCAGCACCCGGGGCAAGGCAAGTAATTTCCGCCCCTTAACCCGTGGATTTGTGCCCCCTAACCCTAACCCCCAGATGTTGCGCCCGGTGCGGCCGCCCCCCTGCACCCCCCATGCTACGCCACTGGAAGGAGCTGCTACACACCTGGGACTCAGCTACACTCAAAAATTACCGCATTTTTCGCTCTATAAGACGCACCTGACCACAAGACACACCTAGTTTTTGGAGGAGGAAAACAAGAAAAAAAATATTCTGAATCTCAGAAGCCAGAACAGCAAGAGGGATCGCTACGCAGGGAAAGCAGCAATCCCTCTTGCTGTTCTGGCTTCTGGGACAGCTGCGCAGCCTGCATTCGCTCCATAAGATGCACACACATTTCCCCATACTTTTTAGGAGGGGAAAAGTGAGTCTTATAGAGCAAAAAAGACGGTATGTTTTGTAAACATGTGACACTAGATGCCGCTGCAGAGCAGTGATCCGTCACCAATGGGATTTTGCATCGAGAGCTTTTATTTTTCTATAACGGTTTTTTATTTTTAAATCAGTGTAGATCCAGCCCTGGAAAGGGATGCATTTCTGTTCGAACTAGAGCCATTACTTTTTGATTTGCATCCGGCCGTATGTGCAAATTTGTGGGCAGTGGCGAAAATCCTAGGCAACGCCTAACAGGGCAGACCTCCCCGGGAGTAAGTCCCATTGAATCCAGTGAGTCGAGTGTGAGGATTGCAGGTTTTCTCACCCTCAGGTGCTCTGCTGTACCAGATACTAAACCGGCGACTAGCTTTGGGTGCATGCCTGACAGGACCCTGTAATTTAGTGGCCGAACACCTGCTTTGCATGCATGAGGTTCCGAGTTCAAGTCCTGACATCTGCACTGGGAGAGACTCCTTCCTGAAACCCGAGAGCGGTGCTGCAGGCCAGTGTAAACAATACCGATGTCCTGACTCGGTTTAAGGCAGTGTCCTATTTAAGTTGGCCTCAGAACGATGAGGACGAGAGTCGTACTTTTATCTCTATGGGGAGGTTGGTAGCAGCTGCTCTCCAGGTAAGTGAAACCCTGGGGATCCACTGGACGGAACAGAGATCTGCTTGGGTACAAGGCTGCTTCCTGTTCTCCTCCGCCCAGAAAGGGGGCAGAGACCAGTTCCTTTGGAATGGGCGTTTCCTGAAAAGCAAAAGAGGGCAGTTTGGTTCCTTGGCAGAGGGAGGCAATTCAACTAGCAAAGCCTCTTGCCCCAGGAGTATATTGTCCCAATTTTGCAGATGGAAAAACTGAGGCTGGGAGAGCAGAGGTCTTGTCCAGTGAGCAAGGGGACTTCACAGTTCCTCAGGCTCCTGATTGCTCCGTTATGCCAGCCCTGAAAAATCAACGAGGCCGGGGGTTAAGGTGCCCTAAACTACTTTTGCAATTTTGACCCCATGAGAAGCTGGGTTCTGTTTGGGGGGGTGCAGAGACTTTGCAGGCTGCCTGAGGCTTCGCCCCTCCCCTCCCTTAGTTGTTGCTGTTTGCATAGGTAATTTTTGCAATGTTTAAAGCTGGTTTGCATATTTTGCTCTGAGGGGCGAGGAGGCAAAGCGGAAATCCTGAACGGGCACTTTTCCTAGAAGGAAACTCCAGCCAAAGCGGGGTGGGGGGTGGTTTACTTCTGAGTAAATGCACACACCTAGGATCACTCTGCAAAGTGCCGTCTCTCCCACACCACCAAACTACGCTGGAACTGGCTCCCGAGACTTTGCCAGGCCTTGCCCACGTGATCCCAAGAACACCTTGGAAACAATAGGGGCTAGAAACTTGCTCTGTTTGTTTGCTTTTTTTTTTTAGAATCATAGAATCATAGAGTTGGAAGAGACCACAAGGGCCATCGAGTCCAACCCCCTGCCAAGCAGGAAACACCATCAGAGCACTCCTGACATATGGTTGTCAAGCCTCTGCTTAAAGACCTCCAAAGGAGGAGACTCCACCACACTCCTTGGCAGCAAATTCCACTGTCGAACAGCTCTTTTAAAAAAGAAGAAATTAAGATTCTCAAGAAGCCTAATCCTGAGGCTCAGCCTGCCCTCTGCAGCCACCAGAGAATTGTGCACTAGCCTGAAGCCTCCTTCTATTTGAAAAAGCCAACTTTTTAAAAAAATTAAAATTAAAAAAGCTGTTAAATGCAGCTGCAATTTTTTAATAAGGCTCTGACAGTAGAAAAGAAGGGAAGCTTCCATCTTCCAAGTTATACACAACTCTCCCACGAACCATCTGTTCATTGGAAAGTGTTTAAAATGCTTTTTATTTTACCCTTTTTTTTGGTGGGGGTGTTTTTTTAAAAAACGAATTTGCTGGAATTTCAGAGGAGGCTGGCAAGGTGTGTGGACCAAATTACTCGTGCCCAGGGTGGGGAGACTGTGACCCTCCAGATGTTCAGTTCCAGCTGCCACCCGTTTAAGCCAGCATGCCCAATGGCCGGGGCGAAGGGCGGCAACATCTGGCGAGCCAAAGTTTCTCCATCCCTCTGTTACGCTGCAAGTGCCACACCTGCGCTGCAATCCAACACACTCCCACTTACTGTCCAATTCAATGGCATGCGCTCCTGGGGAGGTGCCCTCAATTGGGGCATGGCAAGGGCGGGCTGCCAGGGAGAAAGACTTGCCTTGCTCTGAGTCTAACAGCGCAGCTACGCCTCTTCAGTGAACATGGTGCTTTCAGACGAGGGCTTTCTTATCTAGTTCAAATGCATCTGAAAGTGGGGAGAAGGCTGTTGTTAACAAGGAGAGCACGTGTTTCGAACGTGGGGCCCGGACACACTCTGTGGAATGCTCGTCTTTTTTTTTTTTACACAATCCTTTAAATTTAAATCCTTTAAGAGTTTATCTCAATGAAGACCTTACTTGGAAAATCAGTACAACCCATGTGGTTAAGAAAGCCCAACGGAGACTCCGTCTCCTCAGAGTATTGCAAAAGAAGGATGTCAATCAACATTTGATGACCTCCTTCTACCGGTCCACAACAGAAAGTGTCCTTTCCTACTGCATCACGGTGTGGGACGCTGGTTTGACATCAACCGATAGGAAGTGCCTACAGAGGGTGGTGAATACAGCACGAGATATTATGGGCTGTCCCGTGAATCCGCCGGATGAAATCGCGGAAGAACGTTGCCTCAGGAGAGTGAGGGAAATTCTCAGAGATGATTCACACCCTGGCCGGCACTTTCTATACAAGTTGTACAAGTGACCATAAAGTATTTCAATTCAATTTCAGTTTCCCTTTTGCCCAGTTCTGAGAGCTGTTGCCCTTTTCATTTCCCCATCCGGTGCATGTTATTTCTTTAACTGATTTTTTAAAATAAATAAATAAAACGTGTGCCTCCTACTTGATTGGGAAAAACAACAACAGCAACCCAAAACTGAAGAGACCTTGAGGCATTTTCAGGAAGCTTACGTCATGCCAACCAGTTGTGGGAAGGTGGAGGGAATGACGCTTTGACAGTCGTACCTTGGAAGTTGAACAGAATCCATTCCGGAAGTCCGTTTGACTTCCAAAACATTCTGAAACCAGAGCACAGCTTCTGATTGGCTGCGGGAAGCTCCTGCAGCCAATCGGAAGCCCCGTCGGACGTTCGGGTTCCAAAGAATGTTCGCAAAACGGAACACTCACTTCCGGGTTTGCAGTGTTCAGGAGCCAAAGCGTCTGAGTACCAAGGTGTTCAGGATCCAAGGTACGACTGTATATAAAGGTAAAGGGACCCCTGACCGTTAGGTCCAGTCGTGACCGACTCTGGGGTTGTGGCGCTCATCTCGCTTTATTGGCCGAGGGAGCCGGCATACAGCTTCCTGGTCATGTGGCCAGCAGGACTAAGCCGCTTCTGGCGAACCAGAGCAGTGCACGGAAACACCGTTTACCTTCCCGCCACAGTGGTACCTATTTATCTACTTGCACTTTGACGTGCTTTCGAACTGCTAGGTTGGCAGGAGCAGGGACTGAGCAACGGGAGCTCACCCCGTCGCGGGGATTCGAACCGCCGACCTTCTGATCGGCAAGCCCTAGGCTCTGTGGTTTAGACCACAGTGCCACCTGTGTCCCGTGTTGAGGGGGCGTTTAAATGGTGACTGCTTGTTGTGGGGGTGGACCATTGCTGGTGGGTTTTTATCCAGTGGGTTCCTTCCCACAGCTCAGAGTGGCTGGGGCATCCCAGTCAGGTGGGAAGCATAGAAGTAATAAAATCCTCATTATTATTATGCTCTGTTTGGCCCATATTAGATGCCTAAGGCACCAGCCGCAAACTAGGGTGCCTCCGTTAAACCCCTGGGCTTGGCAACAGGGAGCCCTCGAGATATCTTTTGGGACTACACCTCCCATCATCCTTTGCCCTTTCTTTGCAAGGCTGGCAAGAATCTGACTCCAATTGGACGGTGGCTCCCTGCTTGCTCACCTGACACCGTTTCCCTCTGTTAGCCTTCCTTTTTCTCCCAGGCCCCTGAAGCGGAAGGGTTTCAAGTATTTGTGGCCTCGTTTCATGGGGCAGGTTCTGCCTTTGAGTGCAAAAGATGCGCTCCTTCCTGGGTTTCGTTGATTGGAATTTAATGTTCATGGACTGCGTTGTAAGTCCGCTTTGCAAGCCAAGAGACTGATATTCATTAATAATACTTGGGGTGGAATATACCATATTTTTCGCTCTATAAGACGCACCAGACCACAAGACGCACCTAGTTTTTGGAGGAGGAGGAAAACAAGAAAAAAAAATATTCTGAATCTCAGAAGCCAGAACAGCAAGAGGGATCGCTGCGCAGTGAAAGCAGCAATCCCTCTTGCTGTTCTGGCTTCTGGGATAGCTGCGCAGCCTGCATTCACTCCATAAGACGCACACTCATTTCCCCTTACTTTTTAGGAGGGAAAAAGTGAGTCTTACAGAGCAAAAAATACGGAATGTGGTTGGGATAGCTTTTCTTAAAAAAACAAACCTCTACATGGACAGAAGAAGCCCTGAATGGCTTGTTAGATAGCCAGCTGCTCAAGACAGACTGGCGTGCCTTGGGATATTGACTTGCCAAAGTCACCGCTGCAGGAACATGCCCACTTCTGACGCCAGGTTGCACCCACTCGCAAGGCTGCTTTAGGCTGGGGTGGGGACCGTCTTTGCCCTTCCAGATGGCGCTGGACTCCAACTCCCAGGAGCCAGCAGGGGCAGTAGTCAAGCATGATGGGAATTGTAGTTCAGCAACTTTTGGAGACCCATAGATTCCTCTCTCTCTCTCTCTCTCTCTCTCTCTCTCTCTCACACACACACACACACAGGAATGTTTAAGTATATAGTAAAATTCTGGCATATTTCAGACTAGCCTGCCGCAGGAGATCTTGTGTAGCAATACATATACATATATATAGATATATCTCTATGTTTAAAAAGATACGTTTTTTGGTCAAATCGCTACCCTTGGCATGTTTGGGTCTCCTGCCACCGAAGCTAAGCTGTGGGGTGTGAGTGTTTTAAAATGTGCTTTTAAATCTGATATACGCCCGGGATCAAGGGTGGGGGTTGGAGGGGGGTTGGAAGGGTGGCTGAGAGCGGAGGTAATGGGTGGGGATGAATCTAGGGAGGAAGTGCAGTGTAATGGCTAGAGCGTTGGACCTGGAAGAGCAGAGTTCGAAACCCCCACTCAGTCATGAAGCTCACCGGGTGATCTTGGAGGATGAAATGGGGGGGGGGGGACCTTTTGCCACACCTAGAGATCATTGGAAGATAGAGGAGGCATATAAATGAAATAAATAAACGATGATAATAAGTAAGAGCCAGGGAAACAAAGCTTGGGCTTCTGGGTAAGGAAGGGGTAGCAGTCTGGGGTGATACAGATGTTTTTGGATGACAAACTCCACAAAGGAGGCTGGGGCAGATGGGAGTTCGGTGTTCAGCCATATCTGAAGGGCCCCAGACATCCGTCTGTCCCCACAGCAATGGGGTAATGGGGGGTGGAAACAGAGACGGGGTGGGACAGGGTTAAAGGACTCCTCCAGAGGCTGGGGAAAGGGGTGGTTGAGAGAAACCCCTGGGACAGGCAACACGCTCTACGTGGGGCTACCTTTGAAGGTGACTTGGAAACTGCAATTAATCCAGAATGCGGCAGCCAGACTGGTGATTGGAAGCGGCCGCCGAGGCCACATAACACCGGTCCTCAAAGACCTACATTGGCGAGATGTGCTTCTACTTCTCAGAGGTCCAGTCTGGCTCAGTTTGCAATCCTTGTTTTGCTGATTTCCTTGAATATTCTAATTTTCTGAGATTCTTAATTTGGGGTTTTCATCAGCTGTACGCCATGATCATCTCAATGATAACAAATCAAGGCTTGACATATCTCGCTTTGCATGTCACGAGCCGATCTCATATATTAGTTTCACTTCTGAAGTTGAATTAGTGAAATAAAGGAACTTTTCCACGATATTCTGATTTTTCGAGTTTCTCCTGTACACTGAAATTCAACCAGGGGGATACGAGGAAGTCACTTAACAATGTTTCTGAGTTTGGTTTAAATAAGGTTGAGATTTATGTTCGTTTGTCTATTTGTTTGTTTAATTTTTTTTTTTGGAAAATCAATTTAAAAAATTGGGGGGGAAAGAACCTCCAAAGACAGGGGCAGTCTACCTCCCAGCAACCAAAGGGAGTTGTGTGTGTGTGTGTGTGTGTGTGTAAGCAAGTCTTTTCATGCCCTGCTGCTTGCTTGTGAATGCTCTTAGGCTGGACACTGTCAGAAACAGTCCACTGGGTAGATGAGGTACTGGTCTGATCAATCAATGCACAACAGATTTTTTTTTGGGGGGGGTTGGAATGGTTGAATGCAGATAGAATGGGAAGTGGGAAGAGGGGTTGGAAAGGCAGTGTGCTATTGGGTGGGGAGGTGGGGGGGGGGCTGGCGTTTCAGATCTCTGTTTCCAAGAATCAGCCATGCCTTTGGGCTGTGCAAAGTCTCTAAGCTTGCATTGTGTATACAGAATCATAGAGCTGAATAGTCCAATGTAGGAATAACCCTCTGCAATGCATATATATATATGTATATCTACACACACGTACACACACACACACACACACACACACACACACACACAGATACGTGTATCAGTTGCATACTGTTTGATTTGTTCCCCTGAAGAGAGAACTCTTCTGCAATAATATTTTGCTTGCATCGTCTTGGGTTAGCAAGTTCACACACACACACACACACACACTCATACACGCTGGAAACATCGGCTATCTGCAGAACAGTAAAAAATAAAGTAAAATTCAAGTCTGTTGCTGGAGGCAGTGTTGTAACCCTTAGCAATAGGTTCCTTTCCTTTTCCTTGCTTCTTCTTTTTTTTAAAAACAGTTAGCCCTCCATTTGATCAGGAATATTTGGCTGTTGAGGAAGGGGGCGAGGAGGAGAGCCTCCCCCCCACCCCTCGCCCCGCTGCGCTCTTTCCTCTTTCCGTTTCGGCGCAGCCACGGAAATGCCGCCGCGAAGGCACTTCTTCTACCTGCCCTCATCCGCGGAGCCTTCTTCAAAGACGCGCCCCAGCATCCGAACGAGTCCCCCTTCCCCTGGCCCTTCGTCCGCACTCCGTCCCGGACGCCAAGGCGGAAAAAGCTTCTCCTTTTGCACCCGGTAGAGCTCTTGGGGGGGGGGTAAAGACCTAGGCCCTTTCCGACGCCATTCGAGGATCAGGCACTATCTGTCGTCTCGCATCGACTCACCCGCCGTAGAAAGGAAGAAAAATTTGGTCCTGTGGTTTTTCATTTTCTCTTCTTCTTCTTCCGAACGTTTTAAAAAAAATAGAGTTGCTGTAATATATATTTATATATCCTTATATATATATATATCTTTCTCTTTCTCTCTCTCTCTTCTACTTATATACACAACACGGTTTAAATTAGAAAGTCAGCTGTTAAAACGATGCAACCAAGTCTTCAGGTTGGTGCATTGGCTAAACTGGGGGCAGCTGTCCGTAGTGCTGAAATCCCCCACACATATACACACACCCTGTGAATCCTTTCAGGAGGACGTTGTGAAAGGTGTTGTCGTTGTTGCTGGATGTTGGCTGGGTTGGTTTGTTGTCGTTGGCTTCCCCCCGCCCCCCCCCACTCCGCCCAAGGAAGGTGGGGAATTGTTCGGGGGCGGGGGATCCCTTCTTTAAAACGAAAGAACGAAATCAACTGGAAGAGGGGATGCTTAACTTCACCTAAAGGAGAAGAAGAGAGAGAGAGAGAGAGAGGTTGCCAAAATCACACACCTGTTGTCGTCGTCCCCATATGATAAAATACAGCATGCTCACATTGTGCGCGTTCAGATCAGGGATCGAAACCGCTAGAGGCTGCAAGCGCTTAAAATATTTTGGTGCCCCATACATATCTAATTCAAAATCTAAAACAATAATAAACCATGAACTGAAATTTTATTTTTTCAAAATGAAATGAAGCCTACGGTAAGATGGAAGGAGATGCTTATTTTTGTATACTTGCACTTTATTCGAATTTTTCTTTCCCCTCCTCCTTTTTCTAAAAGCCTTTGATCAGATCCTCAAAACTAATCTGGCATCTATACCTAGTGGAGAGCAGGCCCCCACAGCCTGCCTTAATAATAATAATAATAATAATAATAATAATAATAATTTTTATTTATACCCTGCCCTCCTCAGCCAAGACCAGGCTCAGGGCAGCTAACACCAGGTAAAAACATTTGATTAAAATACAACTTAAAAACAAGATTAAGTACAACATTAAAATGCAGCCTCATTTCAGTAGAAACTCAAATCAAAAACTTTTTGGGGATGAAAACGTCAAATCTTCACCAAGGCCAACTATCCAGACTGGTCCTACGTGGGCCAGAAAAAAGCCAGGGAAGTCCCCAAATAGGAGTTCCATCACAGAAGGAGAAAGGAAAAGGGAAAGAGGGGGAGGGGATCAAGTTGATTCCAAGCCAAAGGCCAGGCGGAACAACTCCTGTTGTGTGGTTGTCGTATTGGGGTTTTTAATAGATTCCAACAGAGAAAATGAACACTCAGCCGAGCAATTGGTGAGCATTAATGTTAAAAATCCGGAAAAGGAATATTTTTTGAGGTACTTTCCTTGATACCCTAAGCATGTACCGTATTTTTCGCTCTATAAGACACACCAGACCACAAGACGCACCTAGTTGTTGGAGGAGGAAAACAAGAAAAAAAATATTCTGAATCTCAGAAGCCAGAACAACAAGAGGGATCGCTGTGCAGTGAAAGCAGCAATCCCTCTTGCTGTTCTGGCTTCTGGGATAGCTGCGCAGCCTGCATTCGCTCCATAAAACGCCCACACATTTCCCCTTACTTTTTAGGAGGGAAAAAGTGAGTGTTATAGAGCAAAAAATACGGTATTTATTTTGCTTATTCAGCCCTGATTCAGATCCATAGGGTCCAAAGCCCTGGAGGTGCCCCATGGCTGGCGGGTGAGAAAGAGAGGATCCCCACTACTCTCAGAGGGAGCCTTGCCCAAACGCTACAATTTTTCCTCTGAGGGGAGTTCTTTCGGTCCCTTGTATCGCTTTGGTTGCCCTTTAGCTGGAGCTTTCCGGACTCCGTGACATCCTTGCATTTACGTACTGCGGGACTGCAGTTTCCATCGCAGGGACGCGCAGTTCAGTAGGGGTGGCTGGCGTCCTTAGGCCGCTTCAATTGCACCTTCAATCTTTTCATCCCGATCTGGAACCCATTCATAGCCTGGATGGCTGTCTGGGCACTGGATGGGTTGTCGAAACTCACAAAGCCTGAATAAAAGGGGGAGGCAAAGATACGACATGATACGATACGATAATCTTTATTGACATTGTCCCATACAGAACAACGAAATTGGAAATATCTACATCAGGCATTCAAAAACCAACAAGCCTGCTATCCCAGCCTGGTTAGCCCCCTAAAAACTCTGATACCCCATAATTAAATACAATATACTCCCATAGAGACTACCTTAGAGGTAAAGGTAAAGGTACCCCTGCCCGTACGGGCCAGTCTTGCCAGACTCTAGGGTTGTGCGCTCATCTCACTCTATAGGCCGGGGGCCAGCGCTGTCCGCAGACACTTCCGGGTCACGTGGCCAGCGTGACGAAGCTGCTCTGGCGAGCCGGCACCAGTGCAGCACACGGAAACGCCATTTACCTTCCCGCTAGTAAGCGGTCCCTATTTATCTACTTGCACCCGGGGGTGCTTTCGAACTGCTAGGTTGGCAAGCGCTGGCACCCCGCCGCAGGGATTCGAACCACCGACCATGCGATCGGCAAGTCCTAGGCGCTGAGGTTTTACCCACAGCGCCACCCGCGTCCCGAGACTACCTTACACTGCATTTAAAACCAAAATCGCATTTGGATAGAAACTGTTTCTCAGGCGGCTAGTCCTAGTCTTTATAACCTTGTACCCTCTTCCAGAAGGCAGAAGCTGAAAGAGATCATTTCTGGGGTGCACACTATCCTGCGCTATCTCTGCAGCTTTCTTATGGCACCTGGAAGCGTAGATTTGATCCAAGGTGGGAAGAGTGCACCCAATTATTCTCTCCGCAGCCTTTACAACCCTGGACAGCACTGTTTTTCCCCTGACCGTGCAGCTCCCAAACCACACACACAGACCATAAGTTAATGCACTCTCCACAGTACAATGGTAAAATGCCATCAACAGGTCCTTTGAGAGATTGTTTTTTCTGGGTCAGGATTGCTGACGAGACTAAAACACTCAGGGTTGTTTAAAAAAAGGGTGATTGCAAAGGACCTTTCCAAACCAAGGGCTTCAAATTGCCTGTCCTGTACCTGCCCCTCTTCCCTCTCTCCCTCCCTTGATTGCTCACCGAAACATTTGCTCTGGTTTGTTGCGCGGTCCATGAAAACTTTGGAGGAGATGATGTTCCCAAAGGGAAGGAACATCTGCATGAGTTCGTTGTCACCAAACTCCTGGGGGAGGTGGTAGATGAAAAGGTTGCATCCTTCGGGGCCTGCGGTTAAAGAGGCAGCATGGCATAGTGGTTAGAGCATCAGACTAGGAGCAGGGAGGCCTTGGGTTCAAATCCCCCCGCCCATTCAGCAATGAAACACCCTTGTGTGACCCACATGACCCAGAAAGCTGTCTGTGGACAAACACCGGCTCCCTTGGCCTGAAAGCGAGAATAGTCACCTTTGACTTGACTTGACCGTCCAGAGGTCCTTTACCTTTACCTTTTTACCTCTGTTTCTGGTCATTGTAGGAAGGGTGAAGGTAAAGGGACCCCTGACCATTAGGTCCAGTCGTGGCCGACTCTGGGGTTGCGCTCATCTCGCTTTACTGGCCGAGGGAGCCGGTGTACAGCTTCCGGGTCATGTGGCCAGCAGGAATAAGCCGCTTCTGGCGAAACCAGAGCAGCGCACGGAAACGCCGTTTACCTTCCCGCCAGAGTGGTACCTATTTATCTACTTGCACTTGACGTCAAGGAATCCAAGTGGTCCTCCTGCAAGTATTTCCACCAAACTATGCCCTCCCATCAGCAGATGCCACTTGCAAAATCATCCAATGGGCAGGGTCAAATCCTGCACTGACTGTGCATGGCCTGCCTGTTTCCAGGAAGGGGTGTGTGTGTGTGTCTGCATTGGAATTCTCTGCTTCAACAAAGATCTCCCCACAGTTCGCCACTTGGGAAAATGAACAGCAGTCATTTAAGACATTTGCAAAGTTAAAATGGCGGTTGACTAGAAAGAGACTGGCTTTCTAAACATTTGGGTGGGCAGGATTGGTTTTTGGCAGGCTTTGGCAGACGTGCACTGAGGTGGAAATAGCTTGCGCGCATGTGCACGGGCCTCCTCCTACCCGGAAATAACGCTTGCACGTGCGCAAATAATGCTTGCGCATGCGCTCAAGCGATTTCCGGTACTCCTCCGACCCAGAAGTGGGCAGCCACACAGCACAGCGCCGGTAAGAGCGGGCAGCGGGGGGCGCCGCCGGCCGGATAAACGAGTCCCTCGGGCCTTAGCTTGGGGATCCCTGTCCTAAGCTCAGCCCACCCACCCTTCACATTTGGCTCCTGGTGTTGATCCTGAGAAGGCTGTGGCCTATGGAGCCCAGAAGATTCCTCACCCCTGAGCTAAGTCACACTAAGTCAACAGTCCTACGGAGAGCAAAGGTTTCCTGCTTTGCAGGGGGCTGGGATAGATGACCCTCAGGATCCCTTCCATGATTCTAGGATTGCTGTGATTCTAACTCATTCCATCAACTCCATTGAAAGCTTACCCCCACCCCCAAAACCGGGTTCCTTTTCCAGAACCATTTTCATCCCAGCTGATTGTAGCAAGAACTACCATTTCAATAACATGATTGGTGTCTGAGTTTACCGTATTTTTCGTCCCATTTTTCCCCCTTTATTTTTTTCCTTTATTCCCCCCCCCCCCAAAGCAGGTCGGGGAAACCGAACCAGGTCGAGGAACAGCGGGATGGTGGCGCTGCGCCTCCCTGCTGTCCCCCGAGCTTGTGGGGCTGGCCGATGTCTGCCAGGCGCGAGGGGCACTCTGCTTCAGGGCGCCCCGCCCGGGCGGCAGGCTGCTATCCGCAGCCTAGACACCCCTGCGGGACCTCCCGCAGGGCTGCCTAGGCTGCGGGTGTGTTCCCGAAGCACCGGGAGCTCTGCATTCAGCGCGCCCGGTGCTCCAGGAAGCAGGCTACTGTCCGCAGCCTAGACAGCCCTGCGGGAACTCCCACAGGGCTGCCTAGGCTGCGGATGTCTTCCTGAAGCCTGGAGAGCGAGAGGGGTCGGTGCGCACCGACCCCTCTCGCTCTCCAAGCTTCGGCGAAAGCCTGCATTCGCCCCATAGGACGCACCCAGATTTCCCCTTCATTTTTGGAGGGGAAAAAGTGCGTCCTATAGGGCGAAAAATACGGTACTTTCCCCCCTCTTCCCTCCCCACTCCCTTTTCCTTTTGTGTCGTGTCTTTTCCATTGTAAGTCCATGGGCAGGGGCTGCCCTGTTTAAAACTGACGGCATGGCTGAGGGGTGGGGGGCACAAGTGCTCTAAACAGAAGAAAGGAAGATTGCCTTTGGACCCGGAAGACGACTTACCTTCCCGTTGCTGCTGCTGAATTATTGGAAGGGGCTGAGGGATGGGCTGAGCTACCGGGGTGATGGTGGTGGCTGGGTAGACAGCTGGGCAGGGAAAGAGAGGGGAGACAGAGCATTCATTTTATTATTTTTCATGTATTTTGGTTTTTCAAAACATATTTTTCTTTCTTCAAATTTCATTGACCAAAAACCAAAATGCAAAATGCTCCAAATCGGAGCAAAATGCTGTCAATAAATTCAGTCTAATACTATATACAGTTTGCATTTTAAAAACACACACAAACAAATAAAATAATCAAATTAAGGAAAGGAAAAACCAACAAATAAGGCTACCAACATACAGATTCAAGTTAGAATTTCAGGTCACCGCAATGCAAATATCTATCCGCATCCATTTTGCTCATGGAAAGCCCCTATAGCTCTGCAATCTTATATATTTCAAATGCACTTTCCTTTGTGTGCATTCAGGTGGGCTACTGGTTAACGAACTGAGTCAAACTCTACTGTATGTATATCGGTTTTAAAGCATGAAACTCTTAATCTCAGGGTTTGGGGTTTGAACAAAAGTTCGCAGCGGGTTGGATCAGATGATATTCACAATCCCTTCCAGCTCTATAATTCTATTCTATAAGTACAGTGGTACTTTGCTTTACAACCATAATCCGTTCCGGAGGTCCATTTGTAAACCAAAATAGGTTGTAACCCAAGGCGTGCTTTCACCAATGGGGCCTCAAAAAAAATTGTCCGTAATAAAAAAAAAGGGAGGGGATTGTAATCCCCCCCAAAAAGGTTGCAAACTGGGACACACACTTCCGGGTTTGACATGTTTGTAATCCAAGACGGATGCAAACCACGGTAAAGGGACCCCTGACCATTAGGTCCAGTCGTGGCCGACTCTGGGGTTGCGGCGCTCATCTCACTTTATTGGCCGAGGGAGCCGGCGTACAGCTTCCGTGTCATGTGGCCAGCAGGACTAAGCCACTTCTGGCGAAACCAGAGCAGCGCACGGAAACGCCGTTTACCTTCCCGCTGGAGCGGTACCTATTTATTTTCTTGCACTTTGACGTGCTTTCGAACTCGGTCCCTGCTCCTGCCAACCTAGCATTTCGAAAACATGTCAAAGTGCAAGTAGTTAAATGGGTACCGATCAGGCAGGAAGGTAAACAGCATTTCCGTGCGCTGTTCTGGCTCGCCAGAAGCGGCTTAGTCCTGCTGGCCACATGACTCAGAAGCTGTACGCCGGCTCCCTCGGCCAATAAAGCGAGATGAGCACCGCAACCCCAGAGTCGGCCACGACTGGACCTAATGGTCAGGGGTCCCCTTTACCTTTACTTACCCAAATTCACTGTGGGAGTATATTGTGGCTTGGCAATGGGTTTTTCGAAAGGCGGGCCTTTCTAAGCCTAAAGTTAGAGGGGAGATGATCATTCTCAGTGTTATGGCCTACTTGAAACTTCGTGACGAAGCCATACGCGAATCTTGAAATTAGAATCTCTAACGCTTCCGCCAGCCTTGGTAAAATATGTGTATTCCCCAGGTCAGTCCCCATCTCATGCACACGGTACCTGCATACTGCTGGACTCCGGTGAAGGCTGGGTGCATAGTCTCTGCTACTGATGGGTTCTGGGCTAAAAGAGGAGAGATCTTATTTTATTTTTCTTAAGGAACGGACGTGTTGAGAAGAAGGGAAGTCCTAAAATGTGAACGAGCCAAAAAATAATAATGAATTGGAGTTGGGAGTGGAAATGGGGAGTCGCAACAGCATTTTGAACCATTGCTCAAAACAGACATCAGAACGAAACAGCCAGCAACAAACTCAGAACCTTGAGGACTAGAATGAGCAGGTTTACTGAAGATGGTAGTTGGGAGAGATGAGAGTTGGAGTCCACCATCATCTGGGAGGAGCATAGGCTGCCCATCCGTATCCTCCTCTCTGTGCCTGTTTCCCGCACCACACCTTTCCCCTTTCCTACCTGTGCAGGGAAGAAGCCCATTCGTATAAACGGCCTCCAAGGTGGGATGGCTGCTGGGAATGGGGACCACTCCTGCGAAGCTGTTGGTGATGGGGGCCACCAGTCCCGGGATGGCAGTCGTGCCCAAGAGAGGAGGGGAGTGTAACCCTGTAGATCAGAGGCAGAAAAGCGGGTGGGTGTGACTTTCCTTTTAACAACAACAACAACAACAACAACAACAACAACAACAACAATCTTTATTACGGAGACCCAACAAATCGTTGCAAAGCAATGCACAATTCAGACAGCCTACCTCCAGGTTAAACAAGCATTTTGTTCAGAATATAAGGATCATTGGTTCTTGCAACCACCGATAAAAACTTTGCCACTGCTAATGTTCTAGCGTTTGTCCGGTCTTCCAATAGGAACCTGACATAGCGAGCCTCTGATTTTCCCGGGAAAAGCACCAGCAAGGGTAGTATCAGTTCAGCCCTGGCTTGCTCGTATTTTGCACAGTGCAACAAAATATGTTTTATGGGATCGATGTCTTGAGCACACGAGCAAAGTCTGTCCTGGTAGGGAACTCCTCTCAACACTGCAGAAGGAAAGACGTTTAGTCTGGCTTTGGTGAAAAGCCTTCGATAGTTTGGTACTGTCAGGTTTTTAATGTAAGATGTTAACCTAAAGACATGCCCATATTGTATCCTTTTAACAGCTCTGGGGACAGCATTGGAGCCTCCCCCTCCGTGCATCCAGATGTGCCTTTCCCCCTCAGAAGCATCCCTACACCAGGTGCTTGTTCGTCTACTGTCTACACTGAGCATGACCTTTTGCACACGCTTTTCAACCAGGGCCGTCAGGAATCGAACCCGGGACTATCTGCATGCAAAAACAGATACTCTTCCCATTGAACTAGCTCTCCAGGGAGAAAAAAAAGAGAGGAGCTGCTTTGTATCAGGTCGGAACGTTTACCTATCTGAAGTCCTGTATTCTCTACCATGGCAGAAAATATAAAATTAACCGGCAATCCGCTTCCATCTGGATTGTGGTAAATACAGCGGTACCTCGGGTAACATACGCTTCAGGTTACATACGCTTCAGGTTACACACTCCGCTAACCCAGATATAGTGCTTCAGGTTAAGAACTTTGCTTCAGGATAAGAACAGAAATCTGGCTCCGGCGGTGCGGCAGCAGCAGCAGGAGGCCCCATTAGCTAAAGTGGTGCTTCAGGTTAAGAACAGTCTCAGGTTAAGAACGGACCTCCGGAACGAATTAAGTACTTAACCCGAGGTACCACTGTAATGTAGGGAGTGCAAATATCCAGAGTGTTGGGATCAGATGGGATTACTATGAGGAATTATAAAATATGCATCAAGCCATTGTGTCCGCCATGAAAGCATGGCGTTGACTGGGTTCGATTCATTGACAATAATTTCTGATCAAATCCCACAACCCTCTGCATCTCTGGCCATTTCCTCTACTGTCCATTTCTCTCTGCTTGACAAGTCATGTACGCAGCCCAGTTGCCACTTGCTGCATCAGGCATCCTGGGTCATAAAGATGATAGTTAGCTTTGATGTAGTTTAAACTTTAGGTAGATCTTAGGGCCAGGAAGAGGGTTCACAAGAATATGGTAAATACTGCCATCCTTCCAGGAGATGGTAAATACTTCCTTCCTTTATTGCTTGTTTATGACCTCCGGGTTTGCTGAATGCATTCCTCCTTTTTAAGGTAAAGGGACCCCTGACCATTAGGTCCAGTTGTGACCAACTCTGGGGTTGCGGCGCTCATCTCGCTTTATTGGCCAAGGGAGCCGGCGTACAGCTTCTGGGTCATGTGGCCAGCATGACTAAGCTGCTTCTGGCGAACCAGAGCAGTGCACAGAAACACCGTTTACCTTCCCGCCGGAGCGGTACCTATTTATCTACTTGCACTTTGACGTGCTTTCGAACTGCTAGGTTGGCAGGAGCAGGGACCGAGCAACAGGAGCTCACCCTGTCGCGGGGATTCGAACTGTCGACCTTCTGATCGGCAAGTCTTAGGCTCTGTGGTTTAACCCACAGCACCACCCGCGTTCCCCAGAAGTATGCATGCTTAAATTAGCTTTTTGTAGTTTGACTGTCCCCACATGGGTTTTTTTTGAAATGCTCAGAGGAAATCTGATTGGCTCTTACGTACACTGTGTAAAAAGTTCTTTTGTGAATAAAACGACCTGGGCCGGAGGGTGGACAGGAATTATTATTATACGCACTCCTCCCAGAGTCTTGCTGGTTGAAGCCTCTGTGTGTATTTTATTATCAGAGTCCAATCCTTCCTTTACTTTGGGAACGCCTCAAATATTAAAGTTTGTTGGATTGAAGTCAGTGCTGGTCATATACTGGAGAAGTACAAACCTACTAGATTTGGCTTGCATCTATCATTAGGCTAGCCCTGTCATTAGGAAGCTGGGGCTGAGGGAGGGGAGCAGCGTACTGTAATAGAATTTTAAGGTCATATATGTATAATAAATGTTCATAAATGTACCAGGGTCTGGAGGAGCACTGGACTCCCAAGCTGACCAAATGTTTCTCTGCAAGGAGGGACGGGGTGAGGGAACCTATCCACTGTCACAGGAATTAAGTAATCACCATTTCAAAAGGAATGGCCAGACTACCAGGAAAGGCAATCAGATACGGCATTATCAGAAAACCAGGCAGACAGGGAAAACAACAACACACTCAAATTTCTGTTGTAGACCACCTTTTCTGTGATGTAGATATGATGTTTCTGGGGGGTGGTCTTGGGCTACACCCCTTCTGTGATGTATGTATGATGTATGGAGGGGTGGTCTTGAGCTCCAGGGCAGGGAATTTAAAATGTCTATATAAGGGCGGACACACCTTCGTTCTGGGTCCTCCTCCTTCTCCTGCGGGTGAGGGAAGCACCCTGTTGCAACAGCTTTAATATAGATCAGGCTTACTAGCTGCTTTGCTTCTCAATATTCTCTGGTTGGCCTCTGTTATTTTCTCCTACCAATAGGGAACCCATGTAAGGACTCTATATGGATACCCCATCAGGGAAGAAGGGCAGATTTTGTTTACAACAGTACAAAGGGAAAAATCTCATTGGCTGCTCTGTCCCCTTTTCCCCCTGGCTTGCCCAGGAGGCAGGGTGGCCCCCAGGCTGGGAAAACTTCCCCACCCCTGACACCAAGGATACGCACCTGAGGTTTGTGCAACAGGAGTGGCTGGCAAGCCATTTAGGCTGACGGTGCCGATTTGCTGGATGTGGCAAGGGGAGAAGGTGAGGCTTGGGCTGACGAAGCTTCCATGAGATGCCGAGAGGACGGTCTGCTGCTGCATCAGCTGAGAAAAGAAAAGGAAAATGCAGGCAAGTCTCCAGTGTGTAAGTGAAGTTGGGTCTACTGGGAAACACCATTGAAAAAGCCTGCAAACACACTCTAAATCTGAACCAGGCTTCCTTGAGACTACAATTCCCATCATCCCTGACCACTGGTCCTGCTAGCTAGGGATGACGGGAGTTGTAGGCAAAAAACATCTGGAGCAGGGATCCCCAAACTCGGCTCTCCAGATGTTTTGGGACTACAACTCCCATCATCCCTAGCTAACAGGACCAGTGGTCAGGGATGATGGGAACTGTAGTCCCAAAACAGCTGGAGGGTCAAGTTTGGGGACACCTGATCTGGAGGGGCCGAGGTTGAGGAAGCCTGCTCTACCTCTGTAAACCCTTTAGAAAACCAAAACTCCACCGCAATAGCTCCCTCTAAACCTCCTTGTTCAAATTTTCCATAGGCCTGTTCAAAGGCTCCTGGGATTACACGACGCTGTTTTTGCACCATTTTCACGCCTTTGGGGTGCCGTTTTTGCCCCTTTACATGCCACTTCCTGGTTGGTGTCGTGCCTTAAAGTAAAGTAAAGGTAAAGGGACCCCTGACCATTAGGTCCAGTTGTGGCTGACTCTGGGGTTGCGGCACTCATCTCGCTTTATTGGCCGAGGGAGCCGGCGTACAGCTTCCAGGTCGTGTGGCCAGCATGACTAAGCCACTTCTGGCGAACCAGAGCAGCGCACGGAAACGCCGTTCACCTTCCCGCCGGAGCGGTACCTATTTATCTACTTGCACTTTGACGTGCTTTCGAACTGCTGAGTTGGCAGGAGCTGGGACCGAGCAACGGGAGCTCACCCCGTCGCAGGGATTCGAACCGCCGACCTTCTGATCAGCAAATCCTAGGCTCTGTGATTTAACCCACAGCGCCACCCGCATCCCGCGTCGTGCCTTGAGAGTGTGGAAATAACAATCCGCAGCAACGATACCACAGAGAGAGATCTATCAATGGCTCGGCTAGGCCTCTACAGCCGAAGGCTGCAACGCTTCTTTGACTTCCTTCCCCTCTTTCTGCAGTTCCTTAAATTTATTCTTTCATATATTCTGCATATCCAGATTAACTTAATTTGCTCATGCGTTCATCTACTTTAAATCTATACTCATAAAACTACAGGTTATTACAATAATCCTGCTAATGTTTTAATCTGTTTACAATTTATCTCCAAATTTTCAATAAACCATTTCCATTCTTTTATAAAGAATTTGTTATCTTGATTTCTTATTCTTCCGGTAAGTTTCTGCATATTTCATAAGCTTTTGTATCCATTCTTCCTTTGCTGGGACTTCTGCTTCTTTCTATTTTGGGGCAAGTAACATTCTTGCCGCTATAGCAGCGTACATAAATAAATTTCTATACAACTTAGGTAGTGCTGTCCCTATAATTCCCAAAAGAAAAGCTTCTGGATTTGTTTGTTTTTAATAAAAGTTATTTTGAACATCTTTTTCAATTCATTATGTATCATTTCCTAGTAAGCTTTAACCCAGTAAGCTACAAGACCACCACATATGATAAAAAGAACCTTCCTTCGCTTTCCAAAATTTGTTTGATTTAGATTTATACATTTTTGACAGTTTACTCGGTGTTAGATACCAACGATATATCATTTTCTCTTAGAAGAAGAAGAGTTTGGATTTGATACCCCGCTTTATCACTACCCGAAGGAGTCCCAAAGCAGCTAACATTCTCCTTTCCCTTCCTGCCCCACAACAAACACTCTGTGAGGTGAGTGGGGCTGAGAGACTTCACAGAAGTGTGACTAGCCCAAGGTCACCCAGCAGCTGCATGTGGAGGAGCGGAGATGCGAACCCGGTTCACCAGATTACGAGTCCACCGCTCTTAACCACTAACCACACTGGCTCTTACACCAGGGCTCAACAAACTTTTTCAGCAGGGGGCCAATCCACTGTCCCTCAGACCTTGTGGAGGGCCAGACTATATATATATATATTTGAACGAATTTCTATGCCCCACAAATAACCCAGAGATGCATTTGAAATAAAAGGACACATTCTACTTATGTAAAAACACACTGATTCCCGGACCATCCACGGGCCGGATTGAGAAGATGATTGGGCCTGATCCAACCCCCGGGCCTTAGTTTGCCTACCCGTCCACCCTTTCTCAACCTGTGAGTCCCCAGATGTTGTTGAACTACAACTCCCATCCCCCCTAGCTAGCACGGCTAGAGCTCAGGGATGATGGGAGTTGTAGTCCAACAACATGTGGGGATCCACAGGTTGAGAACCGTTGTCTTAGACCATAAAGGTAAAGGTAAAGGGACTCCTGACCATTAAGTCCAGTCGTGACTGACTCTGGGGTTGCGGCGCTCATCTCGCTTTATTGGCCGAGGGAGTCAGTGTACAGCTTCTGGGTCATGTGGCCAGCAGGACTAAGCCGCTTCTGGCGAACCAGAGCAGCGCACGGAAACGCCGTTTACCTTCCCGCCGGAGTGGTACCTATTTATCTACTTGCACATGACGTGCTTTTGAACTGCTAGGTTGGCATAACATGCTGCAAATTTTATATCCCAATTCCACAATCCTCCCCATGTTGCTCTTCTTCCGTTCTTACGGCCGTGTCGTGACGGGTGCCCTGCTGAACGCAGGCACACAGAAACATGCACCCCGGATTCGCACCCCCCCCAGCCCTCCCTCTGCTGCCTCTGCTGCCTCGCGTCCAGGCAGATACTCACGGCCTGAGCATATGTGCTGTACGGGGTGAAGGGCAGCGCAAAGGAAGGCGTGAGGATCCCCAGTTGCCCCACCATCTGCTGCATGCGCCGGAGGGTCCGCTCTTTGTCCGTGTCGGCAAATTTCACCACAAGGCTGGAGGAAGCGCCCTAGTTTGCAGGAGGAAAGGCAAAGGCATCAGACTCTTTAGCCATGACTCTGGCATTACGGGGGGTTGGACTCAATAGGAGTATAGCATCTAGATCAAGGGAAGTAATAGTGCCACTGTATTCTGCTCTGGTCAGACCTCACCTGGAGTACTGTGTCCAGTTCTGGGCACCACAGTTCAAGAAGGACACGGACAAACTGGAACGTGTCCAGAGGAGGGCAACCAAAATGGTCAAAGGCCTGGAAACGATGCCTTATGAGGAACGGCTAAGGGAGCTGGGCATGTTTAGCCTGGAGAAGAGGAGGTTAAGGGGTGATATGATAGCCATGTTCAAATATATAAAAGGATGTCACATAGAGGAGGGAGAGAGGTTGTTTTCTGCTGCTCCAGAGAAGCGGACACGGAGCAATGGATCCAAACTACAAGAAAGAAGATTCCACCTAAACATTAGGAAGAACTTCCTGACAGTAAGAGCTGTTCGAGGGTGGAATTTGCTGCCAAGGAGTGTGGTGGAGTCTCCTCCTTTGGAGGTCTTTAAGCAGAGGCTTGACAACCATATGTCAGGAGTGCTCTGATGGTGTTTCCTGCTTGGCAGGGGGTTGGACTCGATGGCCCTTGTGGTCTCTTCCAACTCTATGATTCTATGATTCTATCCTATGACCCTGGGGTACCCTCTAACTCTGCAGTTTTATGGTTCCATCACTGTCCTGAGATCGGCTGCGGAGAGCTTCCTGCTGCCTGCCACTCCTCTCTAGCACAGCGGCAGCCAAGGAGGACTGGGCGCGACTCCCTGCACAGCTGCTGCCAGTCCGTGCAGACAACAGCAGCCAGGGAGGACCAGCAATTTAACACTGCACAGGGCAGTTCAGATTTAAATCAGCCCTTTATTCCAAATCATGCAGACTGGAGTCTTGTTTTCGGCAAGCGCAGCTCGGTGGCCAATGTGGTTAGAGCTGCCCGGAACCCTACAAAGCCCCACTGACAGTCATTAACAGTTCCTTTCCCACCCACCCCCCAAAACCCCCAACCCTCCTTGTTAAAAGCTGCCTGGAAAGAGAGAGATGTCAAGAAATTGAGGGCAGCCAAAGAAGAAAGAGAGAGAATAAAAATCTGATCAGAGCAGCATCTGAGAGCTGTTCGACAGTGGAACAGGGGGTTGGACTCGATGGCCCTTGTGGTCTCTTCCAACTCTATGATTCTATGAAATGGTGGAGGGCATGTGCTCCTGAATTTGTTCTTCTCTCAAACATGTCCCGTAAGACAGTGGAGGTTTAGGATCAGAGTTTTCCTTCTCCCAGATGGGCTCCTTTCTCTTGTGTCTGCTTAGGTCTCCTTCACCACCACAATGTCATGCAACAGCCCAAACTTTAATCTGGGTGGAATCTACACACATATTTAAAAAAAACGCTGCAAAAATGCTTTTTATAAAAAAAAACGTTTTGAAAAATAAATTGAATTTTGCATAGCTCCCTGTCGCCACCTAGTGTTACATTTGTACATTGCACTTAAAATGCTTTATTTGCAGCTCTCTAGCTGAGTCCTTGGATAGGGCAGCACTGGTACCCCCACAAACCTCCCACACGGATCCGCCATATTGTGACTCGTTTTCCCATCAGCTGTTCCCCTCTGGAGGATTTCGACTCGCCTTGGGCAAATGGCCGGTTTGCGACGCTGGCTCGCACCCCAAAGGAACCCAACCACCCACCCACCCACCCCAAATTCTGATGGCACCTTACTCACAGGCATAGTTTGGCTGCCATGAAGGGCGTGGATCGCTGCCTGGGCCTCCGTGTGAGAGGAGAATTTAACAAAGGCACAGCCTGGGGGGCGTCAGAGGAGACAGAGAGAGAGAGAAGAGGAGGACAGAAAGGAAAGCTGCAAGTGAGAACAGAGCTGGAGGAAAGTATAGTTTATGGAACATTGGCCTGTTCAAATGGGAGGGAAGAATCCCATGGGCCCCTCTTTGTGCAAAATTTCCATGGCCCCCCACCCTACTTAATTTCCCATGGACCCCTCTTTGTGCAAAATTCCCATGGCCCCCCACCCTACTTAATTTCCCATGGACCCCTCTTTGTGCAAAATTCCCATGGCCCCCCGCCCTACTTAATTTCCCATGGCCTCCATTCATGCCAGGAGCAACTCCACACTACAAGCAAGCATATGGCATGACTTTTGAGCCATAGGCGACCTTCCAGCCACACAAAGCTTATAAGTTTTTACACAGAGAGATAGAGAGAGAGAGAGAGAGTCAAGGAAGAGTCATTATCACAGTTCAAATACAAGGTGTGGTTTTGAGGGCCAGGCAGAGAGCCCTGGGGGCCACATTGGGTTCTCGAGCCCGAGGTTCCCAACTCTTTTCACACACCATAATAACATGCGACCCTGCACAGCACATCAAGAGGGTGTTTCCCCCCCTCTTTTACATTAGCCGATAGCCTTGCTGAAGGTGTAAGAGCACTGCCACCGATTATTTATTACAATGGCTCTCCAAAACTCGCCAATCAAACCTGGCAAGGCATAAATGCAAAAGCAAGAGACTAGTCCTCAAGGTGAATGCCGTTTTGCTATTGTTTTCCCCCCGTGAGAGATGCTGTGAGGCACCCGAGTTCAAAGAATGTAATAATAATAATAATTAATAATAATGAAGCCTGAGGACAGCCAATTCCCAGAGCTCTCTGCGGAGTGCTTTGGGAGTGAAACCAGTTTCAAAACGGACTGAATTTGCAAGCAACTGTTCCCTTCGAGAAGAGGTCAAGTCTGTTCTTGAAGGGACAGCTCAGCTAGTAGAGCACAAGACTCTTAATCTCAGAGTGGTGGGTTTGAAACCCACGTTAGGCAAAAGAATCGTCCCCCATCCTAGATGGACGGAGGACCAGAGACTGACCTTTGCTGTTGCCGTCCGGCCCTCTGAGCACCGTGCACTCATCAATGACCCCGAAAGGTTCAAAGAGGCGCAGTATGTCTTCTTCCGATTGCTGCTTGTTCAACATTCCCACAAAGAGCTTTCGGTCCCCTAGAGAGGGGAAAAGAAAAGAAAACCACAGAACCATCAACTTTCTGTGGGTCTCTCAGGATGGAGGGGGGAAAGATGGGGCAATCTGTAGGAGTGCAATTACAGTGGTGCCTCGCAAGACGAAAATAATCCGTTCTGTGATTCTCTTCGTCTAGCGGTTTTTTCGTCTTGCGAAGCAAGCCCATTGAAGGATTAGCGGATTAGCGCTATTAGCGGCTTTTAGCTGCTTTTAGCGGCTTATCTGCTGATCAGATCAGCTGATAAGCGGCTTAGTGGCTTAGAAAAAGGGTGGGGGGGAGGAAAAAAAACCAGCAGGAACTCGCAAGTCATTGTCGTCTTGCGAAGCAAGCCCATAGGAAATTCGTTTTGCAAAGCACCTCCAAAACGGAAAACTCTTTCGTCTAGCGAGTTTTCCGTCTTGCGAGGCATTCGCCTTGTGGGGCACCACTGTATCCAGAGTGTGGGGTCAGGTGGGATTACTATGAGGAATTATAAAATATGCATCAAGCCATTGTGTCCACGATGAATGCATTGTGTTGACTGGGTTCGATACATTGACAATAATTTCTGATCAAATCCACAACCCTCTGTATCTCTGGCCATTTCCTCTACTGTCCATTTCTCTCTCTTCACAAGTCATGTACACAGCCCAGTTGCTTAGACAGGCAGGCGTCATGGGTCATCAAAGATAGTGGGCAGTTTCTTTGATGTAGCTTTTCAGATATGTTAATCTTAGGATGTTAGTCTTTGGGCCAGGAAACAGGTCTCACATAAAGGTGATAATGATCGCTGTCCTCTTGGCCATCCTTCTTATCATGTATTTTGCTTGTTTATGACCTCAGGGGTTGCCAAATGCACTCCTTTGTAGTTCTGCTCTTTGTTTACCCCAGAAATATGTGTGCTTGATTAGTTTTGGTAGTTTAACTTTGACCCCACGTGAGGTTCGTTGAAATGCTCAGAAGAAATCTGATTGGTTCTTACGAACACTCTGTAAAAAGCTCTTTTGTGAATAAAACGACCTGGGCCAGGGGCTAGAGGCAGAGATTATTATACGCACCCTTCCCAGAGTCTTGCTGGTTCAAGCCTCTGTGTCTATTCTTATTAATCAGAGTTCAATCCTTCCTTTACTTTGGGAATGCCTCAGCAATCCACTACCCCAAGGAACCCCAAAGATACTAGTTTTGCAAAGGTGCCGTCTATTATCTTTATCTCACGGTCTTGGGTTCAAGCTCTCTATATTCTGAAGGGGGGGTAGGGATGTGATGGAGATCCCTAGTCCCCTGTATAGAACGACAGTTTCCAAGGTGGAAAGGAAGGACACAACAATCATGTACATTTAGCAGCATTTAATGATGAGATTTTGCAGCAACTATGAAGCCACACAATGTGTGCGCCTGTTTTTAAAATTGCGGGTGTTTCTGGTGCTTATCGATTTGAAGATATGTTTCAAAGGGCATGGCACGAAAGCATTGTGATATCTCAGAAACCAGAGGGAAGGCTTCAGTGCCCTTTCCTTAGGGTTGCCATACGTTCATTCAGAGCTAGAACACGGCAGTCTGAAATTGTCCAGTTAGCAATCGTTGTAATGTCTTGGAAAATCCAGACGTGTTGGCAAATGTCCTAGACAATGTTTGTGTCCGAATTTTCACTTTTTGAAATATGGCAATCCTACTCTTCCTGCATAGAGGACGCGGGTGGTGGTGTGGTCTAAACTACAGAGCCTAGGGCTTGCCGAACAGAAGGTCAGCGGTTAGAATCCCCGCGACAGGGTGAGCTCCCGTTGCTCGGTCCCAGCTCCTGCCTACCTAGCAGTTTGAAAGCACGTCAAAGTGCAAGTAGATAAATAGGTACCACTCCGGCGGGAAGGTAAACGGTGTTTCCACACGCTTCCCTGGTTTCGCCAGAAGCGGCTTAGCCCTGCTGGCCACATGACCCGGAAGCTGTATGCTGGTTCCCTTGGCCAGTAAAGCGAGATGAGCACCACAACCCCAGAGTCGGCCACGACTGGACCTAATGGTCCCTTTACCTTCACCCTTCCTACAATTACCAGAAACAGAGGTAAAAAGGTAAAGGTAAAGGACCTCTGGACGGTCAAGTCGAGTCAAAGGTGACTATTCTCGCTTTCAGGCCAAGGGAGCCGGTGTTTGTCCACAGACAGCTTTCTGGGTCATGTGGCCAGCACGACTAAACCGCTTCTGGCACAACGGGACACTGTGATGGAAACCAGAGCGCATGGAAACGCCGTTTACCTTCCTGCTGGAGCGGTACCTATTTTTCTACTTGCATTTTGATGTGCTTTTGAACTGCTAGGTTGGCAGGAGCAGGGACCGAGCAATGGGAGCTCACCCCGTCATGGGGATTCGAACTGCCGACCTTCTGATCGGCAAGCCCTAGGCTCTGTGGTTTAACCCACAGCACCACCCACATCCCACCAAAAGGAGAATACATCATGCAGCATAGTAAATGTTGATGAGAAATTATGCAAAGTAAGAGAAGTCCTATACAGTGGTACCTCGGGTTAAGAACTTAATTCATTCTGGAGGTCTGTTCTTAACCTGAAACTGTTCTTAACCTGAAGCACCACTTTAGCTAATGGGGCCTCCTGCTGCTGCCGCACAATTTCTGTTCTCATCCTGAAACAAAGTTCTTAACCCGAGGTACTATTTCTGGGTTAGCGGAGTCCGTAACCTGAAGCGTCTGTAACCTGAAGCATCTGTAACCCGAGGTACCACTGTATATGGGTCCATCTTCCATAATTCTTTACAGGTCAACAAACCCACAGCTTTTCTTATCGGAGAAAGTGGGTTATCTTGCACCAAATACACTTGAAAGCTTTGCAAGAGCTGAGCTACCCGATTAAACGGCTTTCTCCTGGCTTTCTCCTTTCTCTTCTTCACTCTACTAATGAAGAGGGAGAAAGTCTTTGCATTCCTTCTGGGCTGCTGTTTCTGGGCTTCAGAAGACGCTGCAACCAGTTATCAGCAGGGCGGATTTAGGTAAAGTGTTTTGGGGGCATATTTCTGGGGATGACAGCTCCACAGGGTATATTGCATCGTCTCTCTTTTTTTAAACCCATAAGAGGAGTCATCTTGGCAAACGGATAAAAAAATGTGACATTCCCCCAGTGGGGTGCCGCACAGATGCCCAGGGGGGCGTTGACAAAGGGAAGGAACGTGTTGAGGAACCATGCAAGGAATGCCTTATTGCAAGCGACAGGATCAGAGGGTCTGACTTGGAAGGGGAGCGGATCGGAGGCGACGTGTGTCAGGAGGAATTGCAAAGGGGGCAGGATCTGTTGGAGGACGCAGTGACCTGGAAAGAGATTGCTGCTGTTTTGATTTTGGGAGATGGGCTGTGAGGCACGGGGTTTCCCGTCCCCAAGCTGCATGCTGCGAGGTCCATCGCAGGCTGGGCACCTGTCCTGCATGCAGAAAGTCCCAGCTTCACTCCCCGGCAGGTAGGGATGGACAGCCTGCCTTGCCTGAAAGGCTGGACAGCTGCCGCCGCCAGTCAGTTTGGACAAGAATGAGCTGGGCGGACCATTCATCCGACTAAGAATACTGCTATTTTAACTTGGGGAGGGGGGCCAGAACAACAACAACAAATACGCGGGTGGCGCTGTGGGTTAAACCACAGAGGCTAGGGCTTGCCGATCAGAAGGTCGGCGGTTTGATTCCCCGCAATGACGGGGTGAGCTCCCGTTGCTCGGTCCCTGCTCCTGCCAACCTTGCAGTTCGAAAGCACATCAAAGTGCAAGTAGATAAATAGGTACCGCTCTGGCGGGAAGGTAAACGGCGTTTCCATGCGCTGCTCTGGTTCGCCAGAAGCGGCTTAGTCATGCTGGCCACATGACCCGGAAGCTGTACGCCGGCTCCCTTGGCCAGTAAAGCGAGATGAGCGCCGCAACCCCAGAGTCGGCCACGATTGGAGCTAATGGTCAGGGGGCCCTTTACCTTTACCTCAGGTTACAGATGCTTCAGGTTACAGATGCTTCAGGTTACAGACTCCGCTCACCCAGAAATAGTACCTCGGGTTAAGAACTTTGCTTCCGGATGAGAACAGAAATCGTGCAGCGGTGGCCCCATTAGCTAAAGTGGTACCTCGGGTTAAGAACAGTTTCAGGTTAAGAACGGACCTCCGGAACAAATTAAGTACGTAACCAGAGGTACCACTGTATTGTTGTTATTTCTTTCTTATTAGTAATTTTATCCCTTTATCTTTTTGGAAAACTGCAATCAAGCAGCGTATAAATTTTATGAAATGTATAAATGCTTTTCAGGGGCCAAACAAACCACAAAAATGCAACAGATCTAAATTCTGCACAGACTATGCACAGAGCACTCTACGCATTCCGGAACAAAATGTTGTGCGTCTGTGCAGGCCTTAGAAAAAATACTCGCATTTTCAGCATTTAATTATCTCAGTTTCTCTTTTTGGTTATGTAGCCTTTTGCACTATTATATCCTCACCGGAGCTCAGAAGCAAAGACCTGCCGCTGAGAGCACAATCCCATTCTTGAGATTTTTAAAAAAAGGAATGGATCAACAGGTAGGGACTCAGGAGAGGGCCTTCTAGGGGTGTGGTGGGGGCTGCTTCCAGGCAACTCCCTCCCTAGAGAAGTTAGACGGTCACCCTCCTTGCTCTCCTGCCGGCAAGGAAGAAGAATCTTGTACAAACAGGCTTTGTGGAACCGACTGCTTTCCACGAAAGGACTGGAGCAGTGCTGTTTTCATTGTAATCGTTTGCATAGTTTGAACAGATTCTTAGGTACAGGCAATGACTGTTTTCCATTGGGGGGGTATTCATTCCTGACCCCCACCTTGCATCAGTAGTGATTATGGGAATCTCCTCTGTCTATGGCATTTATTGGCTTTTCAATGACCAAGGCAGCCGATTAGCGGACCCCAACAGCAGATCAGGCATAAGCCCTCTTACACTATGGTTACCAGATTTTTTTCAATGAATCCGGGGACCCTTTGGATTCCCGCAGCCCAAAGCTGAGTAGCAACAGGGAGTCAGTAGTGGGGATGGTGAGGAAGCGGCGTAGCGTGAGTTGTCAGCACCTGGGGCAAGGCAAGTAATTTGCCCCCCCCAACCCCTAACCTGCCGATCTGAGGCGAGTTGCCGCTGGCGCTGCCGCCCAAACAACGCCGCTTGCCCGGAGGAGGAGGGGGGCAGAGAGGCGAGGAAAATGCAACATGGCCCAGCAGCTGCAGCAGCAGCGGCGGAGGCAGGGCTGTGAGGAGGGGCTGCCTGGCGCGTCCTCCGCGGCCCTGATGTGCGGGGACCGCGGCGAGCGCTGAGAGCCGCTGCCTGCCGGACGCCTTCAGCCCGGACGCGCGCACAGCTCGTCGGTTCCGCAAGACATGGGGCTCTGCTACAGCCTGCGCCCGAGGCTCTTCGGCGACTCCGGAGCAGTGGTGTAGCGTGGGGGGTGCAGCGGGGGCGGGCCGCACCGGGCGCAACATCTGGGGGTTAGGGTTAGGGTGCGCAAATCCACGGATTAGGGGGCGCAAATTACTTGCCTTGCCCCGGGTGCTGACAACCCACGTTACGCCACTGCTCCGGAGGCAGCGAGCGCGCCCCCCCCAGATGTTGCGCCCGGTGTGGCCGGCCCCCCTTGCACCCCCCACGCTACGCCACTGTGGTGAGGCAAAAGACCCCGGGCCCAAGCACACATGCATGTTGTATAAAGGTGCAAAGCCCTTCTTTTGCACCCTGTGAAACATAAAAAACTGGCCAATGGCTGCCCCCCCTGCGGCTCCCAAGCCTCCCCCCATCTGTCAAAACAAAGGGGGAAGGAGATCGGGGGAGGCTCGGGAGTCATGGGCGGGCAGTGCGCCATTGCCCAGTTTTTTAAAAACTCTGCGCATTTATGTTTCACAGGGTACGAAAGAAGGGCTTTGCACCTGCCCAGCAGAGAAACTGCGCACCTTGCGCCCTCCTGAGCAACAGCCGCCCGCCCACAGCTACCAAACCTCCCACATCAGTCAAAACAAAAGGGGAAGGGGGCAGGAGATCTGTACCACCGGACATCCCCGGTTCCCCTTCAGCAGTGGCGATGGCAGCAGCAGTCAGAAGCCCGGAGCCAGCCAGAGCCAACTGCGCTACCAGGCTGGCTCCGAGCTGCTGAGGCTGCCACTGCCACGTTTCCCAGGGACAGATTTGCAAATCTGCGGACATTCTGGGGACGGAATTGGTCCAGGGACAGACCTGCAAATCCGGGGGGCTGTCCCCAGGAAGCGGGGACGCCTGGTAACCCTACGCTACACCCCCTTTTCCGGCCACTTCTGGGTTGCGGCGATGCGTACAAGCGCACATCAGTTGGATGTATGTACATTGGTTGTTGCCTGTATATACGGTCTTAACTCTATCAATGTTTAATTTTCTAAAATGATTGTGGGCCCCCCGCCCCCCTCCATGTTTTTAACTGTACTTTTTAAAAATAAAAAAAATCCTTCCAGTGGCACCTTAAAGACCAACTAAGTTAGTTCTTGGTATGAGCTTTCGTGTGCATGCACACTTCTTCAGATACACTGAAACAGAAGTTGCCAGATCCTTCTATATAGTGAGAAGGTGGGGAGGGGTATTACTCAGAAGGGTGGTGGGAATGGGAGATTGGCAGGTAGCTGAGATGAGCCTGTTGACGACTCTTAACGACTGCAATAGGTCTTACAGGAAAAGGCAAGGGGTGAGAAGGTGAAAAATGGCTTAGTCATGTATAATGAGATAAGAATCCAATGTCTTTGTTCAGACCAGGTCTCTCCATGGTTTTGAGTTTGGTAATGAGTTGCAATTCAGCAGCTTCTTTAAAAATAGAATCTGTACGCTGCTTTGAGTCTGTAGGTGCCAGTTCCCTGGGTGCACCCACAAAATCCCGCATGAAGGGGCCAGGCACCCACAGATTTCGCTGCCAGCGCCATGCACGGCGCATGGCACTCAGGGCCCCGGGCACCCACAGTAGCGGAGCCAAGCTGACACTCCTGCTTAAGTCCTTGCCAGCGAGGGAAAGGTGGGGTATAAATATAACAGCAACAACTGGGGATAACCTGCTGCACATCTCCCTCTCGCTTGCTACGCCAGTGGGAGCAGGAGGGGGGGGGGAAAGGAGGCCCCTCCCCGATGAGTAAGCCACCAGAAGCACACAAACATTCGCTCTGGGATCTCGCTTTCTGCATGTGATGCAGGCAGCCCCGAGCGGAAGCCCTGCCTGAACCGATTAGTCTCGCCAGGCTGGGCAGCCACACTGCTTGCGACAAGCGCCGTCGTGGCAAGCCACATGCCCACATGAACACGGTTGCAGAGTGGGAAGGAGAAGGGGGAATGGATGTGTGTAGGGTCTGTTGCTGTCCCCTCCTAACCTCACCCCCCCTCCACCCCTCCAGCCTGCTCCTTTATTTATTCATCTCTAGCAAAGCGCCTGTAATTATGATTGGCAATGTGTGGGTGCTGATATGTACCGTATTTTTTGCTCTATAAGACTCACTTTTTCCCTCCTAAAAAGTAAGGGGAAGTGTGTGTGCGTCTTATGGAGCGAATGCAGGCTGCGCAGCTATCCCAGAAGCCAGAACAGCAAGAGGGATTGCTGCTTTCACTGCGCAGCGATCCCTCTTGCTGTTCTGGCTTCTGAGATTCAGAATATTTTTTTCTTGTTTTCCTCCTCCAAAAACTAGGTGCGCCTTGTGGTCTGGTGCGTCTTATAGAGCGAAAAGTATGGTAATATTTGCATCAAGCGAAGATGTTGGGCAGGGCCAAAGAGCTTGCAGTTGCTTCGTCTTGCGGGGTTTACCGAGACGCACAGGGCAGAACTATCCCCCCACAGTGACAGGAGTGTGGGGCAGAGATTAATCCTCTCTCCCATGTGAATGAATGGTGTCTGGGGGAAAGCAGAGGGCTGCGTTTTGGGGTTGATTGCTCCCAGTGCTGCTCTTAATCTCAGGGTCGTGGGTTTGAGCCCTACGTGGGGGGGGGGGAAATTCTTGCATTGCAGGGGGTTGGACTAGATGCCCCCTCATGGTCCCTCCCGACTCTGCAATTGTATGATTCAGAGTCTCCTCCTAAGCCCCATTGGATGGGGCCAAAGGAAGAATTGCTGCATCACAGGGACAGAGGATGTAATAACAAAATTTAAGGCCTTATATATATAATAAATGTTCATAAATGTACCAACCAAGCACGTACATAGATCAGCACAGGAAGACCGGAATGAAACCATTTTGACTCCCACACTGACCAAATGTTTCTCTGCAACAAGGGAGGAGGTGAAAAAAACTTACAGGAATTGGGTAATCACCATCTCAAAGGAATGGCCAGACTACCAGGAAAGGCAATCAGATAAGGCATTATCAGATAACCTGGCAGACAGGAAAAACAACCACACACTCAAATTTCTGTTGTAGACCGCCTTTTCTGTGATGTAGGTACGATGTTTGTGGGGGGTGGTCTTGGGCTACACCCCTTCTGTGGTGTATGTATGGTGTATGGAGGGGTGGTCTTGAGCTCCAGGGCAGGGAATTTAAAATGTCTATATAAGGACGGGCACACCTTTGTTCAGGGTTCCTCCTCCTTTCCTGTGGGTGAGGGGAGCACCCTGTTGCAACAGATCAATAAAGATCAGTCTTACTAGCTGCTTTGCTTCTCAATATTTTCTGGTTGGCCTCTGTTGTTTTCCTCTACCAGTAGGGAACTCACGTAAGGACTCTATACGGGCTCTTGGATACCCCATAAGGGGAAAAGGGCAGATTTTGTTTACAACAATGAGAAATTCAATTCAGAAACAGAACTATCAAATTTGCACTTTCCACAAGAATATGCAGATTGAAATGCTGATTCCCGGGCTGTCTGTGGGCTGGATTTAGAAGGCGATTGGGCCAGATCTGGCCTTAGTTTGCCTACCCACGTTCTGGTGCAACAGAAACTTTTGAATCCACATTCACCTGCCTGGTCAGCAAACCTGTTGATCGAAAGAGCACCTCATTTGACACTCTCAAAATCTGCCAAAGGGATGAAGACGAGCAATACGCTCTTCCCTTTATCCACAGGTGCTTCTTGTGGCAGTGAATATGGGATAGCTCAGCTGGCCGAGCATGCGGCTCTAAATCCAAAGGTAGCTGGTTCGAGACCCAAGTTGGGCAAAAGATCTCTGCATCGCAGGGGGCTTGGACTTAGATGCCCCTCATGGTCCCTTCCAATCCTTCGATTCTATGCCTTTGGCACAGTTTTGGAGGGGATCCTGACTTCTGGGGCCCGTAGTCGATGAAGCGGAGGTCATTTTGCTGCTGCAAATGCAGTGGTTTGACCCCTGGAAGCACACTCCATTGTCTCTCGAGACAGATTGGCTCCCAGTATGTTTCCGAGCACAATTCAAAGTGTTGGTGCTGACCTTTAAAGCTCTAAACGGCCTCAGAGGCCCACTAGACCTGAAGGAGCGTCTCCACCTCCATCGTTCTGCCCAGACACTTAGGTCCAGCTCCGAGGGCCTTCTGGCGGTTCCCTCACTGTGAGAAGCCAAGTTACAGGGAACCAGGCAGAGGGCCTTCTCGGTGGTGGCGCCCTCCTTGTGGAACGCCCTCCCACCAGATGTCAAAGAGAACAACAACTACCAGACTTTTAGAAGACATCTGAAGGCAGCCCTGTTTAGGGAAGCTTTTAATGTTTGATGTATTACAGTATTTTAATATTTTTTTGGAGCTGCCAGATGGGCGGGGTATAAATAATAAGTTGTTGTTGTTGTTGTTGTTGTTGTTGTTGTTGTTGTTGTTGTTATTAGATAGATCCCGTCGGGCCTGATCCAGAAGCAGGGATGTTCTTACGTAGGGGAGGAGAGTCAACGAGTAGCTCTGATCGGATGTGAGCAGACACACTACTCCAAACTTGAGCTTGGCTACAACTTGCAGCTACGAGCATAAGAGGATAAGCCAAGGTGCGTTTCGCGGCCGGTTATCTGCGTGACCTCATTTATTTAACAACAAACACAGCCATTTCTCCCTGCTCCCCCCTTTTAAAATGCTCTTTATCGTCTTATCCTGAGTTACTCCCCACGTCCCCCTCCCCCACCCCCTTCCTCTTACATCCGAAAAGCCCATCTGGCCCTGAGTTATAGCAGCCTCTGGGAAATGATGGGTTTCCATAGAAACGCTACTCCAACAATGAGAGCGCGAGAAAGAGGAGAGAGTTCACTTTCTCCGCCCTCCCCCCCCCCATAACTGTAGCGGGGGATGGTCAGAACCTATGGGAAACAAAACTGGAGGGTGCTATTCGGCTGGGAGAGTGGAACAAAACCTTATTATCTACTGAAATTCTGTAACTCTCCATCCTTGGAGCTCGGGTGGGAGGTGATTTAAGGCAGGCATTGAAGTATGAAGTCTAGGATCAGAGGTTTAAATGCTCCCACTCCCTCTCTCTTTTAAAAAAAAAAAGCAAATCAGACACTGCCCTGCACTTAGACAACTAGCTCTTCAGGGGAAGGGCTAAGCTAGGACTCTGGGCCCTGACATGCTAACCTTCTACATGCAAGGGTTTTTTGTTTTGCATATAGGTAAAGGTAAAGGGACCCCTGACCATTAGGTCCAGTCGTGGCCGACTCTGGGGTTGCGGTGCTCATCTCGCTTTATTGGCCGAGGGAGCCATGAATAATCATAGTTTAGAGGTCCCGGGTCCTAAGGAAGTCAGATTATCCTCCACCAGGGCCAGGGCCTTCTCAGTGATGGCTCCAACCTGGTGGAATGCTCTGTCCCATGAGACCAGGGCCCTGCAGGATTTAACCTCCTTCCGCAGGGCCTGTAAGATGGAGCTATTCCGCCTGGCTTTCAACTTGAACTTAGCCTGATCTTTTATTCCCCTTCCTTCCCTCCCCCTCCCCTTTTTATGAAGATTACCCGCTTTGGGATCCCACAGCTAATTCTCCCCAGGTCTCCTTGCCGACCCAAATAGGACTAATTTAGCCAGCTAGCCCCGGTGATCATCTAATGTTTACTGGATGGATTTCCCCCCTAAATTGATTTTTGAATTCTGAATTTACTGTTATTCACATTTTATACTGTATTTTATGCTATTTTTTGTTGCATCAATTGTTTCAAATTTGTTGTTAGCCGCCCTGAGCCTGGGGTTTCTGAACCAGGAAGAGTGGGGTATAAATAAAAATCTATCTATATCTATCTATCTATCTATCTATCTATCTATCTATCATCTATCTATCTATCTATCTATCTATCTATCTATCTATCTATCATCTATCTATCTATCTATTTTCTATCTATCTATCTATCTATCTATCTATCTATCTATCTATAATCTATCTATCTATCTATCTATTTTCTATCTATCTATCTATCATCTATCTATCTATCTATCTATCTATCTATCTATCTGTAACTGTGATTCCTATAATGCAGAGGGCTGGGCTAGACAACGCTTGGGTTCCTTTGCAACTTCACAATTCCGTGATGCTGTGATTCTATCTATTAATACACCTTTGTATTGCAAAAAAAAAAACCACCCTTGCATTTATATGTTTTCCTAATACGTCTCCCCACCACCACCAACATTCCTGATTACAGAGGTGGGTGGCTTTTGAGATGTTAAGGGGAGGACAACACTGTAGGAACCAGAAGCTAATATTTGATTTTAGTTACAGATAGGTAGCCGTGTTGGTCTGCCATAGTCAAAACAAAAAAATCCCTTCCAGTAGCACCTTAAAGACCAACTAAGTTAGTTCTTGGTATGAGCTTTCGTGTGCATGCACACTTCTTCAGATACACTGAAACAGAAGTTGCCAGATCCTTCTATATAGTGAGAAGGTGGGGAGGGGTATTACTCAGAAGGGTGGTGGGAATGGGAGATTGGCAGATAGCTGAGATGAGCCTGTTGACGACTCTTAACGACTGTAATAGGTCTTACAGGAAAAGGCAAGGGGTGAGAAGGTTTTGATTTCATGCACAGCAACTGAGATATGTACAAGGGGCTCGCTTTTAATGGCCTCCCTGAGTAGGGTGGTAGAAAATGGGTTGGGTGGGGTGGGTGGGACAAAAATAAACAAGGAGAGATGACAACTACCTCCACGGCTCTCGCTGTCCGCTGGCTTTACCTGGATTGGCCGCGCCATCTGGAGAGAGAGAGAGAGAGAGAGTTGCCAAATGTTAGCAAAGCCAAACTCTGAGCACTCTGTCGTGCTACGGAAGGAGGGGAGATGCTAAGAGAGTGATAGCAACAAGCAACATAGGTAAAGGTAAGGGGACCCCTGACCATTAGGTCCAGTCTTGGCCGACTCTGGGGTTGCGGCGCTCATCTCGCTTCATTGGCCGAGGGAGCCGGCGTACAGCTTCCGGGTCATGTGGCCAGCAGGACTAAGCCGCTTCTGGCGAACCAGAGCAGCGCATGGAAACGCTGTTTCCCTTCCTGCCACAGCGGTACCTATTTATCTACTTGCGCTTTGACGTGCTTTCGAACTGCTAGGTGGGCAGGAGCAGGGACCGAGCAACGGGAGCTCACCCCGTCGCGGGGATTCGAACCACCGACCTTCTCATCGGCAAGTCCCAAGCTCTGTGGTTTAACCCACAGCGCCACCCGTGTCCCCAACAGGACCAGTGCACAAGAGCAACTTGCCTCCTGCAATTCCCTGGTATTCAGAAGCATCGCTGCATCGGACTGCAGAGACAGAGCATAGCCTCCATGACTCGTAGCTGCCAAGAGCCCCAGGACCTCGCATTTGTGCGCCTGGCTCCGAAGCAAAACCACACCACTTTGCGGCTGTTTATTCCCACATCGCATCTGGTGGCAGTTACGGCGGGATAACTAACCCTGCAGGCCAGCATGAAGGGCAGGACAGGGAGCTGCGCACCAGGGGCCTTGGTTCGCCGTGCATGCGTGCGCACCCGTGCATGCGTGCGCCGCTTTCCCCCGCCACCCACTTCCAAGGACTGGAATTCCGTTGGGACCAAAGGCCAGACTTGGGAGTTTGGGTGGGTTCCGTAAGCACCTCGTTTCAGGGAGGACATCTCTGGCACCCCCCAGAAAGCAAAACAACCATTGTTTTTGTCACTGCAAGGCCTTCTTGCTGCCCCTCAGTGCCTCCTCCATCCTGGACCAGACCAAGCCCATCTCCACCAACACCATTGCGCACCCTGGTGTCCGTCCGTCCCCCAACCCCGTCCTCTCCATCTCGCTAGCCCTGTGACTCTGCTTGGATTTTTATTATTATTTTATTTTTAAGGAAGGAAAAAAAAAAGGAATGTTCATTGCCATGGCAACGACCGTGCGCCACATGGAACCTGACATTTGTGGTTGCCGTAGCAACAGGCTCTTCTCCGGGTTGGGGGGGGGCGCTGCCTTCCCTCTATTTTGGAGACAGCAGTGGGAATTTAGCGTGTGCATGCGTGTGTGTGTGTGTGTGTGCAGCTATTTAAGATTTGTCTACGTGTGGCGCTGAGGGGATGGAAAGGGAGAACGGAGAACCAGTCAGAAAAGCGGGTGGGGAGGGGAAGGGAGGGGAATCAACCCGGCCCGTTTAGCATTTTGCTTCCAGGGAGATCACGAGAAAGCGAAAAGACATCATCGTGCTTTGGAGTTTTTCTTTAGGGGTGGGGTACCGCTGGCCCTCCAGATGTTTCTGCGCTCCAGCATCCCAGCGCGTCAGGAGCTTTAATTCAGCAACATCTGGAAGGCCTTAATCTTTGCTCCGCCCTGGACATGTCACATGATTGACAGGCCACGCCCTGGTCCTGCCTTTCCCCCCCTCCAAAAAATACACTCTGTGCAGGTTCTGAAATACTGGATTGAGCCACAGTTCTTCCTAAGGGCTTGCAGCGGGGAAGGGGCAGTGTTTACTGAACGAGATGCACAGAGCACTAGATCAAAAAATGAGAATGGTGTCTCTCTAAGCGGCTTGCCTGCAAACCGTGTCAAATATTTATCAAAATCGGCTATAGACAAGCAGGCAAGATAATACAACGTGGTGCAGGCAGGCTTGCCGAAACAAAAGAGCTTTTAACAGGCCTTTGGAACAGAACTGGGAAGGCAGATTCCGAAGATCAATAAGCATGGAGTTCCAAAGGAGAAAAGGAGAGGGCTTTCGCACTCGGCATCTGGCCACTGTGAGAACAGGATTCTAGAGTGGGTGGGCCATTGCCCTGACCCGGCAGGGCTTCCTATATGTTCTTTTTAAAAATTATTATTATTTATGCTTTTCAGATTTATACATTTCACTAATTTTACAATCAGGTTAACATTTCATTATTATTTTTTAAATATTTTTTATTAACTGGCCAATCACATCAAATTAAATCATATCACATAAATTCCGAATTACAAAGCCAAATTTTAAAATTTTGTTGGGGGGACCCATATTTCAAGATCCGAAGGGGAATTCTGATCATCTTCTTGCTGCTGCGTTAATGTCCAAATCAGTCCAAATCAGTCCAGACAGAGCTCATAATTCTATCCCATCTTATCTTGCTGTTTCCACATCACATTTTGTTCATATATTTTCTCTTTTTTCTTTATGATCTCTTCTGATAGTCTCCTTAAGCCGGTAAACACCAATAGTAATAATAGCCCTGTGTGAATTTTCCGTTCTTCCAATCCTCAAATCGAGATGGTTTCCATATATCGTCTCCTTTCAAAACTTTTCCATATATCGTCTCCTTTCAAAACATTTCAAAACTTGACTTCCTTCCCCCTCTTTCTGTGGCTCCTTAAATTTATTTTTAATATCTTCTGCATATCCAAATTCACTTTTATTCATCTACTTTGGATCTATACTCTTATAAAACTGCAGGTTATCACAATAATCCTGCCAATGTTTTTACAGTGGTACCTCGGGTTACATATGCTTCAGTTTACATACGCTTCAGGTTACAAACTCTTCTAACCCAGGAATAGTACCTCGGGTTAAGAACTTTGCTTCAGGATGAGAACAGAAATCGAATGGTGGTGGTGCGGTGGCAGCGGGAGGCCCCATTAGCTAAAGTGGTACTTCAGGTTGAGAACAGTTTCAGGTTAAGAACGGACCTCCGGAACGAATTAAGTACAGTGGTGCCTCGCAAGACGAAAAGAATCCGTTCTGTGATTCTCTTCGTCTAGCGGTTTTTTTGTCTTGCGAAGCAAGCCCATTGACGGATTAGCGCTATTAGCGGCTTTTAGCGGCTTATCAGCTTATCGGATCAGCTGATAAGCAGCTTAGCGGCTTAGAAAAAGGGGGGGGGAACCCGCAGGAACTCGCAAGACATTTTCGTCTTGTGAAGCAAGCCCATAGGAGATTCGTTTTGCGAAGCACCTCCAAAACGGAAAACTCTTTCGTCTAGCGAGTTTTCCGTCTTGCGAGGCATTCGTCTTGCGGGGCACCACTGTACTTAACCCAAGGTACCACTGTATCTGTTTACAATTTATCTGTAAATATTCAATAAACCATTTTCATTATTTTATTCCAACTCTATGATTCTCTGATTCCTATGCAGGTCCCAGGATCCTTTGGGGGGAAGCCAAGCGCTGTCAATGCAGATGTGGCCCAATTGTTCCCGTTAGGGATCTCCTTCCACTTTGGAACAGACCATCGAGTTCACGTAAGTTGAGACAAAGTTGGCCAAAGCAAGGGGAGGAAGCACATAAATGCATCATCCGCATGGCGTCATGCCCTCATGCGCCCCCTAACCCAGCAACCCTCGGCCCCTTCCCCACCATGATTTATGCAGCCCTCGTGATTTATGCAGATTAAGCCATAAATGATTTAAATGAGCATGAAAGATTCACTGCTCCGTTCACTGTCGGGAGGCCATGGCAGGACATGATCCTGCAAACACGCAACTGCAGCCTGCCCCAACGTGGCTTTTTGCACGGGACTTTTGCCTTTGGCTAGGTGGAATTCCTTGCGCCTCAGGAAGAACATTGCACCAGGGTGGGACCCAACCAGCCCCTCCATTCATCGGCCAAAGAAACGGTAGCTGCTTGGCCAATCGGTGTTAAAGAAGGACAGATTTTTTTGTGTGTATGCTACAGCAGCAGCAAGAATTCTTATCACAAAGCATTGGAAGACACAAGACCTACCCACCTTGGAAGAATGGCAGATGCAACTGATAGACTACATGGAAATGGCGGAAATGACTGGCAGAATCCGAGACCAGGGAGAAGAGTTGGTGGAGGAAGACTGGAGGAAATTTAAAACTTATCTACAGAAACATTGTAAAATTTTTGAATGCTGATGACATTGAAATGAATTGAAGGGGCCCTAGCAATAAGATAAAACGTAAGATGGGATTGATAACAGATAAACTAAATAGGACATGAATTTGCTGAACCAATATTTAAAAGGGATACAAAAAAGGGAGACGTGAGGAAGTCAGGAAAATAAGTTAACTAAAGATGAGAAGCCAAGAAAGAGGGAGTTTTGTTTTCTTTTATATGTGTATGTGTTTTTTCTTCTTTTTTGTGTTTAATTTGTGTATTTTGTAATTTTGTATTTTTCTGTTTTTGTATTTTTCTGAACTTTTCTATTGATAAAACCTAATAAAATATTAATAAAAAAAAACAAAGAAACGGTAGCTGCTAGCAGACCCCTGCCCACCCACCACCCCTCCAGGAAAGGAACACCTCAACAAGAAACGGCAGTTGCTATTCAAGGCAGGACAACCATGGTGTGATCTACATGGCTCTGCCTTTGGAAAACGCTGTTTTACCTGGTCCAGAATGCTGCGGCCAGAGTGCCAACTGAAGCCGGTTACAGGGAGCAGGTTAAAGGTAAAGGTAAAGGGACCCCTGACCATTAGGTCCAGTCGTGGCCGACTCTGGGGTTGCGGCGCTCATCTCGCTTTACTGGCCGAGGGAGCCGGCATACAGCTTCCGGGTCATGTGGCCAGCAAGACTAAGCCGCTTCTGGCGAACCAGAGCAGCGCACAGAAACCCCGTTTACTTCCCGCTGGAGTGGTACCTATTTATCTACTTGCACTTTGACGTGCTTTCAAACTGCTAGGTTGGCAGGAGCAGGGACCGAGCAACAGGAGCTCACCCCGTCGCAGGGAAGATATAGCAAAACTTAAAACCGACATTTTTAAAACGAACACGCATTTAGCTCAAAAGAGCGGCAGAGAGCAGTTTCTACTAAGATTGGCATAAAGTTCAGAGGCCCTGGCTCCAATCCTTAACCTCGGCTAGAGGGAGAAGACAAGGCAGAGAGATGCTTCAGAGAAGGGAGATAGTGACAGCAAGGGAGCGTGAGGCTGTGAAAGGGAGGGCTCAGCCATAAGCCCCCTTATGGGGCAACGACAGTCTTGGAAAGACGGGGCAATCCACTTTGCATACCGAACAAGGCTGGTGGAGTTTCCACTGTTTGCACCACTGTTTACGGATTTCCTATTGGCACCTGCCTGGCCACTGTGAAAACAGGACACTGGATTAGATGGGCCCCGCTTTGGTCGGATCCAGCAGCCAAGCTCTCCTTACACTCACTCTCTCTCTCTCTCTCTCTCTCTCTCTCTAATTTTATTATTTTTTTTAACATATCATTTTCAACAGTAATTAAACATACTTTTACAAAATTTTTTTACTTCCATCAATCTCATCTGAAAATTTTCCAGTCTAATCTCTTAGTATACATTTCTTACTTTCCCTATTACATTTGAATCTCATAACTAATATCTCTGTTCTTTATCTACTTTGTAACGTTTCATATATTTCTCCTTACAAAACGTCTTGTAGTCCTACTAGCATAATTTGTTGATTACAATTGCTCTTCAGATAGTTCATATACTTCTTCCAATCTTCTGGTCCCTCAGGTTTCGAATCCTTCCTGTCATTTTGTCCAATTCTGCACAGTCCATTCATTTTATCCGCCATTCTTCTTTCGTCGGAATTTCTTCTTGCTTCCATTTCTTACGTTCTCACGTGTGGGTTGTCCTCCTATCGGCAGATCAACGCCAAGCAACGGCCGTGCTGCCCGAAGGGAGTCACAGAGAGGGATGGTGACAATCGCCAGCTTCGGCCTCATCACCGGCCCTCGGTACGCCACAGCGCTTCGCTTCACCGCTGACTAGCGGGCCAGAAGGGTCTCCTCCGCCCATCGGGCGCCATGACACCACCAAGCGGCCGTGCCATCGCTGCCAGAGCTCATCTCTCTGCAGCGGAGCCCTGAACTGATGACAAGGGCCATTACGCCACATTAGCATCACCAAGCCGCAGGAAGTGAGAAGAAGGAGGCAGCAGGGAGCCTCAGCCCATCACAGCAATTACAGGTTCTCTGTGCAACAACGAAGCTTTGATGGACACATGAGTTGCAGAATAAGCTCCTCAGGGTGGGTGTGCTGTGTCCTCTCCCCGCTTAAGAGATATCCTTCCTCCTCGTCTTTATTTACGATTTGATTTCCACCCTCAGGGGCTGCTTGAGACCAAACGGACGCCACCACTGTCTTCTATGTCCAGTTCTGGGCACCACAGTTCAAGAAGGGTTTTTGTCAAGCTGGAAGGTGTGTGAAGCAGGAATCTCAGCTAAAGAATCCCTAGTATTATTATTGTTGTTGTTGTTGTTGTTGTTACAGAGGGCCATTGAAGCTCTGCTTAAGGAAGGAGAGCCCACCACTTTCCAAGGGAGTCCGTTCCGCTGTTGAACACCCCTTGCTGTCAGAAAGTTCTTCCTAATGTTTAGTCAGAATCTCCCTCTTTGTTGTCTGAATCCATGGGTTCAAACCCTACCCTTCAGAGCAGCCGAAAACAAGCTTGCTCCCTCTTCCATGGGACAGCCCTTGAGACATTGGAAGATGGCTCTCATATCTCCTCTTCTCCAGGCTAAACAAACCCAACTCCTTCAACCGTTCCTCATCAGGCTTGGTTTCCTGACCCCAGTGCTTTTTTTCTATAAAAAAAATGTATAGGGGTACAGTGGACACTTGGGTTGCGAACATGATCCATGCGGGAGGCAGGTTCGCAACTCGCAGTGTTCGCAATCTGCAATGCCGCGTCTGTGCACGTGCAGGTTGTGATTCGGCGCTTCTGCGCATGCTCAAAGCGCGATTTAGCCCTTCTGCGCATGCGCGACCGCCGAAACCTGGAAGTAACTTGTCCCGGTACTTCTGGGTTTCGGCGCATCCGTAACCCGAAAAAACGCAAACTGAAGCGTCTGTAACCCGAGGTATGACTGTACTCTCATTTTGACTCAAGAAAACCACCATTTTGTAGTTCCAATCGGGAAAAATAAATACAGTAAATGGACAAAAGTACGAAGATTCACAAAATGTTTAGGGGTATGCGTACCCCTGTGTACCCCCAGAAAAAAAGCACTGCTTGACCCTCCATCATCTTGGTTGCCCAGGACCAGTCCACTGATGAGGCAGGACCGAGACTGTTTAGGGCTTTCAAGGTCAGCACCAACACTTTGAATTGTGCTCGGAAACGTACTGGGAGCCAGTGTAGGTCTTTCAGGACTGGTGTTATGTGGTGCCAGTGGCCGCTCCCAGTCACCAGTCTAGCTGCCGCATTCTGAATTAATTGCAGTTTCCAGGTCACCTTCAAAGGTAGCCCCACGTAGAGCCCATTGCAGTAGTTCAAGTGGGAGATAACCAGAGCAGGCACAACTCTGGCAAGACAGCCTGCAGGCAGGTAGGGTCTCATCCTGCGTACCAGATGGAGCTGGCAAACAGCTGCCCTGGATACAGAACTGACCTGCACCTCGATGGACAGCTGTGAGTCCAGAATGACTCCCAGGCTGTGCACCTGGTCCTTCAGGGGCACAGTTACCCTATTCAGGACCAGGGAGTCTCCCACACCTGCCCGCCCCCTGTCCCCCAAAAACAGTACTTCTGTCTTGTCAGGATTCAACCTCAATCCGTTAGCTGCCATCCATCCTCCAACCGCCTCCAGACACTCACACAGGACCTTCACCGCCTTCACTGGTTCTGATTTGAAAGAGAGGTAGAGCTGGGTATGATCCGCATACTGATGAACACCCAGCCCAAACCCCCTGATGATCTCTCCCAGCGGCTGCATGTAGATATTAAAAAGCATGGGGGAGAGGAGAATCAGGCATGCAAATCATGCTCTAAATAAATAACTAAATGAGGTATTCAAAGGTTGAGCCAATGGAGCTGGGTGCCGACAGAGCTTATTCAATTGCATTGAAGCCAATGCAATTCTGGGCCTCATCAATAGGAGTATAGCATCTAGATCAAGGGAAGTAATAGTGCCCCTGTATTCTGCTCTGGTCAGACCTCACCTGGAGTACTATGTCCAGTTCTGGGCACCACAGTTCAAGAAGGACACTGACAAAATGGAACGTGTCCAGAGGAGGGCAACCAAAATGGTCAAAGGCCTGGAAACAATGCCTTATGAGGAACGGCTAAGGGAGCTGGGCATGTTTAGCCTGGAGAAGAGGAGGTTAAGGGGTGATATGATAGCCATGTTCAAATATATAAAAGGAGGTCACATAGAGGAGGGAGAAAGGTTGTTTTCTGCTGGTCCAGAGAAGCGGACACGGAGCAATGGATCCAAACTACAAGAAAGAAGATTCCACCTAAACATTAGGAAGAACTTCCTGACAGTAAGAGCTGTTTGACAGTGGAATTTGCTGCCAAGGAGTGTGGTGGAGTCTCCTGCTTTGGAGGTCTTGAAGCAGAGGCTTGACAACCATATGTCAGGAGTGCTCTGATGGTGTTTCCTGCTTGGCAGGGGGTTGGACTCGATGGCCCTTGTGGTCTCTTCCAACTCTATGATTCTATGATTCTATGATTATCGGCCGGCCTGTCGTCTGGTCCAGGGACAAAGTGACTGCCCCTGTTTATCTTCAAGGCCGGCTGCCATTGCATTATTCCCCATTGCTTTGTCAGGGGCGCCACTCTCAGCTCGTGAGAGGAGGTGTCAGCACATTGCCATGTTTCTATTTATAAAGATATCCTTGGCATTGTGGGCTTCCTCTGAGCATGTGCAGAGTCTTTTGCCACGAATCAGTCTCTCCCCCCCCCCCAATATCCATAGAAAAAGGATCTTAGGGCAAAGTTGCCCCTGGACATATGCAGAATAGCTTTCTTTTTGTGAAGGGATCCTTTGTGTCACCTATCTTGTTACAGGGGGTTGGACTAGATGACCCATGGGGTCCCTTCTCTAAAAATAAAATTTAAGGTCTTACATATATAATAAAAGGGACGCGGGTGGTGCTGTGGGTTAAACCACAGAGCCTAGGACATGCCGATCAGAAGGTCAGCGGTTCAAATCCCTGCGACGGGGTGAGCTCCCATTGCTCGGTCCCTGCTCCTGCCCACCTAGCAGTTCAAAAGCACGTCAAAGTGCAAGTAGATCAATAGGTACCGCTCCAGCGGGAAGGTAAACGGCGTTTCCGTGCGCTGCTCTGGTTCGCCAGAAGCAGCTTAGTCATGCTGGCCTCATGACCCGGAAGCTGTACGCCGGCTCCCTCGGCCAATAAAGCGAGATGAGCGCCACAACCCCAGAGTCGGCCACGACTGGACCTAATGGTCAGGGGTCCCTTTACCTTTTTTATATATAATAAATGTTCATAAATGTACCAACCAAGCACGTACATAGATCAGCACAGGAAAACCATCCTGAAACCCCTTTTTGACTCCTAAATTTAAATGGGAACTTAAAATGTCTATATAAGGGCAAGCACACCTTTGTTCTGGGTCCTCCTCCTCCTCCTGCAGGTGAGGGGAGCACCCTGTTGCAACAGATCAATAAAGATCAGGCTTACTAGCTGCTTTGCTGCTGAATATTCTCTGGTTGGCCTCTGTTATTCTCTCCTACCAATAGGGAACCTTTGTAAGGACTCTATATGGGCTCTTGGGTACCCCATAAGGGAAAGGGGGCAGATTTTGTTTACAACACTTCCAACTCCACAATTCTATGACTCTATGTCATAGAAAAATGGTCAAAGGCCTGGAAACGATGCCTTATGAGGAACGGCTAAGGGAGCTGGGCATGTTTAGCCTGGAGAAGAGGAGGTTAAGGGGTGATATGATAGCCATGTTCAAATATATAAAAGGATGTCACATAGAGGAGGGAGAAAGGTTGTTTTCTGCTGCTCCAGAGAAGCGGACACGGAGCAATGGATGCAAACTACAAGAAAGAAGATTCCACCTAAACATTAGGAAGAACTTCCTGACAGTAAGAGCTGTTCGACAGTGGAATTTGCTGCCAAGGAGTGTGGTGGAGTCTCCTGCTTTGGAGGTCTTTAAGCAGAGGCTTGACAACCATATGTCAGGAGTGCTCTGATGGTGTTTCCTGCTTGGCAGGGGGTTGGACTCGATGGCCCTTGTGGTCTCTTCCAACTCTATGATTCTATGATTCTATTCTATGATTCTATGATTTTATGAATCTGACGTGCTCTGCCTCACCCTAAAACCTTCCTTCCTAGTAACCCCTCAAATCCTGTTCTGTCCAAGAGATGGTTTGTGGGACGGGGGTAGGATGGTGAAAAGGCACATAAGAGAGGGAAGAGAGTCCCACATATTCGGCACACACAACAATGTGCTCTACAACCCACCTGCTGCCACCGTGATCAAACCAGTGCTATGACGGCGCATGCGTGAACATGCCGTCGCATCACAGCCACCACCTTTGGTCTGCCTTCATGCACCGCCAGCACTAGGAGGGCAAGTGCGCACTCAGCTGCGACAGCATGCACATGAATGCTACACTTCAAAAGGCAGCCATCAGCCCACACACTGCCTTCTTATGAAAGCGAGCACTAGGACAGCGTGCACGCAGACACACACACACACACACGTTCTGCAACAACAAAATGCAGTCACCGCCCCATGTGCTATGACGAGACATGCGCTACGTTATGAAACGCAACCACTGCTGGTGTGCAGCGTTAAAGCACAAAGCGGCACTACGGCAACACATGAACTCAAACACATGCTCAGCGAGCACTAAATGCTGCCAACCTCCCACAAGACAGCAAAAGCATGTGTGTCGCACATACGAAGTTTGGGCCTCTGCCTTTGTGCAGAAACCCGCTAGGATGGGAAATACGTGTGGGCCGCAACCGCAAAACACAGCCGTTGCCCGGCGTTCCGGCTTAGCGCACAACGCTGACCCTATGGCAGTGTGGCAGCCACAACACAAAATGCAGCCTTCCCCACGTTTGGGCTGGATGTGCAGAACCACAACGCGTGTGTGCCCCACAACTGCAGAACGCAGCCTGCCCCCAACACTGCCTTGGTGAAGATGGCAGCGCTATGACAGCATGCAGAGGAAAACAAGCCGGCGCCCTGACTTTGGGCAAGGCAAGGACCGAGCGCAGCTCGAACGGGATATCGAATCGTCCTCTGTGGTCCAAACAGGCCATTGCAAGCCCAGGTTTCTCTCCGCCTGCCCCTCCAGCCCCATAGCACGCTGTAGGTTTGTGGCACTCCAAAATAGATGCTCCAGCAGCTCTGGCTGGAGTGGAATGAAGCAGCATTGGGAGACGTTGCCATGGGAACTGTGGAGTTAATTAAGGCCTACATGGAGCCGGTGAAGCCGGGGTGCGGAGAGGCCCTCTCATTACAGCGCAAATCAGCAGCCGCCCGTTCCTTGGGACAACAAAAGAACATTCAATTAGCGGAGACCTGCTTCGTCTGTAATTAAGAGTGCGGTTCTCCTCCGTCAGCTCCTCTCTCTCGGCAGACAGGGTCGCCATATTTCAAATAGTCCAAACCAGGACACCCCGAAAGTTGAGCTTTGATGTTTAGGGAAACCTAGGGTTGCCATACATTTCCCAGACATATCCGGAATACTGCAGCCGCGAGCAGCGCCAGGGCGGAAATCGGCACAGTATTTTGCAATCGGCGAAATGTCTGGACGTGCGGCGGCCCAAGGCGGCAGTGTCGTTTTTGTCAATTTCCCGCAGAAATAGCGCAAAAAACCGTCCGATTTCTTTGCAAAAAAAGCTCAGTCCAAAAGGTGGTGGTTGTTTTTGACACAAAAACACCAAATAAACGCAAGTTTTCGATTGACTTGCCTAAGATCCAGGACAAAGCTCCACCTTTCGGAAATTCCCCCCCAGACATCTGTGATGTAGGTCTGATGTTTGTGGTGGGTGGTTTTGGGTTACACCCTTTCTGTGATGTATGTATGATGTATGGAGCGGTGGTCTTGAGCTCCAGGGCAGGGAATTTAAAATGTCTATATAAGGGCAGACACACCTGGGCTCTGGGTCCTCCTGCTCCCTCCTGCGTGCGGTGAGTTGGGACCCGGTTGCAAGAGATCAATAGTAGCATCCGCACTGACTGGCTCCAGCTGTCCAGGTTTTCAGGTGGGAACATCAGGGATTGAACCCGGACCCTTCTGCGTGCAAAGCTGCGGCTCAGCTCTCCTCCCACTTGCTCACTGGCTGCCCTTTGGATCAGCCTCGTGTTAAGTTGTGGGCGAACATATCAGACGACACAGCGATTCTTCCAAAGCAGCTCTTTATTCGTAAGCTGGAACAGAACTGAACTGAAGAGCTCAGTCAGCCTGCTTATATAGAGCTCCACTAGAATGCAACAATAACCATTTTCTGTAACTAGCCCAGGGGTCTGCAACCCGCGGCTCCGGAGCCGCATGTGGCTCTTTTACACCCTTGCCGCGGCTCCGGGGCGGATACTACTGAGGGGAGCATTGTGCGCCCCGACACTCTCCACTGTGGCGGGCGCTGTACTGGCTGTGACATCGCATGGGGGCGGTGCGTGCGTTAGTCACGCACCGTCCCGACGTCACCTTCCCGCCCGCCCGCTACATTGTAAGGGGCATGTACACTGGTCACTGCATTGAAAGGGGGCGTGTACGCTGGTCACTGTTTTGAAGGGGAGTGAAGAACACACACACACAAAAAGGCAACTTGTTAATTTAACATTCATTTCTATGAGGAGGAGTAACTCTGAGGGGTCAAACAAAGAAATAATTTTTAAAAAGGGACAAAAAAGTTATGTTTATAATGACGAGTTTTGCGGCTCCCAGGTTTTTTTTCCTTCGGAAACGGGTCCAAGTGGCTCTTTTTGTCTTAAAGGTTGCAGACCCCTGAACTAGCCAATCACTGAACGTCACTTTCGATCCTTCATTTGCATAACTACAGTGGTACCTCGCAAGACGAATGCCTCGCAAGACGAAAAACGCGCAAGACGAAAGAGTTTTCCGTTTTTTGAGTCGTTCCGCAAGACGAATTTCCCTATGGGCTTGCTTCGCAAGACGAAACATCTTGCAAGTTCTTGCGAGTTTGTTTCCTTTTTCTTAAAGCCGCTAAGCCGTTAATAGCCGCTAAGCCGCTAAGCCGCTAATAGCCATGCTTCGCAAGACGAAAAAACCGCAAGACGAAGAGACTCGCGGAACGGATTAATTTCATTTTGCGAGGCACCACTGTATCTACAGTATCCCGCTGCTGGCCCAGGGTGAGAACTTCAGTACATAACACCTCGCAGGGCTGTTGCGAGGATGAAACGGTGGCAGTGGAAGCCCTGCGTCCTCTGCTGAACTCATTGGAGCAAGGGGAGCAGCGAAAACAACACAACTCCCTCAGCAAATCAACATCCTGCAATGGTCCAAAAGTGCGGGACGGCTGGCTGTTCGCTCCAGGGAACTTCAGCACAGACAAAGACACACACATACTTAGTCCCCCTTGCATTTCAGAGCCAGCAGTCTCCCCAAATAGAAGAAGACACCTTCACCCCGGTATGGCTCCCCTTTATCACATACACAGCCCAACAAGACTCCATCAGGCAAGGCCTCCTTCCACCTGCCTTGCTCCACCCTCTAGTCTCTGCTTCTCAATGTGTATTGTATTGTTTTATGTACTGTGGCTTGCCGTTGTTTTATTGATTATAGTTTAGATATTATTTATTGTAACCGTTGACTGGATTTCTTTTTAACTTTTATATGTTGGTTTTTTTAATACTATTCTAACGATTGTTGAATGTTCTTTTTTGATGTAGGTTGCTTATTTTAAAGTTTTGTTTTATTATCACAATTTTGTATTGCATTAGATTGTTCTAGGTAAAGGTGAAGGGACCCCTGACCGTTAGGTTCAGTCATGGCCGACTCTAGGGTTCATCTTGCGTTACTGGCCGAGGGAGCCGGCGTACGGCTTCCGGGTCATGTTGCCAGCATGACTAAGCCACTTCTGGCGAACCAGAGCAG